>NC_141539.1:51325000-51671250 GCF_021556685.1 Rattus norvegicus
CACTTCTGGAGAATGCTCAGGTATACTGACTTCAAGATAAAAGGGGAGCGAGGCAAGTCAAGGAGAGGACTGCAACACTGGGCCCAATCTAGTCCTCCAAGTCAGTCTTTCTTCCCCAACCCCATCTCCATCCCCCACCCCCAGCCCTCTCCCCTCTGTCTTCCTTCTCTCTCATAATTTGCAAAG
The DNA here is from genome assembly GCF_021556685.1 of Rattus norvegicus. NCBI lineage: Eukaryota > Metazoa > Chordata > Mammalia > Rodentia > Muridae > Rattus > Rattus norvegicus. The sequence continues at coordinate 51,325,187 of NC_141539.1, forward strand.
TACAGGGCAATGTTAAACCCAAGCTCAGCTCAGATGGGCTACCTCCCATGCTGCAATTCTCCATGGTTGCAAATGGATGACAGAGCTGAGGACAAACATCCAAGATGGGTCACAGAAGAGGAGGATACAGGAGCAAAGGAAGGAAGGAGAAAGCAAAGGAGAGAGTCTTGTCTCACAGAGGGCTGTGGCTGCAACCTCTAAGTTAGAGGAAGCTATAAAAATGCTCTAAATTATTACTAACTAATCAAAATACAATATAAACCACATGACAGAACTTTTTAATTATCTAATAGTTACATTTACAAAGCAAAAAATGTGAAATTAACTGTATTAATGCATTATATTTAGTACTAGATTCTACTTGAATGTGTCATCAATATAAAACATTAACAAGGCATTTTAAACCTCTTCCCTTGGACTTAGGATAATCCAGATAAAATCAGAGCAACATCTAAATCTTTTCCTTGTGCCTCTTGACTCTACAATCTTTGCTCAGTTCTGACTGGATCATAGATTGTATTAGACTGGAGAGGCCATGGTTTTCTCCTTAATTGCATTAGTCACTCACTTCCACTGCATTGATGGAGGTGTGACTCTCAGTACAAAGTGCCCCAACTAGAGAGACCTCTGCACACAGCTCACACCTGGGACCTTATTGTCCCCAAGCTCTGGGACTACAGCAAAGAAGTATGAATAGGACGGTGAGTGTTCTCCTGCCTCCCTCCTCCTGTTTCTCAAATCTCTGAGCAATTTGGGACGGGTGTGCCTCTTTCCCAATTCACAAGCTCAGTTTCAGTTATTCCTGCCTCCCCGTGTGCTCACAAGACAGCAGTGGTGAGCGCCATACCACCCAGTCTCTCAATCTGCCTCTGAGGCACTAGGGGCCTCTGGCCTTTCAGAATTTCATCTCTTCCTTCAAAGAGTGAATTCTGCACCACATCCGCCTCTGCCTCATACAAGCCACTCGAAGCTGTTGAACTGAAAACCCTCTGTGAGGATTATCATCTACATTCCAACAGTGACCAAAGCATTTCCAGTTCCATCAGATGCACATCTGCCATGCTGTGTCACAGAGCTCTGTGAGGGCCACAGGAGAACAGGCTCGCAAGAGCAGAGGGCACTCTGAGGAGAAGCCCACCCCTGGCATCCACAGAAGCTTAAGAAGCAAAGAGAAACAACAGCACTGCTCTGAGTTATCCCTCTGATAACTTACTGTGATGGTCACCCACAGCTTATCTCACTTCTGCGACCTTAACTCATGCAAGAAACTTGGTGTTCACTAATTAAGTGACTCTAATTGAACAGAGCACAGCAGAACCTTCATTCCATTCCTCAGCTCTGCAGATACTGTCAAAGTCAATGCCATTGTTTGGAACTGCCTCTAAGGACTACCTTGTACATAAGCTATATAACATCAAGAAGAATCCAAACAAGTTTTGGTATCTTAGGTCTTCCATGTCTTGAGCTATGGTTTAAGTTTTCTTTTCTAATAGGTCAAATGTAAGGTCATGTCTTTTACATGAACAGACAGACAGAGGTGGGGGACACAAATGCTGTCTTAACCAATTAACCATGGTAGCATCTTTCGGCAGGTTAATTGGCCTTAAGAAGCCAGAAATCAAAGTTCATAAGGTCACAAAACACCCCATGAGCTGTATGCATTGTTTATGGAGAGATAGCCAGTTTTACTTACATTCTGCTTCTTCAGCAGTGGTTGTATAACCAGTATGGTTTATGTAGCAGGGCTTTAGATGTACTTCTGAACATCCCCAGGAAAATCAGATCTGTAGTTTAGAGATGCTTGGTTGCTTTTCATAGACTACTCACCCAACCTCATGAGTGAGTATTCAAGCCATTGAACTTCATGTCCAAGGTGTCAATACACCATCCATAACCACTCTCCACATGTCTAGTACCAGATAACATTACTGAGATGCTAACCCAGGTGTCTGAATAGGTGATCATGATCCCCCTTGATCATGATCATGTGAATTCACAGATTCCCAGAATGCATTGCAATATGACCAGACTATTTTTTTTAATGTAGCTTTTCAGAAAACTACACGACAAGGCAGTTCCTAAAGGACATGTAACATGTGATAAGAACTATTTGCAGCACAGGCTTCAACTCAGAGCCTCAGTATTATCCACCCACTCACCCTCCTGGGGTGGTGCTCCTTGCCCAGTGGCTCACTTGGAGTTAATCAATCTCTGCCTCTCTTGCAAAGGGACTACTGGAATTCAACAATGGCACCAAGATGCCCACCCTGGACATGGGCACCTGGAAATCTCCTCCTATCCAGGTGACTGAGGCTGTGAAGGTTGCTATTGACATGGGGTACTGCCCCATTGACTGTGCCCAAGTGTACCAGAATGAGAAGGAGGTGGGGGTGGCCCTCTAGGAGAAGCTTAAGGAGCAGATGGTGAAGCACCAGGATCTCTTCATCGCCAACAAGCTGTGGTACACGTTCCACAACAAGAGCAAGGTAAAAGAAACCTGCCAGAAGACACTGAGCAACCTGCTGCTGGACTACCTGGACCTCTACCTTATTCACTGGCCAACAGGCTTCAAGCCTGGTCCTGACTATTTCCAACTGGATGCATCAGGAAGCATGATTCCTAGTGACACAGATTTTGTGGACACTGGGACAGTTATAGAACAACTAGTAGATGGAGGTTTGGTAAAAGCAATTGGTGTCTCCAACTTCAACCTTCTTCAGATGGAGAGGATCTTGAACAAACCTGGCTTAAAATATAAGCCTGCCATTAACCAGACCAAGTGCCACCCATACCTAACTCAGGAGAAGCTGATTGAGTACTACCATTACAAAGGCATCATGGTGACAGCATACAGTCCCCTTGGTTCTCCTGACAGGCCCTGGGCCAAGCCTGAAGACCCTTCTCTCCTGGAGGATCCCAGGATCAAGGCAGCTGCAGTCGAGTACAATAAAACCACAGCCCAGGTGCTGATCCGGTTCCCTATTCAAAGGAACTTGGTAGTGATCCCCAAGTCTGTGACACCAGCATGCATTGCTGAGAACTTCAAGGTCTTTGAAGTTGAGCAGCAAGTGAGGACATGACCAGAACTGGAGGGTGTGTGCCTTGATGAGCTGTGCCAAACACAAGGATTACCCCTTCCACGCAGAAGTCTGAAGCTGTGCTGTGGTAGACAGATACCTGCTCCTCCTCAAGTGACTTAACACATGTTCTTTCTGCCTCATCTGCCCTTGCAAGTGTCCTGTGGCCCGTGTTCCTCAGCACTGGGTGGCACCTTGTAGACTAAACAATGAGAGTTTGTTAGTTTGACATAGAATCTGGAGGGCTGTACTGGTAGCTGAGGTGTTTCTTCAGCCTTCCCTGTGTAGGTTGATGTCATTATGCAGATGAAGGCAGACAAGATAAAATGGGGCATGTCATTGGACGAGAAGGAAGGGAGGCAGGAACAGAGGTTTCAGAAGGGAGGGAGAGGCAGACAGAAGAGGATCGAGGGGAAGAAGCTGAGAGAACATGGTGGCAGATGTTAAGATTCTTCTCTGCCATTCTAGTTACAGGTTGTTATGACTATTTTTATGGGATGGGTGTGTATAAGATTTTGTGTTGTCTAGATAGAGAAATTATATCTTATCAAATGAATCAGAGGATATTGTGTGATGTGTTTTTTCATGTGGTGACTTAATTGAATTCAAAAGAATATATGGTGGTGGGATGTACTAGGTCAGCCACAGAATTGGGATGGGTATGCAAATGGTAACAATCCGCCAAGGGAGCTGTGAGTGAGGGCAGCTCAACTAAAGGTGCCTCACTGGAACGGCTCATGGACCGCTCAGGTCAGAGGGAGCGCAGGAGAGAAAGTGTGGAAGGGTATGCATGAGAACTGGATGTGCCTTTTTTTTGTTTTTTTACTGCAACATCCTTGGTCTTTCTTCTTCCCACCTGGAGTTCCCACTTTAACACGAGTACCCTTTCCAACCAAAGAGAAGCAAGATTTATAGCCCAAGTCGTGCCACTAACACTTAAACTTGAGTGCTTAGAACTGCAATCCTACAGGGTCAGGCTTCTCCTTGCCTCAAATAAAAACTACTTTTGTGAAAAATAAAATCTCTGGGCACTAGGAAACTATTACCAGGTATGTCCAGCCTTTTGACATGTACTATCACATAATCTACAAAGTTCACAGTTGAGGATCAGGGTTTTTTTTTAATAATTTTTAATTCTTTTTTAATTTTTAAATACTTTTTAATTAATTTTTTAATTTTTAAATACAATCTCACGATGTTTTAAGTAAGCATAAAATTTTGTGTTGGGTCACATGCATAGCTATTCTCAGCTGCATGTGTCCCATGATCTGCAGGTTAAACATGCCTAAACGTGGTCATCCTCATTTTTCCAAATACAATCAATACTTGTGGTCTATTTTTAAAGCTTCTGAAGAAACTTCCAGTGCACTACAGTGTGCTGCACAGCTTAGGAGGTTTGAACACAAAAGGAAAGTGAAGGGCTTCACAGTTAAGAGCCTGTACTGCTCTTAGGACTTGAGTTGTTTCAAATCACTAGCTCATAGCCACTCAAACTACAGCTCTAGGGGAGTCTGATGGTTTCCACCCCGAACACAGACTAAACACAATTAAAAATAACAAAAATTAATATTCTTAAAGATAAAGTCCGATATGCTTTATTTATATCAATCCGACCTTGCTGTTTGCATACCTTGTTCTCTTTCATTTTTCTTTTCATGCATTAAACAGAATGACCTAGTGCCTCTTTTGAGGAAGCTGACCCTCCCTCCATGTGGTCTGCATTCATTCAGTAGTATTTCATAAGAAAGAGGTCTTTTCTTCCCAGATACTGTAATTGGGTCAAAAGAATTAACACTAAACATGCTTCAAAAATAACAAGACACTGGGCAAAGCTCTGCTGTGAGATATATGGCTTCGCCCTTTGCTGAAGCCAGCAGGAATGGCGTCAGGTGTGCAAGCAACAATCTCAGCCAGTGGGCCTCACCCCCGTGGTCTGCACAGTGTCCTGGGGGTTGCATTAATCCAATGGCAGCAATTTCTGTCAGACTCCAAAGGAGAAGTTTCCCCACATTTCCCACTATTCCTTTACCTAATATACAATCATCCCTCATGTAGTCTAGAAATAAGTGACACTGGGGCATGGACTCTGTCATTGATCTTCTGCCGACAGCTTTCTGGGTGCATGGAAGGAATCTTCTACCAATCTGCTGACAGGGTTCTGGGTACACGGAAAGACCCTCCTGCTTAATCACTTTTCCAGAACATGTGAATGTTGAAAGAAAGAACACATCAACACGTTCATCCTGTGCAGCTAGCCCTGACCAGATCACACAGGGAAGACGTGGGGACACACAGAGGACTGGTAGCCTCTCTGCAGCTGTGTTTCTGTCCCTAATGAGGACGATAGAAAGGAAACCTCATCGACAGTTAGCGTGACTGACAGCGTAGCTCAGTTGGCAGAGTATTTGTCTAAAACACACAAAGCCCTGGGACTAATTCCTAGAGTTTCAAGAGTGGAGCACAGTGATACTTGTCTACAACCCTAGCACATGGGAGGGAGAAACAAAAGGATCAGGAATTCAGGGCTAGCCTGATCTACCTAGCAAGTTAGCAGCAAGACTGTCTCAAGATAAAGAGAGAGAGAGAGAGAGAAGGGAATCTATCTAGTATTTGTCAGAAAGACAAATAGTACATGTTTTCTTTCCTGTGGGTACTAGATTTCATGTATATACATGTATACATATATACATACACACCCTACAACTTGAAAACAGATTTGTGGGGAGGGGGTTAGCAGTGAGGGGCAGAGAGAGTTCATGGGCTGGATGTGGCCATGACATCCTTGAATGATATCTGTGTGAGGCTCATCACTACGTATGATGACTAAACACTAACAAGAAGTTTTAAATGTTACATAGATGAAAAGTATCTAAAATGTGGAGGAAAGAGAAGACAAAATAAATCAGATCTGCCTCGCTAACTGCTTATGATTTAAGGGAGCTGGGGGCAGACTAAAGCTTCCTGGTGAGCAGGCTGGGTACACAGCCTGAGAAACAACACTATAAAACAGCATAGACCAAGAGGTGAGGTATCAGCCAAGCCTTGGGGGCTGGGAGGCTTTTCATCAGCTAAAGGAAGCATCAAGGACCTTTCTGGAGGCAGTAACCTAGCAAGGTAACACATTCCAGGAAAAAGGAGTCAGGCATACACCCTCAGTCACTCAAGAAGTGAGCTCTGTTCTCTCTGAAGGGAGCCCTGGCTGTTCTCCTCGAACCAATGGCAGAGGCTTCCTTGCCCCCATCTCATCAGGAGAAATCATTAAACAGCCCCGCTCCAGCTGGCAAGGCTCTCCTCTCCCCTGAGCTGCTCACCATCACCTTCAGTATCATTAGCCGGCAGTGTGTCTCAGCCTCTGGGCTAATTTATCACTCATTTCTACCCATTCGCCCTAAAGATAACAAGAAGACTCCCCGCTGTGGCTGTGCGTGTGTAGGCAGGAGAAGCAGTGTGATTCTGCACTGACCACAGCTGCCATGGCCCCATCAAACCCAGGATTTATCATCCTCCATGAATGTCTATGAGGAAAAAAAGAAAAGCCACATCAAATGTGGAAATCGGTATTTGCAAGTTAAAGTCAAGCAATAGGAACATGGAAGGAGAGCCAATTCCTTGCATCTCTTGGAACCCATTGTATACATTTAACTCTGAAGGGTCAGGATGGTGCGAATACTTTCACACCTCTTACAAGGAGGCCTAATGCTGAAAATCATTAGCTTAAGATCAGAGGAGGTAAGACTGGAATCTGAAGATCTTAAGCCACTCGTGTGAATAATCCCCACATCATTTGTGGGTGGGTTGCGTGTATTCATACACGTAATTTCTTCGGAAGCAATAATCGTTGACAATAAAATGCCAAGCAGGACTTAGGAAGCATGAGATAACACGCCTACACAGAAATTTCTCAACATATGGACTAGCAAAACAGCAGCTGTGGACGGGCTTTTAATAGACCTAAAATCCTGCAGGAAGTCCCTAATGCAAACAGCCTTGCATTTAACCACCCTTCCCTAAAGAATCACACAAACCTCCATATCCTGTGGAAAGGATGGGTAAAAGTAAAGTTGTAAACACCCATTAGAATTTTCATTTCGAAATAATTCATGAAGAAGAGTAACCATGGGGCTGGAGGAAAAGCTCGCCAGATAAAAGCACTTCCTGATCTTGTAGAAACCAAATTCAGTTCCGGGCCCCTATATCCAATGGCTCACGACCACCTGTAACTCCAGCCATCTTCTGGCCTCAGATTGTATCTGCACACACATGGTGGACATACCCACACAGAGACACATAAAAGAAAATGTTAGATAAATAAAAATAGAAAACAGTAGCCCTTTGACTAAAGATAGATCAGAGTGGCAAAGCCTTCCTCTCTCTGCTTGGAGCCCTGTGTTCAATTCCTACACCAGAAGTCTAATCACACAAAGGACCAAAGATGTGACAGATGCCATGACAGTTAGGAATGAAGATGATTCCTGGGCATCTTCTAAAATCCCAGACCCATCCTGTGGGTAGATTTCCTTATTTGATCCTAATGAAGGCCCGAGACCTGAACACTATAATTGCCTCAGCTTTCAGATAATTATATTTGTGGTCTGGAAAATCACCTCCTGTCTTTAACCGACCCCAGCATCCTCTTCGTGCCATGGAAGATGAGTACTCTCTACCAGATCCAGATGAGATTTACTGTCACTCCTACATTCTTGGTAATCTGAGGTTTTCACATTCTCACAGGGAGGATAAAATGGGAGGACAGAAGACAAGTGGCCGCTGCACTGATAACCACAACACAGGTGGGCAGAAGAATTGAGATACGCCAGACTACCCATCAGCTCTCTTGGCCAGGATGGTCCTCTGAGGCAGAACTTTCTCTTCTTTTGCATAGTTTCTTTATTTACATTTCAAATGTTATCCCCTTCCTGGTTTCCCCTCCAGAAACCTCCTATCCCATCCCTCCTCCCCCTGCTTCTAGGAGGGTGCTCCCCCACCTACGCATCCACTCCCGCCTCCCTCCCTGCCCTGACATCCCCTACACTGGGGCATCCAGCCTTCACAGGACCAAGGGCCTCTCCTCACATTGATGACCAACCAAGCCATCCTCTGTTAACATATGCAGCTGGAGTTATGGGTCTGTCCATGTGTACTCTTTGGTTGGTGGTTTAGTCCCTGGGAGCTCTGGTTGGTTGATATTGTTGTTCTTCCTATGGGGTTGCAAACCCCTTCAGCTCCTTCAGTCCTTTCTCTAACTCCTCCATTGGGGACCCTGTGCTCAGTCCAATGGTTGGTTGCAAGCATTCGAGGCAGAACTTTCTCACCTAATTCCTCCCCAAAGCCAAAGGCTGGCACAGCTAGACTCAAAGCTAAGAATCCTGGTCCAGATCTCCTCTCTCCACCCCTGGACCATGTAGCCAATTCCATCAGAGTCTCAGGATAATCAGAGTCCCTCCATTCAAAAAAGTAGAACTGTTTCTGTCCTTTCCCATCAGGGCATGTTCTCTTTTAGACCTTGTCTCAGTCAGGGTTTCTATTGCTGTGATGAAACACCATGACCAAAAGGAGAGTTGGGGAGGAAAGGATTTATTTAGCTTACACTTCCACTTTGTAGTCTATAATTAAAGGAAGCCAGGACAGGAAGTCAAACAGGAGAGGAACCTGGAGACAGGAGCTGATGCAAAGGCCACAGATGGGTACTGCTTATTGACTTGTTCATCATGGCTTGCTCACCATGGCTTTCTCAGCCTGTTTTCTTATAGAACCCAGGACAACCAGCCCAGAAATGGTACTGCCCACAATGGGCTAGGCCCTCCCCATCAATCACTAATTGAGAAAATGTGCTACATGCCTATAACTTAATCTTATGGGGGTGTTTTCTTTCCATTGAGGTTCCGTCTTGTCAGGTGACTTTAGCTTATGTCAAGTTGACATAAAACTATCAGTACAGTTCTGAAATACCCCTCCACCCAGTAACTCCATGGAGCATCCCACTGCCAGACACAGAGTAAGCCTTCTCTTCAGCAAGTTTTCTCTTTAGATTATCTTTACAAACAGGTCCTGCAGTCAGATCTGAGTCTCCGCCTCCTAGAATGAATTACATCATGCCTATCATCCCTAGGAGACCAGGCCCGAGGGATTGTTTCAAATATTATACTTCTACAAACCATTGGCACAATGAGCATGCCCCTTTTAAAAATGTTTTGATTTCAGAGAAAAAGAAGATTCCAGTATTTGAAAAGAATATCCTCTCTGTTGCCTTCATTTCCTTCTCTGGGTTCACTAACTCAGCTGTGTTGGATTTGTAAGGTCTTCAAAACCTTTTATACTTGAATGACCTTCAATGAAACCTAAATGCAAAAGACTTTTGGTGGGGTTTCCATGGATACAGAACAAAGCTTCCCTCCATTCACAGGGAGAGAGGCAGAGCTGTGGGTTGCTCCTGCACTGAAAATGAAGAGATGTGGATCAGATCCAGCTTCTGAGAAGGCAGAGTATCTCCACCCTCTGCTGTACGGCAAACTCTGGCCATGGGTGGCTAGGAAATTTCAGTGTTTCCATCTTTTCTCAATTACTACACTGAGAGAAGAGGAGAAAATGGGGGAAGGAGGGATGGAGGAAGAGGAAGGAGTAGCTTACCCAGTCCAGACTCAGGCAGAGACTGGGCCAGAAGGAGGAGGGAGCTGAGTAGTGTGTGAGAAGCAGCTCACAGCCAGGGAGCTAAACCTGCCTATGACCTGAACTGGTCACCCTCCACTGGAAAGCCAGGGTGTATCAATTCTCAAATGCTATGGAGCTAAGCAAACTACATTAACCTTACTGATGTTGAGAGCAGGCTACGCCTACTCCCCCACAATGTGAGAAACCTGTGGTTTTCCAGGCTGTGCCTTGCTCTGAGAGACTCCACTTTACAAGCAGGTTTTTGTCCTCCAGTGCATAGGAGAGGAATGACTGCAGACTTGGTAGAAAGAATCACAGATGCCACCTCCTGTCCAGGACAGGCCACATGGAGCAAAATGATGGCCCGTTCTTGGGAGTAGGAAAGCTGCTGGCCTATAAATGGTTCTGGAGAATTGAGACTGTGGGAGCACATGGGCTATTAAAATTACATCAAGGGCTGAGCCAACGCTGTAATTCCAGTGCTTGGGAGGCAGAGGCAGGTGGATATCTGTGAGTTTCAGGTCAGCCTGGTCTACAAAGAGAGTTCCAGGAGAGGCAGGGATGTTACACAGAGAAACCCTGTCTGGAAAAAAGCAAAAACAAAGACAAAAGCAAAAGTCGAGGAAACTAGGCTCAATTACTTATCTATCACTTTGATAAAGGAATCATTCCCTTGTCTAGATCCCTTACAGTGATAGATACATAGCGTTGTGACAACAATGGCCCCACACAGAACTATCACCTGATACTTGGTGATGTGTCAAGAGTTGACAAACAGAAGACACCTGTCTGTCATTGGACCTGCAGCTTGACTTGGTCCCTGAATGTTGACACAGCTTACTTCTGAATGCCCACCTGCTTGCCCATCTGGACCTACACTTACTGTTCTTTGATCTGTACTGGGTTTGATTCCTTTGTCTCTGCAGCCGCCTCTGAAAATGAGGCTTATCGATACAGACTCTGTGAACATTTCTAACAGCCCACTTCTGAAACCTTGTAAACTCTCAGGCTAGACCTATTTAACTTGTATTTACGGAAACCATACATATGCAGATATCTAAGTAGATTTACTGTGTGCTGTGTGATATCAGAATTAATATTTGAGATTTATATTTGAATAAAAAGCTAGAGTTGGTGGTGTATGTCTTTAGTCCAAGTACTTGGGAAGCAGAGTCATGCAGATTTCTGCGAGTTTGAGACTAGCCTTGTCTACATAGTTCTTGGAATGGAAAGGCTACATCATGAGGCCATTCTTTAAAAATAAAAATCAAATGAGAATGAAATAAAGGAAGCTCCATTTGCCTCAGCCAGATTACAAAGGTATGAGGAATTACCTGGCAAACTGCAGCCATTTAAAGCATTGAAACTTGAGAATTTTTGTTCAATAAATTCTGGCATTATGGAAAGACATGTATCTGTTTATCTATGTTTGTTGGCATAGCATGGTCATAGGAGCTTATTTTCACTCTTAAGCCTCCTGGTCCCAAAGCATATCTGCCCTTGAATGTATTTGATCCTACAAATAAGCCTTCTATACAGACCAGGGTTTCTGAATCCCCAATCCCAGTCCAATACCAAGCAAGCATTTAATGGGGGCAATACTGCCAATAAACCACATGAAGAAACATGCACTTGATATAGATGAAAAACTAATGGTTTAAAAAAATGAGCAAACTATGTGTTAGATCATTTTAATCAAACTCAAGGGTGGTACTCCCTGGCTAGAGCGCCCACTTTCCTAAGCAATACTCTGAGGGCTCAGGGAAATCAAATATCAACTGTGTTTGAGCCTCTGTGAAATCAGAAAAGTCAGTGGAGGAAATTAGAGAACCCTGATGGGAACAACCCATCAGTGAAATAAGGAATGTTTTCTCTGCTGAACGCCGGGGTAGAACTGACAGAAATGCAGCTCATCGTGTTGAAGCAACTGAGAAAAACACATCGAAGAGAAAGAAAACAACATCAAACATAGCTGGGACTTGGGGAAGAGAAGCAGCTTATTTTCCCCTCGCACCATATTGGATAGCAGAGGAGAGTGGAGTCATTATTTTATTATTTATAACTGCTGGGACTTAGCCATATGAGACTTGGCGGAGGTAATCCGGATGGCGGGCCACTTGTTTTATGCTTTTATCATTAGTCACTTCTGCAGCCAAACGCCAAAGCTATGAAAAGGCAGAATCCAAGCTCACTGTCGCTGTGAGTTTGGAAAACTTGCTGCTAGACTGAACATCTCATGTGCACCACAGGGCCAATGGTGATATAAACACCCCTGTCATGGTGTCAAAATGGGCAAGGGCACCGGAGGTCATCCGGTTCTACCCGCCATGTTCCAGGTGATATGTGGCCATGAATGAGCCTCTGTCCAGGCCTCATCACCTCCTTGGTACAAGATTTCAGAGGAGTAATCCAGATGTTTCTAATGGGTTTCCTCATTTGAAAACCTCTGTCCTCACCCTTTCTCTGATCTTCACCCTCACCAACACAAACCGCACCTGTGATGAATAATCTGGTTTTCCATTTGATTGAATCTGGGACCAACTAAGAACATACCCATGCAGATCTATGGGGATATTTCTTGGAAGAATTAACTGAAGGGGAAAGACCCTCCACTAGAATGGTTGGCACCTTCTGTCTGGAGTATTACATATAAAGAGGTCTGAGGGACTGAAATACTGCTTTTGCCTGCCAGCCTTTTCTCCCTCCTTGTTAGTGAATCTACTCTGTTGCCGCTGCTGCTAGAGATGGTGATGGTAATGGTGATGGTGATGGTGGTGGTGGTGGTGGTGGTGGTGGTGGTGGTGGTGGTGGTGGTGGTGGTGGTGGTGATGGTGATGGTGATACTGCCATCCATCCTTTGCTGACATCAGAACCACCCACTTCAGCCTTCCACTGTGGTCTGGACACCTGCAGCTCTCCAGGCTCCCTCTAATTCTTCAACACCAAATTGGAACTGCTGAGACATCCAACTATATGGACTGAGCAACTACTGAGGTTCCAGCCTCTCTCCCAAATAGATAACCATTGTTGAACTACCCAGCACAAAGTGTGTACCCCAATCTAATCAATCCGCTCTGTTGTCTATATTTATTCTGTAAGTTCTGCTATCCTGGAGAATCTTGACTAATAACAGAGACTCCTTCAAGAGGTGCATGGTGAGACAGAGACACAGTGTCACATGCTTTGCAACCCATACATCCTCATGAAGGCAGGCTCAGCCGTTCAGCTCCACCTCATTTGGAATCTGCAGCAGATGCCCAAACATGGCGCAACCCAAGATCATAGAGGGCTGATTTAACAAAGTGTAGCCTATCACGTAGCCACTGACCACATGGCTCCAAAATTAAAGTGAGTTGTGCTGTCAATGTAAAACCCACTCCATATTTGAAGGCCTAGTACAGAGGAGATCAGAGGAGATAACTCATATGTTTATTCTGCATGCACATCCAAATAATATTTGGGCGTGTGGAGTTTAAGAAAATGTTATTAAACTAATTTGCCTGTTCCATTCTGGGTTTGTTTTTTTTTTTTTAACATGATTGTTGAATATGTGAATGTAACTATTGCCTACCCATATTCTCTTCCTTTTGGACACTGTGATTTGTTAATGTCCCCTACCTTAAAGGCTTGGTCATCATCTTATGGTAGGTGGTGGAGTATTTAGGAGGTATGACCTAATGGGAGAAAGTGAGGGCACTGCAGTGTGTCCTTGAAGATGTATTGTAACCCCTGTCCCTTCCTTCCTGTTTCATGAGGTGAGCAGCCACTTTTTGATGTATTCTCCCCAATGCATCCTTAATTCTCTGAAACCATGAGCCAAAATAACCTTTCCTCCATTCAGTGGTTTCGCTCGGGTGTCTTTTTGAAGCAGCGGCAGGTGACCAGAATGCGTATACTCCACTTCTCAGCCCTGCTCCATCTCCTTTCATAGTGCCGTATGACAAGGGAAAGTCAAGAAAAATGCCTGGCTGTAAACAGTAGAAGCTGCACCAGATGCATTGTGGGTGAAGAAGACCACTGCTCTGTAACATAAGACCCTCTGTGAATCTTAGGAAGGTGAGGGCAGTAAGGAAAGAGAGGAGGGTGGAACACGGAGTGCTAATGTAATGAGCAGACTTATCTGACTGGCAGCCTGTCAGAGGATGTGAACTGCCTAAACCTGTCTCTAGGAGAATGCCATGGTGGATTCAGAGCTGCTCAGACTTGGTTTGGTCTTCTCTTTGTCATTCTCATGTGATATTTCTAAACATCAAAACGGTGGAAAGGAGGAATCTGTGTGTGTGTGTGTGTGTGTGTGTGATGTGTGAGTATGTATCTGTGCATGTGTGTCATGTATGTGTCCATGTGTGTCTGTCTGTGTCTGTTGTATGTGTCTGTATGTGTATATATGTGTGCCTGTTGTATGTGTATGCCTATGTGTCTATATGTGTGTGTATCTCTGTGTGTGTCTGTCTGTGTATCTGTGTGTGGTGTATGTATGTGTTGGTATGGTGTGTGTATGTGGTGTGTTTGTATGTGATATGGTGTGTGTGTGTGTGTGTGTAGTGTCTGTATGGTGTGGTATGTATTTGTGTGTGTGTGATGTTTTAGAATATGAGCAACAACTGAACCTCTCGTGCATCACTGGACAGATACTGCCTTAGTTTCGCCTGTAGCCATGTCATCTTAAATGGCACATGTCTGAGCAACTCCACATCAAAATTATCAAATATTTTAATCAGCCAAAGGCCATCATACTTCCAAATTCTACCTAGGAGCTCACTGGAAGTTGTTCTCCAGAGTTATCTTTCCTAAGGTGTTACCATGTCTCTCCAGCACCATGAAGACAGCACTGCCAAGAGGGTTCAGCCAAACTCTGGAGTTGAGCTTTGTCCTTCCCATACTGCATGTTTCATCTTTCTATCCCATCTGAAACTGACATGGCAATCGTGTCCACTCCCAGCAAGGAAGCAAGGCAGAGCCAAGGACTCACAACCTCAGGTGACAATGACAGAGCAGAGGACAGGAGCCATGCAGAAATGCACCGAGAATCTGAATCCAGCTGCTCTGAAACTCCCCCAAGTCTCAGCTCTTTCTTACTCTTCTCCCCTCCTGGCCCCTGTTCTGGGTTTTAAATATGCTAAGACACTGTGGTCTCCTTCAACTTGTACATTTTGTTCATTTACAAAAGAGTAACCCTGTTGAACTTCCCCTCTGGCCCCTCCCCCACACCCAGACCTCTCTAGAACTGAGCCCCAACAGGATACAGTAATTCTTAATTTTTTTAATTTAAATATCCACTAAATTAAAATTATTGCATTTCACCTGAGTAGGTGCTTTACTTTATTAGATTTATTCAAAAGGCTTGGCATTAGTGCAAACCTGAGATAAAAGCTTGAAGAAAAGCAAGATGTCAACTTGTGACCCATGAGACTTCACACAAGCCCCATCTCCAATCCGTGACCCTAAGGTACAATGACAACTGTGAACTACGTAGCATTTTGAGGGAAGGAAATGGCTCTGGTCCATGAGGTCAACTATGGTGGGGGCACATGCACTCCCAGTCACTTCCCTAATGCACTTCCTTATTCAGGCTCACGCTAGTGTCCATCACAGGACAACTCTAGAGACTGGGCACTGACAAGGGCAGTCCTGAAATGGGGCCTGGCTCAGATAAAACAGCTCTATACCAGAAACTTAATTGCTAACCAAAGCCAGACAGCCATAGGATGAAGACAGTTTCCATTTGGTTACTAATTTCTCCCTGAAGGGGAGATGCTATGCACCAGGACACTGAATACACAGAAGCAATAACTTACCCTATAGCTAATACAAATGAAGGACTGACTGACTATTTGTAAGCAAGCTTTCAATCCTACAAGCTGGGTTTCAGGGCCAACAGGGTGGTTCAGTGAGTAAAAAGGTTCACCACCAAGGCCAATGACCTTGGTGTCTCCATATTCATTCTACAGTAAATTAAAAAAAAAACTTACTTCACCAGAAAAGCCAAATGTAGTAACTACCTTAACATCTAGACAAAATCATCTGTTAGTTTTCTCTAGTGAACTAACCAAAAAAGACAACTACATGTTTGGTGTCTTCCATGAAGAATGCAGTATCAGTTCTAGAGAGGTCTGAGTGTGAGGGAGGGGCCAGAGGGGAAGTTCAACAGGGTTACTCTTTTGTAAATGAACAAAATGTACAAGTTGAAGGAGACCACAGTGTCTTAGCATATTTAAAACCCAGAACGAAGTATTTTCTGATAAGTCATTTTTCCAACAACCTACAAGTCAGGTAAATCATTAGCCTCTGTTTGGGATGAAGTGAGGTACCAGCTAGTTCAAACACACAAGTGCAGAAGCCAAACCAGAACAATCTGACTTGAGAGTCCATTTTAAGCACCACATTCAACTGTCTACTCCTGACATGTACAGGACATATGTGTATATGTAATACATTTGTATTTTTATATATGAATATATGTGTATACATACTGGAATATGTTTTAAATAGGGAGAATTAACTATGGGTAGCTGTGTATTATGTTATCAATCTAGTGAATATAACTGAGATGTGAGGTGTGGGCTGATGTTGCTAAAAGGGAAAGTCTGCTCCAAGCAGCCAGATATACCAAGGTGAGACACATGCAGTCCCCTCCCACCTTTCTAATAATGAAACAGAGAAAGGGATTCCAGATGAATTTAATCTCACTCATCTTTTAAACTTTAAGTCCGGCCATCAAAATATGAGGTTGACAATTGTTATACCCTATTGGCATACCTCAGCAAAATATGAAAATAAATTGTCTAATTTTATTTTCATTAGCCTATGGTCCTGTCCAGGTTCTGACTGTTGCCCTTCATAACATGGCTGATATTTTGCTATCACAGTATTTGTTTCGTGTGCTGTCCCAGAGCCATCTGTTTCTGAGATTGTTATCTCAAGGATGACAGTCATTGGGATCTCACTGCTTGGGTGGATATTCTTGGAAAGGTGGTCCCAAAGATGACTATTTAGGATATTCTCATTGCTCAGGTGGTTGTTCTAAAAATAGTCCCAAGGATAACTCCTTAGAGGACTCTTGTTCAAATTGTTGTACTGGAGATAGTGGTCCAAAAGATGAGTATGCAGGTATCTCTTGCTGTTCAAATTGATGCTCTGGGGGTTTGGGGGATGATGGTCCCAAGAATAACTGTCCAGGAGACCCTTGTTCAAGTTGTTGCTCTGTAGATGGTGGTCCCAAGAATGACTGTACAGGTATCTCTGGTTGTTCAAGTTGCTGCTCTGGGGATGGTGGTCCCAAGGATAACTGTACAGGTATCTCCTGTTGTTCAAGTTGCTGCTCTGGGGATGGTGGTCCAAAGGAGGACTGTTCAGGTATCTCTTGCTGTTCAAGTTGATGCTCTGGAGGTGTTGGTCCCAAGAATAATTGCCTAGGGGATTCCTTCATCTCAGGTCTTTGTTCTGGAGGTGGTGCTCCCAAAGATGACTTTATAAAGGATTCTTGTTGCTCATGTCTTTGGTCTTGTGTTAATGATGATTTTTCTAGTGATTCCTGTCTCACTGATGGATCTGTTTGAACTTCTACTTTCTCTTGGGTTTCTGGGAGTGCAAGGGTGTGTTTTTCTTCTAGAATGTCATGTCGTATTTTTTCTTTTTTTCCAGTAAACAAAATAAGACAAAATCACCAATAAACAGAGTAGCCATCTAATCACAGACAAACAAATGTTGCTATCATAATATTAAGGATTTAGTAATGACAGTGACAATTATTGCATGGAGTATTAAACTTAAAATGCTCTTTTGATTGTATCATCATGTTTACTCTTGTGTATAGACACAATCTCAAGCAAGTGTTAAAAGAATAGAAGAGATGCCTGAGAAAAAGGATGAAGGGAGTGTCACTAGATAGTAACTACACACATATAATTTGTTTTCATTGAAAATGAATATTTAAGCTTCCCTACTTTTTCTACAAGTTGCTAAGACAGAGAAAGCAACTTTATTAAATGAAAAGGAAAGAAATGAAAACAGAGGAGAATCTGGAGCCTGTGCTCAGCACAAACAAGACAGCGTGTAAAGTACATAAAAGAAATCTATATACACCAGCTCTTTCTGGAAAATCATATATACCAGGGATAAATTAATCACAATTGAGCTGAGGAAATCAAGACCGTCATTCTCTGAAAATAACACTCTCCCTAGAGGAGCCTCACAGAACCTGGGGGGATACCAGGTAGTCCATGTGACTATGTGCATAAAATGCACTATGTTGACCTCTGACCTTCTCATCAAGGTCTATTCTCCCTCTCATCTTCAGACGAAACAGCCAAATGCTATAACAAAAACCTCAACTCTCCCTTCATCCTAACCCCTAATTTCCATTGTGCCAAGTCTAGACCATTTGGTCTATTTCCAGATACCTGCTGGCCCCTGTGTGCCCCCACTGTCTCGGCCCAGGTCGTCTCATCTGATAGAATACTAGAGTTACACCCTAATTCTCTCTTGCCTTCCTGTCTTCCTTTTGCTATTGGATAATACATAAATCTGGTCAAATATCTCCCTTGTTTAGCATTATCTTCAAGACAAAAGATGTTATAGCAAGAAAGGGCCTGGTGCCCATGATCAGCTGCCTACCAGATCTGCATCCCCAGCCATCTACATCTTAGTGGACCAAATGAGTAGTTTCAACCAAGGAATGTGAGCCACATCTCGTCCCTTCTGGACTGAGTGTCCTGTCTCTGACTTCCTCTTTGGCATCAAATTCAGAAGCCAAGGACTAATGAGCAACGTCATAGCACCAAGGAGACCTGGGTCATGAAGGGAAGAGAGAAGCTCAGTAGAGATTCTACACCACAGTGGGATTTCTGTGGTCATTAAAGAAAGCTCTGCCATGAAGAATCAGTGAGTTTAGGAGTTGGTATTACTTACTGTAATTCAGCCTTCCTCCATCATTAATACAAAGGACAAAAAGAGCCAAGTCCTGCTTTACCAAATTATGCTCCTTTCCTTCCTCACACATCAGCCTTTGACTCCATGCACACCCAATAATCCTCTCAAAATTCAACTGTCGCTTTGCTATGAACCTTAATACTCAAATCCCTCTGCCCACAGTTCCTTCTCTATAGTGTCTGACAGGCAAATTTGTGCTGGCCATTAACAATGTATCTTAGCATCCTTCTTCCCAGTCTCTTGCAGTTCATCATTCTAACTATGGTCTGTCTCCAGGTATCCACTGAATTTCTCCACCTTCCCACTTGACATAGGCAACCTTCTACACCCAAGTTGCACCATGACACATAGGAGCTTACTCAGAAGAGTAGGATTATGTTGTGCTCACACACATTCCCTCCTCAGTCAGCACTAACCCAATCCACAATGAGCTGCTGTACTGGGCTTTGTGTTAAAGAGCAATAATGTCATTAGCGTCCTGCATCCAACATAGCCTTGGAAAATCCCCACTTCCTTCCTTCCCTCGGTTTCAGTGAATTCTCTCTTGGAATATAGAAAAATACATGTCTACAGGAACTGTAGAAATATCGTGATAAGTAAGTGAAAGCTTGCTGTGAGAATTAAAAAAAATGCTTATATCATGCAATCTCCATTGTTATAAAAGCTTAAATAGTGAAATGCTTACATGATATAGTACCCATTGCTATAAAAGCTCAATAGTGAAAATACATACATACATACATACATACATACATACATACATACATACATACATACATACATAGTTATAAAAGCTTAAATAGTGAAAATAAATGTACGAACCAGAGATTTGGAAAGAAACATAAAGACTGTCATGTGCCATGCATAAACCAAGTAGAAGTCAGACCCCCTAGGGTAGTTGTTCCTGGCCCCTGGCTCCTCTCTGCCCCCTAGTGAATGCAGTTAGGACTCCACATAAAGGTTGTGGCAGACCCCAGGCATGAGCAACTGAGGCAGGAGGTGCATATCCTACTCAGCATTTTTCTCAAGCACTCAAGTAACATATGGCAGAAACTCAGCATATTCGATAATTATAACATAAAGGAATAAAAATCATGATTGAACCCGGAAATTTCCTCATCCCATCCACATAGAACCTTTCTGAAGACACTTGACACTAGAATGAGCAAAACTCAAAATACAATAAAGGTATAAAAATGTCTATATGGATAAAATACGAATGTAATATAACAAAAGGAAGATACAAAATAGCAGTTTGGCAACAAAAAAAAATTCCTTCTGCGTGAAGATATATTAGAACACATTTTCAAAGTCCTGGCATCACCTTGTCTTTCAAACTCAGCCATGAGCGAGATCAACGAGCTGTTCTTGGCACTGCCTGTGGTCTGTACAGCTTCCCTTCATAATTCGTCCTGTCATTTAATCGCTGCTCACTGTACTTAAGGCTATCGCCGGCAGTACACCAGGGGCATGCGCTTATCTGTAGTGTCCTGCATATTACCAGTCTTGAAAGGTTTTCTCTAATCTTTTCTATAATATAGTGTCAGGGCAAATGCGGTGAACTTTGAAAATAAATGCATAAAGCAGTAACAAATCCACCTAAACTGAACTGACTGGCATAGAGTGCTAACCTATGCTAAGTCTAAATATTCACCTGTCAAATGACCTGGTAATCACCATTCAGAGGACAGCTTGGCAAACTGCACGCATAGCTAGGGGAACCCAGCGCATCCAAAGATGAACTATCCCAGGAGGCAGAAAAAAACAAATATGGCCAGCAATAAAGTGACCTTACTATACTCACTCCCATGGACAGAGTAACCCCAAATGCTCCTCTGCCCATACCTTATGTCACGTGTAAAATCCTGCAAATGATCAATCACGCATAGTGCATTGTCTTACCAGGCGTTGGAACCACCTCTTTATTCTTGAAGAGGCTCTTGAAAGATGCTGAAAGGAAAAGGAACATAGACATTAGTGGGCTGAGCAGAGGATTCACCATGAGCTGTCACTGGTGGCTCTATGGCCTATGGATAAGAGCACCAGTGGAATGCAACCTTCTGGATAGCTTGGAGAGAATTTCGGACCAATAAAGAAAAATGACCCAACTGAAAATATAACAAGCATGCTTCTGTTATATAGAAACAGATGCTGACATTATCATTCCTAGGGTAATGATTGGATGTTGATCTGCCCACTTTCTTTATCAAAGAGAAAAGCATATTTTGCTTGAGTTTACTGGCTTTTTTTGCTTCCTCCTCCAGCTTCATGGTGCTCCCAATAGCTGGTGGCAGTGATTCCTGTGTTGTATTTTGCAACACAGGTAACAGACCCTCTCCATCAGGACTTTGACCAGAACACATAAAGTTCCTCAATGGCTAATCTGGGAATCCAGGATCACAGATAACAATAAAAGAATATCTACTCTAATATGAAGAACACTGAAACGAGCCCTACGCAACTAACACCAGCTCACCCAGGGAAACACACGCACCCACACAGGTATGGCGTGAACCCAATACCACTTCTCTGAAGACCTGCCACAGGTAAACATTACAACCAACCAGCCTGCTTTGATTTCAAGTATACTCTTGCCCCACTTCCCGGCTAAAAAATTTGCTCTATTCAAGTGTCCCCGTGTTTCCACACCAGCGTCAGCACAACTAACATGGAAACATTTTTGTTAATAAGCACTTCAGTTCTGATAAAGTAAGAATTAGACCCAGGCTGTTTTAAAGACCTGAAAGTCATGGTCCTGTCCAGCTTCAGAGCTTATTGTCACTGAAGGCAGGAACTGTAAGAGCCCATGAAGGGGTTGGCTGCTCAAATTGTACGGCCAAGAGAAGCAGCTGGGGGATCTGAAAATGGGAGCAGAGATGCGAAATCAAGAACTCTGAGTCTGAAGAGAAGGCTAGTGTTCATGAGAGCCATGAGGCTTCAAAGGCTACCATGAATCCACTGGCAGGAGGCCAGCATAGCCTTCAGCCACAGAGAAGTCCAGTTGCTGTACTCCTAGCTGTATGCTCTGTGGGGCTGAGGAGAGGTTCAGTCTGTAGAGTGCTTCCTCGGCATACACAAAGGACTAGGTTCCGTCTCAAGCTTCACCATAACTAGGCGTGATGGTGCATGTCTGTAATCCCAGCACTGGAGAGATGGAGGCTGGAAGAGCAGAGTTCAAAGGCATTCTCAGCTGCATGTCAAGTTCGAGGCCAGCCTAGGACACATGAGACCCTGTCTCAGAAATAGCAAAACTTGTTCCTGCGTGCATTTAGCTTTGTGACGCTAAAACATCAAAGGTTCAGCAGCTTATGACTCGAGATGTTAGCCTGTGATTTGTGAAAATAAATCCACTCTTTGATTTAATATATGACTGGTGTATGAAAACATAGAAGCCCAAAGTTAGAAAGCATTTAATTTTGGGCTGCAGGAGCTGTTACCTAGGTAATTGATTCTCTGTAGCTAGACTGGCCCTTAAATATTTCAGCAAAGGCATCTTTCAAGTCCTTTAGGAATCACAGTTAAATCAGAAAGTATTTTGAACTCAGTAAATCTCGGTCAGTGTCAAGAAAGTGTTCCCAATCAGTAGTAGCTAGCTCTGTAGTGACAAGCTCATCTTGCGGCTCTCTGGCACCCCTGAATATCTAGATAAAAAATCCATTTATTGAAGGTCATCTTACGTGAGTATGATGCATGGGAGTCTTGACTATCAGTGTGAGAGGTCAGACACGGCCCTCAGCAAGGTTCCAAAACCTTTCAGAAGCACTTTGGATTTTGGAATTTGGGATAAGGAATGCTCAGCCTGTGTTTAGAAATTATCAACCTTACAGAGAAGTGAGAAGCAGAGAAAGTCGGGACTGGAGGGCAGAAGGCACAAGGTCCCTCCTGACACTTGTGTGCGGCTTCGTGCTCTATGTTTATTCTTACTCTAAAGGTGTCCCATTGTCTTTCATCTCTCTGTTTATTGTCAGCTACCTTACTCCTCTGTCAACCAAACAACAGCCCTTGAATTATGAGAGAGAGAGAGAGAGAGAGAGAGAGAGAGAGAGAGAGAGAGAGAGAGCGCCCCATGGTGCAGGATCTGGTTGTCCTGCTGGGAAATGTTCAGCAAAAGCAAAGTCAAATTCTGCACTTCTCAGGACAGTGAATGCTTCCAAGAGATACCACAGACCTAGAGTGACTAGCCTCCACAGTATTCTAACAGCACATAGAGAAGTATTTCCTCTGCCTTGGGGGAGAAACATGTGTGGACTCATGGAAAGAAAGCATGCCTATGGTTCATGTAGTTTTGGGAAAGTCATCCATCTGAGTTAATGCAAACCCAGACTTAAAAAAACAATAACTACCAGGACAGGGGATGGAGAGATGGCTCGGCGGTTAAGAGCGCTGACTGCTCTTCCAGAGGTCCTGAGTTCAATTCCCAACAACCACATGGTGGCTCACAACCATCTGTAATGGGATCTGGTGCCCTCTTCTGGTGTGTCTGAAGACAGCTACAGTGTACTCACATACATTAAATAAATAACATTTTTAAAAAGTAACCACCAGGATAGCTGTTGCTCTCAGAGTGTGACTATCACTCTTGACAGTGTACCACCCACCAGTAGCAGCCAGCTCCACCCCCTCCCAGCCCCTTCCTCACTGGGATCCTTTCCTGTTGTACATGTTGTGGTCCTCCACTCTGCCCACATTACTTACCACTTTAGGTGTCTCCAACACCCTCTTTCACTTCCAACTACGCACTCATGTAATAGATTCAATGTATAACCGAGTCTTGAACCTTAAAGATTTGGCATTAATTTCTCAATTTGATGGGGATGGAGGAGGGGGACACAGGGAGCTACGAGTTATGGCAGTGTCAGTGTCCCATACTTAGTACAAGAAGTTTGAGCAAGCGACGTTCTGGCAGATGTCCATATTTCAGCCACAGAGCCTGACCAGCAGACCTCAGTGCTGGGCATGGCGAAAGATGGCTGTAGTAAGTGCTCTGTCCACATTTGCCAGAAAGGGGAATTTTAAAGAAGTTGATTACCAAGTGGAAGGTGGCAGTCTAGAAAGGCTACGTACTTCAGGATTCCAGCCACATGGGAGCCTCACAAGCATACGTGCCTGAGTTCAGATCCTCAGCACCAACGTAAGCCAGCAGTGGTAGCATGAGAAGTCAGAGGCAGGAGGATGCCTAGAACTCTGACCAGTCAGTCCAGCAAAATCAGTGAACTCCAGATTCAGGGGAAAAAGAGGTCTGGAAAATGGCTTGACAGATTAAAGTACTCACCACCAAATTTGATGAGCTGAGTTTAATCCACAGGATCTACTTGGTGGAAAGAAAGAACTGACTCCCGCAAGCTCCCAACTTCTACACACCCTGTGACACAGATGTGCCCACATACACACAACAGTCACACATGATAGATAAATAACTTAGATGGAGAATGACTTATGAGGACACCTGACAGTGGCCTGTGTTCTCCACACACTGGAGCACCCATATACACATGTGCACATTCACAAGAACTCTACTTAGCTCACACAGGATGTGGTGGGACTGGAACTGAGAATCATGGTACCTGAAAGCTATCCACATCCTAGCCCCAGAACCCATGGGTAATGTTAGCTTGTGTGGTAAAGGCACGTTAGGACTGCAGAGGGGATTGAAGCACAAATAGACAGGGAGTGTTCCCCCAGAATATCCAGGTGGGCTCACCACAATCCCAAGGTCCCTGGAGATGGAAGAGAAGAAGCAGAGGGAACGTGAACACTAAGGAAGAACTAGAGAAAGGCACCTGGCTTTAAGGAAGGATCTAAGAACCAGAAATATAGGTGCCCCCTGGGAAGTGGAAAAGGCATGAAATCAGATTTTCCTGTGACAGAAATACAGGTTGTTAGCCCAATGAGACTGTGTCAAACTTTTGACCTACAGAACTATAAGATGGGTATTACCCTTGTTCTCACTTGTTACAAAAACCATATAAACTAATTAAACACTCCAGCTATCTTTTCCCTCCCCTAAGAAGCTCAGCATATGGCTGTCCATACTGCTCACCAAGGGAGAAGAGCTGCCCAAGCTCCTCCATCCTGACTCTGCAGACAGATGCAGAGTCATGGAACCAACAGCATATGGATGATGCAAACACCAGGGTTGCAAACAAATCTGAGAATGGTGACTAAAATCCATGCATGCAGTACATGTGAACTGAATACAAATAAAGGGTTTGAAATGTGAAGTTCTAAGCAGAAATTAGCCTCACTGTGTGCTGCTGGGGAGGGGCTTTAGTTTGATACCAAAAAGCCTCAGTGTGCAAAGCCAGTAGAGATGCTGTCTCAGGGACAGCTTAAGGAAGTGCTTCCCATTAGGAAAAAAATTGCAAAAGAGCTAGGAGGCCTGGCTCTGGGATCTTGATGTTCTTAATCTGAACCCCAGTCCTGCCATAGGGTCCTTCCTCCTAGTGACAAAAACATGGCAGAGCCCTCACAGAAACACATGACAATTTATTGTGCTATAAGTGTTGTTTCTATGAAATTTACTGCTAGTAAATTCAAGCCAAGAATACAAGTCGGGGGATAAGAGTGTACTCTAGCATCATTCAGTGTTTGACTGGCACACAGTAACCATCAAATGTCCAAGAGGACCAGCCAAAATCAGATACACAGAGTCAGCTGAAAATGAATGAGAAGCTGGATAAAGGTCACCCCAGTACAAAAGAACCTCACCCAAGCCAACACAAACACATGCTCGGGTCCAAAAGGACAAAGAAAAGAATGGAGAAAGACCACCCTCCACCCTGAATCTGAATGTCTTTAGGTAGGTGCCAGAGAGGTAAAACTTGCTTGGTTTTGGTGCACCATGCCAAAGGAAGGAAGCTGCTACGTGAAAGAACTGTTCACTGAGATTCCCACTGCACACAGCTCATTTAAACTAGTTAAGGACATTTAGGGTCTCAGTGCTTAGATTAACTTTCCACTTTCCTCTCTCAACTCCCAAGCATTTTTTAATTTAATTACTTATATGCATACAAGTGGTTTTTGCCTGCAGGTATGTCTGTGCACCACCTGTGTTCCAGAGCCCAAAAGGCCAGACAGGCCCTGAAATGGGAGTCGCATGTGATTGTAAGCCACCATATAAGTACTGGGGATAGAATCCTGATCCTCCTGAAAAATAGCCAGTGCTCTTATCTGCTAAGCCATCTCTCCAGTCCTCAATTCATAAGCATTTAAGATTGTTTGTTGAATATTAACTTCCTCTTAGAGAATTTTAGCATATTCATTAACAACCTCTCTGGGTCCATTTGAAGGACACTGTCTATAAATCAGAGGAAGCCTATACTCCACTCTCCAGGGTAACAAGGGAGTCCCTCCATCAGCCATACTGTGAAACAATTTAGAAAACACATACATATTCAAGATTACTCCTGGCACAGGCTGCCTCAATATCAAATACCATACAGGAAATGAATTGGTCTGCTACCAAAAAGATAATCAGGAGTCAAGAAAGAAAGAAAGAAAGAGAGAGAGAGAGAGAGGGAGGGAGGGAGGGAGGAAGGAAGGAAGGAAGGAAGGAAGGAAGGAAGGAAGGAAGGAAGGAAGGAAGGGAGAGAAAAAGAGAGAGAAGAAAAGAAAGGAGAGAGGGAGGGAGGGAAGGAGGGAGGGAGGGAGGAAGGGAGGGGGGAGGGAGGGGAGGGAGGGGGGAGGGACGGAGGAAACCCTCAATGGAAAAAAAAATCTAAAAAGAAGGTAAAAAAAAATAACACTTTTGTCTAAAATAATTTCTCTCCTGTTCTTTCCATAGGTAGTCTCTAGCCACAAAGATCAACCCTTCAGTGGTTCAAAGTTGGTCCCACATCACAGCCCAGAACCTAATCTGAGTCCTTGGCCAGACTGAGGACCACAGCATGGCTCTATCCAGCCCCACTTTATTGACAGCAGTGCCAAGGCTGAGCAAAGAGATTCCTTTGGTTTATGTGTCTCTAAGAAAGAAACCTATCCCTGCAGCTCCCCCTAAACTCAAACTTACAGCACAATTCCTGCCAACACCAATATAACACGGCCAAAAATTACTTCTGTAGCCAGGGAGCTACGGAAAACTTATTACTGTCCTGAATTGGTCTTCTTGGATTGGAAATGGCCTCATTCTCCTGGGACAAAAAGGAACCTGCAGATCTCAACAACAGGGAGCGTCTAATTCCTCAGCCTCATCTTACCAATGAAGATTTGGGGCCCCTGCAACTGGGCTGTGTTGGCATAGGCCCTCGACAGCAGGTCCAGGGCTACTATCAGTTCTCTGGGTTGCAGGCTCAGGACTCGCTCCCCTTTGGACCATGTGGCAGTCCTGATCATCGTTTTAGACCTAAGTAAGAGACCATAGAACATCGCTGAAGGGATTTGCTAAAAATATGAACCCCTCCACTAAAAGTGCTTAGAATTTACAGAGTCAAAATAAAGACCAACTGGATAAATGTCTGCCTGCCATTTGGGTACATCAGCCAGGGCCCAAGTTCCCTGAAAATGGAATAAATGCTTGTTTCCATTTCTAGTGTCCTTGGCTATTAGGGGGTATGTTTTCAGGGAAGTCCCTTCTATGTGTTTAGCTCCATTTCATTGAACCAATATTGCCTCACTAGCCTGGATGGTACTGGAATTGGATAGCCTAACAATACTGGGTAGAACAGGCACTGGGTGACCTCAGTAGCTTGGGTGGAACTGGAACTGGGTGACCTCCCTAGCACAGGTGATAATGGCACTAGGAGTGTCACTGGCGTAGGTGGTGTTGGTGCTGGGTGGTACCTGCATTGCAGCCTCCACCTCCAGTTGCTCTCACGGGCAGCTTCTCTTCAAAAATTGCAGCCTATGCCCTGTAACTGCAGCTAAAGTGCAAAGCTACAAAGCTTCAGAGGAAGGCGAGATGTGGCCTTATTTCTACACTAGTATGTAAATACTCATCAGAAGCTCCTAAAAGTAGCAATTTTACCTATTAGGAGAGAAAATGATTCAGAGAGATTCTCCTGTAGAAGATTAGGGGCTGGGGGGCTTTGAAACTCAGAAATTCAACTATCACCTTAGGGTCACTCTAATAATAAATAAAAACACAAGGGAAGAGAGTGAACACCTGGCTGAGAGAGGTGTCTATGCGGTTTTATCCCAAGACAAGAAGAGAAACTGGAAGGTCATTATGATTTATTCTGCTTGGAACAAGCTGTCACTATAAGCCAAAGGAGACTATTGAGTTAGACACCTCAGCGAAAGTGCCACAAGGCCAGCTGAACTGATGCCGCTGGGCAGAGAGGGAAGGTGGTCCTGACACATGCCCTGCCCTGCTTCACAAGGCCACGTGGGCTCCTGGACCCCAACCATAGCCAACACTTGTAGTTCTTTTTGAGGACAAAGCATAACAAATCATCAAAAAGCAAAGCTAATCCATGATCATTAAAAACTCATTTCTTTACCATTTCTTCATTGCCAGACTGACTTAATCACAGCCACTCTTAATGAGGTATCTAATGAAGAAGTGGCCCGAAGAGGTTCTGCCTAGGGATCCTGAATTTTCAGTTTACAAAGGGACCAGGTGAGAAAATGTGTTTGCATCTATGTGGCAAAGGAAAAGATGTGTCCAGCCTGCATCATACTGTGCCCTGTTCTGGTCCCTAGACCCAAGTGCTTTTTGAAGAAATACCAAGCCAATTCAAGATTTCAATGGGGAAAAAATGACCTTTTCTTTTTCTCATTTACTTCTGGCTTTCTGTCTGTCAGTCTACTTCCTAATTCCCCCAAAGAAAATAATTACAATAAAACACAGCCACAAATTATTCCCAGTGAGCTAAGGTAAACGTATCACTGCCTTGGAAAAACAGAACTCTCAGATCTCACAAAATATCAGAAGGTACTTTGTAAGCAACTTAGAAGAGGGAGAAACACACCCTCCCCAGGACCATGAAGCCCCCTCCTACAGGATCTAAGAGGACGGATAGGCACTGACAGCTGCAGCCTTCCTGAGCAAGGAGACATTTTTTAGGTCAAGTGTGAAAGGGTTGATTCCCTAGCCCCAAATAAATCTTAGTTCTGGGCCCCCATGTAGTTGATGGCCTTCAGCAGCCCTGCTTAATGTGCCTGGGTGAAAAACCACTCCGGAGCTTAGAGACTGTAATTGAACTTCAGAGATATTTGTGGTGCTGTTGGGGCAGCTGGGCACTTGGAAATAAGCATGAGAACTCAGAGGACCTGGCCAACAGCTGCTTTGGCAGACAGTACCCATGAAAGCTTGCATTCAAAGAGGCAGCCCCAATGAACACAGGCCCACCAGCAAGTTAACACACGGAGACACACTGACTATGGAGTCTGAAAGGGACAAACTCTTTTCTCCTCAGCAAAATGAGAACAGTCCTCAACACAGTTTCCACTAAATCACCTTAGATTCTGCACCAATTTTCAGATTATTACAGCAATTTGATGCATGGTTTACAAACCTAAGTCTCAATAAAAGTGTATGGAACGTCATGGTTGCTACAATAGCTGGCGAAGGGCAGTAAGGTGTGGAGGGGAGGCTACAGGAAGATGTTGCTCAACCATCTTTAATTCTGATTCAGAGGCACCTGGAAGCATTTCTCGATTAAAACTCGAATAACGGAAAAGAACAAGAAGGCAGGTCAGACTTCAGTTCTAAGCTGAATGGATGCCATCAAGGACTTACTTGAAATGACAAGTGGGCTCATTTCTGGAGACCAGGTGGTGGCACTTCTCTTCCAACTGGGTACAAATACCACCTTCGTGTCTCAATATCTGAGGGGTCCACTTTGTAAACCTCATTTCTTAAAAACAGAAAAATGGTCTCTGATAATCTCATCTGCATTTGTCTCTGACATTAGCAAGCAGAGTAGAAAACCAAAGAAGACCCAAGATTCAGTGCAAATTCTACTCATGATCAATGGAATGTCAATGATTATAGTGAGATGTTAACATTAAAAGCCAAAATAGTACACCTATCACTTTAGAGTGTCTTTCTCTCTCCTTCTCTCTCTCCCTCTCTCTCGCTCCCTCTCCCTCTCTTTGTTCCTCTTCCTCTCTCTATCTCCCTCTCTCTCCCTCCCCCCTCTCTCCTCTCCTCCACCTCTCCCTCCTTCCCTCCCTCCCTCCCTCCCTTCCCCTTCCCTCTCTTCTTTCTCTCACTCTCCTGGCCCAGATGCTGCCCTGCTACCTCTTCAATACCCACAAGGTCCGATGGCTCGCACCTCACAGATGATCTTGTTGCTGCTCTTTAACACCTCTTTCCTTTCAAGGTTCTCCTCTGTGCTTATTCTGTTTAACTCTGACCACACCAATGTTAAGGGAGCTCAGGCTACACCATACACCAGGCGGCTATCCACATGCCTAAGAGTAAAGCTCACCCACTCCTGCACTCAGCAGAGTCTACACCTCCCTCACTCAGTGACAGTCCTACTATGTCTTTCCTCCCACCAGGGAGATGATGCCCCATGGTGTCTCAGAAGCTCTGCTAGATGATCTCACAGAATGCTGCTGCCTCCTGGCAGTTCATTGCTCTGCCCTTTATTTTTAAAAAGAGTGGCTGTAGGTGCTCGATTCGTGGAAACTACTTGAACCCAGAAAGCACAGATGCTGTGGATGCTGTACTTGGCACCACGCTCAACCCTGGGCTGCTGAGATTCTCATGCCTAGCCACAGCAGGAATCTTGACATCTCGGATGATTCTGTGCATGAGCTCTGGCTAACTTCCAGTTCAGTGATACAGGAAATAGCCTTGGGCTGAGTATTTACCCTCTCTGCCTCAGTTTCCCCATCTGTAAATTATCAAATGCCTCCAAAGGGTTTTTACTACCCTCCTAAACACGACCCTGAGCACAATGTCATTTAAAACTATCATATATCGTTTTCCTACTCTTAGTATAAGTCTGGTGTTACACCAAGAAAATCAGACGGTGGACCTTTCTAGGAAACTGGTTTTCAACATCAATGTGAACTCAGCATGGTGGTGCAGGCCTGTGATCCCAGAACTTAGAAAGTGAAAGCAATGGGATTAGGAGTCCAAGGCCAGCTAAGGTTACATAGACCCTATCTTAAAACACTAACAAACAGGTAAAGAATAGGTAAAGAATAGGATTGTGAAAAATTAGGAAAGGTATATATAATTTAGTGTCATATTGCGATGGTTTTATGGTAGAGAGAGAAAAGGTTAGATGGGAAGTTAGATCTTTTTCTTACGATGCGTTCTCTGCATATTCTAATTATTTTTCAAGAGACAGGCTTAGCCTGCTGTACCCTAGCTGTTCACAGTAGGATCTTAGGTATATTCTCATGTAGCAGCTGAGTTTTTACAGAGCGTACACATTTCTATATCTACATCACATACCTTTTCTCTTTCTGCGGTGTCTTAAGGGAAACCTTTTCTTAAAAGACATTCGTGAATGGTCTCCCTGAAATAGAAACCAGTTGTGTTAGCAACTGATACTTCCTCCTCTGCTCATAAGCAAGAAGTCCTCAGAACTGGGTTATTCAGCTATGGCAGAAAGCTGCTTCACCAAGTTCAGTTCACAGAAGACATCCAAGATGACCTACCAAGACTCAGGGGCCAGCACTAGGAGTTCATCAACTCTCCTAGCCAGCCAATGTCAGCATGATTCTGCACAAGCCTAGACTTCCAGACTGGGGCATAAGAAGCCTGTGAGACCACTACCATCTATATGAGCTCTAGGATCCTGACTACTAGACTCTTAGAAGGACTCAGCCACCTTAACAGGGGCCGGCATGGAAGCATTCAACCCATACCTAGAACAAATTGGTCTCGCCAGCCTTTCTACCATCAATATATCCTCCAGACATGTTCTACATCAAAATTCACCCAGCTTTGGCTCAGAAGCTACAAAACTGAAGAGTCCCTCCTTACCCCAAGCAACCATATAAATTCATGAATTTTAACTTAAACCCATCAGAGAATGGATACTAAGTAAAGAAGGATTCAGCCCTGAAGATACATGACTAGAACCTGGTTTCCCAGAGACCAACCAGCCCAGGAGGATGGCAAGAGTATACAACAGGGTCATCAGATTCTTCCTGCCAGGAGTGTCCATGAACTACAGACAAGCACAAGGTGGGTTAACAGAATCTGGGAAAGCAAAGAGAGAACATGCCTTGTCCTGGGCAATCACCCATATGCCTTACTTGGGCTCTCCCCTACTGGGCACTCCCAGATGATAGAAAAGGCCATGCAATGGAAAAGCAGGGTAGGCCCTGCTGCCAGAACCCTCCACACTAAGAACAGGACAACAAATCCTGGCACCCGAGGGTCACTGCCAAAGGTTCACTAGGGTTGGAGAAAGAACTAGAACAAAACTCACCTCTGGGACATTAAGTTTTATGCCCAGACTATGATATATCCCAAACCACTAGGATAGGCAGGACAACTGGGAAATCCTACCTCTAGATTTCCAGATTTTCCTACCAGAGACCAACCCATATGGACAAGAATCTGAAGTGAAAAGAACCCACCACCTACCTATAAACAGCAGGCCACTAACCATCAGTGACAGCTAACAGGATTCTACAGCAGTGGTGGGGCTAAGGCCAGAACACTAGAGCTGAAGATGGGCCAAGAAAATTGATAATTTACCTCCCTAAAAACCAGGCATGCACTCAGCACAAGGTAATAGCTCGGTAACCATAGCAACAACAGCACTGCTCTAACCTCCTGTCTGGGTTGATTCAAGGCCCTTCTAGGGGCCTAATGGAAGAGGAGGTGGCTGCCATGGCAGGTTATCAGCCTCAGTCTGTATAGCCTGTGTGTGTCAAGTCCACCACTATGTCTGCCTTTGCACATAAAGATTTCTTAGGATGCAAGCAGGCAGCATTCAAGCTTGTGTATCATCTACAGCTGTATCTGCCATGCTTAGAACATCTGAAATATTTCTTTTCAGGCATTCACCAAAAAAAAAAGTTCACTAAGATGTACTCATGCAAGTTTAATATTTTAATCAAAATTTCACAAACACATTCAAACAGAAGAAAAAAACTACTCAGCATAAAGTCATAAAGCCATCCATGGACACTGATATGTCCCAGATCCTGAAACCATCCAAAGAGAGGATCTAGACAGTACTCCAGTATTAGCTACCAATGCAAGAACAAGCAGAAAGAGGCCTGAGGCCAGACTAGCCTGCTGCCTACATGTTCTACCAGGATATGCCACACCCTCTCTTCCACTACCCATGAACACTTGCCCCTAACAGCAGAAATGAAGAGGTAAAAAAGTAAATGCCATACATTAATGAACGGGAGAGGGAATGAGCTATTAGTAAATATGCAATGGAAGGAGTGGAGCTCACCTGAATGGTAATGGATAATAGGTTCAATTATAAAGTCAAGTCACTAAAAGATCAGATACCCAAAGACAAGTCAACGCTAGACAGACAATGCTAGAAAAGAAAACAGGGACAGAGCATCCGAGGGCAGTGGATTGATACTTTACATGGTAAACGTGTGTGGAGTTGAAATTCCAGGTAGCAAATGCATGCATAAGAATCTGAATCTCTGATGAGACTATAGCTGAGCTATTTTTTTTTAATCTTGAAATATATCAATCCATGGAGAGAAGGTGTTCTAAGGACAACAGGACAAAGAGAAACATGGAGGAAGGAAGAAGGGGAGGGAAGTCCAAATGCTGAGGTAAGTCATATTTTGAACAGTTGAAAACTGAATAGAAAACTGTAAAGCCAGCCAGATGGTCCAGAAACAGAATCCAGAAAGGGAACAGGGCAGGATCTGTTCTAGCCTGAAACCATGGACATCCAGAGTTGGTGGAATGGTTGGTGATTTCCATTAGAAATCAGAAAGGTGTTATCAGCAAGAGTTTCCTATCAGGTGAAAATGGCCTTCAGAAATGAATGTATTTAGCAGCAGCAGCCCGAGCCTATGAAATGACTGATAACTCACCAATGATAACTGGAACGTTCAATATCCCACTTTCAGGTGTTATAACATCTGGGCATCCCAACAAGGAAAACAGGAGATGCGTGTGATGTGTGTGGTATGAAGACCCCAGGAGAGCACACATCCCAGCAAGCAACTGTGCACGTGCTCTGGTGCACAAAAAGAAAAAGAAAAGAAAAGAAAAAACCTCTGTTCAGCAGAGACCAACTGTTAGGCCACAAAAAAAAGTCTCTGTAAATGTGGGAAGATCAGAGCAATGTGACATGTTTGCTTAAAACACTAGGATAAGATTAGACTCTCCAGCAGAAGGAAACCTGGAAAACAGGAACATTTTTCAATCAAACTACTAATTTCTTAAAGTAGGTCAGAGAAGAAACCACAGGGAAACAAATACGCTGAAATGAATGAAAAACTGAAATATAGCACAGTGTATGTGACACGATGACAAAAGTGCTCGGAGAAAATCCATGGCTTCATATCCCTAAGAAGGAAGGATGGACTCTAGTGAGTAACTGGAATGTCTGCGTTACAAAACTCTTACAAAACTACAAGAGCAAGAATGAGACAGACGGAGAGTGGGGGGGGGGAGGGAGGGAGGGAGGGAAGGAAGACTAAGTCCAGAGCATTCATAAGGTTAGAGTGGGACAAGTCGGGAAAGCAGAAAACCCAGGGAAAGAAATCAGTGAAGCCTAAAGTCAGTTCTTTGAAAGGTCAGAAAAAAACAACAGACCCTGAGTTATACTGACCAAGCCCCCCCAAAAAAAGACCCCACAGTTTAATAAAATTGGAGACATATTTAGAATACCACTATGGAACATTCAAAATTAAAGTGGATTCTGAGATAGTACAGTAAATAACTTTTGCTAGCAAATTAAATGTGCTATATGAAATGAGTAAATTCTAATAAAGACGTTATTGAAACTGACCCAAGAAATAGAAAATATCAAACTAGAACAAGAGACTAGCTTAGTAACAGCTCTCCCCCCCCCCAAAAAAAAACTAATTCCAAGTGTCTTTGCTAATAAATTCTACCAAACACAAAAGACAAGCTGACACACAATGGAATAAATATACAAACCTATAATGAAATAATTCCTGATGCAAGCTAAAAAGTGGGCAAGCCTTGGAAGCCCAGCAAAAATCGTGGAAATCTCAATGTTTGAGCATTCAGATCAATAGACAAAGATCTATTGTTTCTACACACTAGCAATAAACAATTAGACACCAACATTTTAGATGCTGTGTTCAATAGCTGTGCATATGTATGCTATACAGCACAATCATTTCTTTGAAAGTTCACATGTAGCAAGGTGGTAGTGCACACCTTTAACCCCAGCACTCAGGAGACAGAAGCAGCCAGACCCCTGTAGTCCGAGGTCAGCCTGATCTACAGAGCAAGTTCCAGAACAGCCAACGTTACCCAGAGATACCCTATCTCCAAAAAACAATTTTAAAAGTTCACAGATCTAAATGGTGGAAAGACAGTCGACATTTGTTGCCCATCCTATCCAACATTATTAATACCTAAAATCTCCCAAGAAATCATCTATAGATCTTTGTTCCCCAGGCCAGGATTCCTACAGAAGTCAACAAGCCAAGTCTAATATAAATCTGGAAAGGCAAATTATTTTGAATGGTAAAAATAACAGCTTACAATAAGAATAAAATCAGTGATCTCCCCTCACTATCGATAGCAGGTGGGAGAGCTGGCCCTGGGGTCTTGAGAGTGGGAGAATTGGCCCTGTCCCTCACAGTCTGAGGCACCTGAGAGAGTGGGTCCTGCACCTTGCCTAAGCAGCAGGGCAGAGCTGGCCTTGACTGCAGGTGTTGCTGGTGAGCTGGCCCCAAGGGTATGCGATCAATAAAGCAGGCAGGCTGAGCAGGCTCAGATACCTCTCAGGCCCCAATCCAGGGCTTTGAATTGGCCCACCCCAATGTCTATCCCATCAATGAACTATTGCTGGAGTGCATGAAGAGGCCTGTCCTACAGATACAAAACTTCAGGATCTCCATGACACAGGACAACAACAGGATATCTGAGAGGAGTCCCGGAGAGGTTCCAATATTGGAACCTCAGATATAGTAGCAGAAGGCAGAGGCCTCATACCAGACCAACCAGTCATTGCAATGAACATTTGCAATCAAAGAAGTATGGACAAAGGGGTATACTGTGGGACACACTGTGACACACTACAATTTCCACAATGAGATTAATTTTCTCTGTTGAGGGGAGTTGTGAGGGTGGAGAGCAGGTACAAGGAGAGAGGGAGATGAATGGGATTGGGGTGCATGATATGAAATTCACAAAGAACCAATAAAAAGGTTTTTTTAACAGAAAAGAAAAGAAATATAAAAAGAAAAATCAAGTGTCTCACATAATCCAATTTTAAAACCTCGGGATTCAAAATATCTTCTTAAATGAGGTAACCCAATCACAAATATATATTTTAAAAAAACAGTGTACACTCACTGATAAATGAATATTAGCCCAAAAGCTCAGACTACCCAAGATACAATCCACAGATGAAGCTCAAGAAGGATGAAGCTCTTAGAAGGGGGAACAAAAATATTCATAGAAGAAAATACGGAGACAAAGTTTGGGGCAGAGACTGAAGGAAAGGCCATCCAGAGACTGCCCCCACTTGAGGATCCAGTCCATACACATACAGCCACCAAACCCAGACAATATTGCTGATGCCAAGAAGTGCATGCTGACAGGAACCTGATATAGCTGTCTCCTGAGAGGCTCTGCCAGAGCATGACAAATACAGAGGCAGATGCTCACAGTCAACCATTGAACTGAGAATGGAGTACCCGTTGGAGGAGTTAGAGAAAGGATTGAAGGAGCTGAAGGGGTTTGCAACCCCATAAGAACAACAATATCAACCAACCAGAGCTCCCAGGGACTAAACCACCATCCAAAGACTACACATGGACAGACTCATGGCTCCAGCTGCTGGACAGACCCATGGCTCCAGCTGCATATGTAGCAGAGGATGGCCTTGTTGGGCACCAATGGATAGAGACGTCCTTGGTCCTGCCAAGGCTGGATCCCCCAGTGTTGGGGAATGTCAGGATGGGGAGGCAGGAAAGGGTGGGTGGATGGGTGGGGGAACACCCTCGTGGAAGAAGGGAGAAGGGAGATGGGATGGGAGTTTATGAACAGAAAACTGGGGAGAGGGATAACATTTGAAATGTAAATGAAAAATCCAATAAAAAAAAGTAAAATAAAGATCTTCTTATTGGTGAGAGACATAACAAGATAGTGATTCCCCCAGGGGGCCCTGAGAAAACAAGGACCCTATGAGTTGCCTGTACCTTGACTATGCTGCCAATTATGTGGTCATGTATTCCCCTAAATTCCTAAAACTGGATACTAAATCAGACAAGCTTTATTGTCTACAAGTGATAGGTTAATCCTTAAATTTTCACTATTATCATGTGGGGTGCTTTATACAGCTATGCACTTATGATCGGAAGATGTGTATTCACATGTGGAAATTAGAGAACAATTTTAGGTGTCTTCTTCTATTGCTCTCCATCTTATTCTTTGAGACAGGTTCTCTTACCAAACCTTCTTAGCTACACTGACTGACTAGCAAAACTGCAGGGTCTGCCTTTCTCCGCCTCCCCCAGGACTGGGGTTCTAGGCACATATCACCCTGCCCAGCTTTACCATGGGTACTGGGGGGCCTGAACTTGGAGCTTTCTTTTCTCTTTAGATTGATTTATTTTTATTTTTTATGTGCCTTTATGCCCATACTCCATATGTGTGACTGGTACCTGCAGAGTCCAGAAGTGGGCATTATATCCCATAAAGCTAGAGCTGAATTGCTAGACACCATGTGAGTGCTGAGAATCAAATCCAAGACCTCTGGAAGAACAATTGCTCTTTACTGCTGCGCCATCCCTCCACCCCCTGAACCTAGGCCTTTCTGCTTTTGCAATGAGCATTTGCCCACTAAGCCATTTTCTCAGCCCCTAACAGTTTGGTTTTTAAAGAGACAAGGGCTGAAGGAGAAAAGTATGGCCCCATATAATCAATGTGGGGGTGGTTCTTCCTAAAGATGGAAATTATAAAACTAAATAATCTAAATTATTCAAAGCAACTGTGTGGCCCTTGGCAACACCCAAAGTTGGGAGGTACCACAAGAGTTTGACCCATTGGGCACAGGCAGAAGGTGGCCACCACCCCGCAGCTCTAGGTGAGCGTGCTATCACAGGCTAGCTGCTCATGGTGGCAGGAGACCACTAAGAGCCATTGAGTCCCTATGGAAAGAGACAATCTGGATATGAGAAAGCTGCCCAGGGACTGACATCCAAAATCTAAAATTGGAAATCAAAATTAAAATTGGAGCATGACCAGCCTTTCCCAGAGCACACATGTACTTATGCCAAACTCTTCAAGTCCCAGTGAAGGCAGAGAGACACCAGCTCTGCCTCAAGAATGAGGAATGGGAGAGGGGAGAAAGGGGATAACATCTGAAATGTAAATACATAAAATATCCAATATTAATTAATTAACAAAAGAATGCACAATGATTCTTTTCTGGAGAAAAGAATCCCTAAGATATGGTACTCTGGGGCTGGACTTCAGTCTGTCTCTGGCTTAGCAGGTTGAATGTGCACAAGGCTGTTCCGCCACAGCCATAGTTAGGAAACCAGAAAGCTGCAATGTTCAGTGAACTCCCCGGTGCTCTTATTCCCCTAGAACAATAGCACCTAAACTATTTACAGAGAACGTAAGTGAAAAGCAGGGAAGGAGTAGAAAACAAGTCATAAGCCCGCTCACACAATCTCTGTTTACCCAGGCCTGGTGTGGTCCAACCTGAGTCCCTTGCCTGCTTCAGATCGAGCAGTATGTGGGAAGGCGCGAAGGTGAATTCTGGAAGCACACCTATAGCAACAGGGAGGACCTGGAATGACAGAGAGAAGCCAAAGCGTGCTCCAGTAGGGAGGAGAGTGAAGCTATACTTCAGGCTGGGGGGCCACCTCAGGCCGAGACAAAGCCTACACTGCTCATCCTCTAAAACACCCCAGCAACACAGGCCTGGCAGACATGAATGGTGTCAAGGAAGCTAGCTCACCAAGAAACAGTCTCTGAAGAAAGAGAGAAACTGTGCTAAGCCCCCCAGAGGCACAAGACAACTAGAATATTCATTTTTACAAAACTCCAGCACACCAAGACATCCATTATTTGTACTCCATTGGCCTATTCCCACTAATGATTCTCTGCTTGGCATGGGGCACCACAGACCATATCCTCTAAGTAACCAGGACGTCTCTCTCCCCTACCTCCAAACTTAAACACCAAAAGTTTGTTTGTAATACACCTAGTCACTTCCCTTAAAATGTCATAAAATGTGTTTGGGAAGGTGCCACGGTAGCACTGGGCTAGGAATGCAGGCACGAGATGGCACTTTGATCTGGCAATATTGCCATCTAAAATTTCAATTTTATTGACACTAAAATTGAACTAATGCTCTGATCTGGCCAAATCAGACCTGGGAAGGAAACGTTGCTCACAGTTTAGCAGCAGGTGCCTTTCACTCAATCTGTATTGGTTGTTTGAGAGGCCAGAGTGGAGAGACGAGACAGTGGCCATAAAACTCTACCGGGCGGACTTTGGATCCAAGAACAGCCCGTGAAGATGGACTAGAGAGAGTTAATGTTCCATGACTCTTATGCATCTATTTCAGCAATGTGTCAGGCCTGCTTATCGCCTCCACAACAAGAGAGCACCGTCTCCTTTCCCATACAGAGTGAAAGGAAAGGAGCCTTTAAAATCAAAGTCCTTACCTTTGCTGTCAACATTCATACTGGGGAAAACAATCTTCCACTCAACACTAGTGATAATCTGGTAACTGTGGCCTATCGAGTTCAGTATAGATGTGATGGCACAAATGTAAAAACTAGGCCTACTCCTACTACAGAGCCTTTCCTTGGTCCTTGAAGTGAAGCTTTAAGACTCTGAAGCCACCCTTGTCTGGACTCAGTGGGAGAGGAAGCACCTAGCCCCACAGAGACTTGAAGTACCAGGGTTGGGGGATATCCAGGGAGGCTCAGAGGAAAAGGGGAGAGTGAAGGCTTAGGGGAGGGAGAGACCAGGAGGGTGGCAATGAGTGAGGTATAAAGTGAATAAGTAAAATAATAAAGTAAAATTTAAAAACAAAAACAAAAAAGTGAAAAGAAAAGCAATCCAAAGGGAGGAGAGGCAAACAAAAACAGTCTACGAAGCTGAAGCAGTTCATCAGGAGACTCGTCACAAAGGAGGACGGCAACACAGCAGCTAAAGATGTAAACAAATCTGCAAATGCCACAATGAACCAACCACTAGTTGTCTCTGAGAACCAATCATCTGCCCAAGATCTGCCATGTCCTGGTTGGCCAAGGAAATGTCAGCTGTGGCCACTGTCCTCCGAGAGTTCAAAGCCACATGGAGGGACTAATTTTAATGTGTCCTGCTTGGTAGGACTTCAGAAACTGCAGGCATTCGAAAGTCAGGCATGTCACTGTGCCAAGAAGTGGCCTTGGTCGGGACAGTGAAGCACGTGTCAGAGTGGAACTACATGAGAAGCAATGGGAGAGGACACAAGGAGTGACTGTGGGCAGACAGAACTGAGATGCAGTGAGAGAAAGAGATATGACCTCTCTGGTGCGACTGACAGGAGTCAGGGGAGCCGCTGAGAGAGGAACATAGGTGCAGAGGTGTTTAGGATGCTTTAATAGTATCTCAGGAGGAGGGGAAGGGGGGGCAGGATCAGATGTGGGAGGAGAAGGGGGAATACAGAGAGTCAGGAAATTGAATGAAGGTGGGTAGCAGTGGGGAATGGGGAACAGGGGTAGCCCTATAAAGTTCCAGATGCCAGGAAAGCAAGAGGATCCCAGGACCCAACAGAGATGACATTCGCTAAAATACCCAACAAAGGGGAGCAAGAACCTTAGAGACCATATCCAGAGGTTAGGCATGCTCCCCAGATGAGGGGTGGGGCCACCCACCATCTACAAAATATTAACCCAGAACGTTCCTATCTAGAAGAAACACAGGGACAAAGAGTAGAGCAGGGACTGAAGGAAAGGCCATTCAGAAACTGCCCCACCTAGGAATTCATATCATCTGCAGACACCAAACACAGACATTATTGCTGATGCCAAGAAGTGCATGCTGACAGGAGAGGCTCTAAGAGGCTCTGCCAGAGCTGACCAATACAGATGTAAATGCTTACAGCCAACCAATAGAGGGGTTAGGGGAATGACAGAAGACGGAAGGAGCTGAAGGGGTTTGCAACCCATAGGAAGAACAACAATATCAATCAACCAGACCCCCCAGAACTCCCAGGGACTAAACCACCAACCAAAGAGTACACATGGAGGGACCCATGGCTCCAGCAGAGGATTTCATTATCTGACATCAATGGGAGGGGAGGCCCTATGTCCCAGTAGATGGCCCAAAGTAAATAAAAATTCCATTCACCAACTTAAAATCAACTCTCCATAGCAGAAAGCTCTGGTGATGAGAAAATGCAAAGGCAGTTGATGAGAAGGTGCCTACCTGGGCACTGGGCTCAGTCTTATCTCCTTTACTTTTTCAATGCCATCAAACACAGGGCGATTATATCTAAGAGCCAGAAGGAGCCAGGAACAGCCTGTCCTACAAGCATTGTCTCCACCAGCCCTCAGCCAAGAGGTAATGGCTCTGAGAGGAAGATGGTTCTAAGAATAGTGGAGAGGGAGTCCTGGGCCAGGGCTGGGATGGAGCCACTGTTGTAGGCATGGAATGTAAATATCTACGGGATGGAAGATACGTTAACATCCTCAGACCCCACTGGTATTGGGAGGGGCATCCAGTTCCACTGAGGATTGGAAGTCAGGATGAAAAGCTAAGTCCCTGCTAGAAACCAGGCATAAAACACAGAGATTCCAGGTGACAACTGAGATGCTGAGTCTTGAGGTACAGCCAGGGGCCTTCCACCAGCTATTTCTCTGCCCCAGACCAGACACACTATATCAATCTCCTCCTGTAGCACCCTTACTTACTGTGATTTCTAACATTTCCATAGACACACAACTGTCTCCATATGGCTCACCATGGGACAAGACAGACTATTCTAAGACATCAACCTCATCCCTTGGCTTTGTTGCCCAACACCAGCCATGTCATAACACATGACCAAGGTAGGGGAGGTAAAGCATTCTCTTCAGAGGAAAGCGAAAATACAAGTGGATCGTCTCAGTACAGAGAAATCTACATTTCATTTTTCTAGACGTGTGTTTCTCTAAAAGTTTCATCACTTAATATTTAATTCATCATCACCCCACTTAGCATTATTGATGAGTTACACTTAGCTTCCCAGACCCCGTTATCAATCAATATTGACCCTGTCTCTTAGAGGAGCAATAAAATAGCTAGCTGTGTCGACAGAGTAGCATCAAGATAATGAAGAGGGGAAAGCAGAAAGGACGGTGGGTAGGTAATGAATTTTAAAAAATCAATCAACGCATCAATGTGATGCTCATTTTATCACAAAAACCCTGAGTCAGAAACAATGGCGGATCAGAAAAGGACACTGGTCTTATTGGCATTGTTGTCAGTGTCAATTAAATGAAGAGTCCTCTACTGACTGACTAAGTGTACAGGAGTAGATTACTGTTAGGGATTTGTACACGCGTTTTATTTACTCCAGTAAGATGACTAACTGATTATTTGCAACAGTAGCTGCAGGGGAAGGAACTTGTCAAATGTCCTTTATTAAATCATTTAAATATCATTCATGTTGATGGATATAAACCATGAATGCTGCAGCCAAGTCATCCAACATATCTAATTGAGTATGTGTGTGCACGCACATGTGTGTGTGCACACATGCATGTGTGTAGAGTATAGTGTGTGTTTTATGTGCAGTGTGTGTGCAGTATCTTTGTAGTGTGTGTGTGATGTGTATGCGTGGTATGTGTGTGTGTGGTGTTTGCAGGGGGGGAGATTAAGACACCTGAAAGAAGCAAGAAGAGGGAGTCAGATCCCCTGGCACTGGAGTCACAGGCTGTTGTGAGCATATAACACAGATGCTATAAACTTGAACTCAGGCCTCTGAAAGAGCAGCAAGCCCTCAATCGCTGAGCCATCCCCTCCAGCCCCATCACCACAGCTTCTAAATTTTTAATTTTCTTCTCATTGCACAGAGTCAAATTGTGGCTTTGACGACTCCTAGGTGCCAACATCATGAAATAGATGAGAAGGGAGGAAAGAGCGAAGCCCTCTGACCCTGACTCCTAAATCTTAGAAAGCGCCCCCCCATTTCATCATTAAGAAGGGGGTTTTTTAAATTGTTTTAGAAAATTGCTATTGGCAAGGAAAGAGATGAATCTGAGCAAACAACTGTCCTGGGACAAAGCTAGACAAGAGGAACTGTCCAACAAAGCTGAGCCTGATACTGCCGAGTTTAAAACCATGGGCATCAAGGTTCAGCGTGTTGAGACCACACATTTCCTCAGGCGGTGCTTGAAACAAATATGTAAGATGGGGGGAAATGCTTAAAGATCAGTCTAGAGAAACAAACAAGTCAGGTGAACAAGAGATTTGGCAGCGTGTGATAAGGTGTTTCCTCAAGAGAACTGTGGGAGCCAACGTTCCCTTCATAGAAATAGGGAAATCCAGATGTATAAGGACAGGTGGCACTCTGTGAGAAATCACACACAGCTGCACAGCAGGGCCAGCCGTCCCCCAGTGATACATGGGTCCCACTGCTCACCTGACAATATTTCTCTACATCAATAGCCCAGCAGAACATTCTTGGACTGGAGTATTAACTGACGAACTTACCAACACACTTAACTGCTCACTGCAGAGAAGGTACAACCCTGCCTCTGAGGAACGCTTTCCTCAGATCCTGATAACTAACCGGACACTCAACACACCACTGCCAGGTCAGACCAGGGAAGATTCTAGAGTTATATTACGTTCTAAATATTTCAATTTTGACATCAAGATTTCAAACAGCTGCATGCACATGTTTTAGGTTTACAAGTATACCAAAGGGCATATTTGATGCCAGTCATGTGCCCACATTGTTATTTGGTGATTTTCCACATTTGTTTATG
This sequence comes from Rattus norvegicus, assembly GCF_021556685.1. NCBI lineage: Eukaryota > Metazoa > Chordata > Mammalia > Rodentia > Muridae > Rattus > Rattus norvegicus. The sequence continues at coordinate 51,368,866 of NC_141539.1, forward strand.
GATACACCAAAATACAGATGCCTAAAGGGAGGGGAAAAAACCTACTACTTTTCCAGAAAACTGAAAACACTCTGCCTATGATGTTCAACCAGCTTTGGCATTAGCCTAAGCATGTGCATTTGAAGAGGCTTAGCCTTGTCATCAAACTTATATAAAAGGGAGTTAAAGTGATAATCTCATGCTAGGTACTCGTTTTCAGCTAGCAAAACTTATTTCAAGCATAATAATTTATAATTGATTTTGAAGCCTCTTGAAAACATGCACAATTAATCTTTCCATCTCTGTTCTTTGCACCTGAACTTGTCACTATAGCAAGCATGGTTGCTCAGACATCAGAAAGGGTCCGGGAGTCATATTGTATGATAGAAACAGAAACCTTTATGCCCAGGGCCCGCATTTGATGGTATGATCTAGAAAGTTCTTAAGACAAATACAGGACAGGCTAGCAGTAGAGAAATCTCACACCTAGACTGGTAATATAAAACGTCATCTCCTGTTTTCAGTCTGTTTCCTTTTTTCCTTTACAGGTTTCTTTCTTGATTTTAATTGTAACTACAAAAATATAGCAGGTAAGATATCAACTGAGTGCTTGTTCAGTACAAAAACTGAAACTGCCCCTTTTAATCTTTATCTAAAAATGTCAAAGCAGATGACACCACAGAACAACACTTGTAAGGGTCCCTGAGGGAGCTCGGAGGTGCAAGGTCTACTCTGAGTCTGTCACTGATGCTAGTGTTTCTGACATGAACTGAGCGTCACCCATCTCAAACCAGTAAGAGCATTCCAATGAAGATCAGGAATGAAATTTTAAACACTGAAAATGACCTCAATATTAGTTCACAGAATTAACATTAGAAGTTACGTCATATTTGTATTAGTATTAGTTACATAATTAGGGAATGATGTCTTCTTTAGTTTCTCAGATTGTGTGTGTGTGTGTGTGTGTGTGTGTGTTGGGGGGGGTTGTTTTGTTTGGTTGGTTGGTCCGGGTTTTTTGTTGTTGTTCCTGTTGAAGAATCTTCACGACGCAGCCCATTCTGCCATGGAAGTAGAAATCCCCCTGCCTCAGCCTTCCAAGTGATAGGGTTAAAGGCATGTACTTCCAAGTCCAGCACACATTTGTCAAAATAGTTCTGGAGGATCTTTTTTAAAACATGAGAGAGAGAGAAAGAAAGAAAGGAAGAAAGAGAGAGAGAGAGAGAGAGAGAAAGAAAGAAAGAAGGAAGGAAGGAAGGAAGGAAGGAAGGAAGGAAGGAAAGAAAGAAAGAAAGAAAGAAAGAAAGAAAGAAAGAAAGAAAGAAAGAAAGAAAGAAAGAAAGAGAGAAAGAGAGAAAGAGAGAAAGAGGGAGGGAAAGACAAACAATGGAAACCAATCTTGAAGCACATTTCGAAGCATAAACTGCTTCTAGTGGAGGAAAACAGGTTATGGGCGGAAGAAACAGGTGCTGCACACTTGACCCCTCACACTGTTTTCCTCCCGGCAGTCCCATGGCATGCCACGATTACTCACAACTCGCCCCTGTTGGGAAATGTGGACTGGCTTCATCATTTGGGAGTTACCTCTGTTTACTTTCATAAACACAGGAACTAAAAACTCAAAATGACACAACTACCCAGTACTCACACTCTACGTACGCTGCTCCGAATCTGAAATCATCTGTTGTTTTGTTTTTGATTCAGGGTCTCACCAAATACCTTTGATTGCCCTGGAACTCACCATGTAGATCAACCTGTCCTTGAACTCTCACCTGCCTCTGCCTCCTGACTGCTTCATCTTTTCATTACATAATTTCTGGCAGTTTTTTTTTTCTGAATAAAAGAGCAAATAACATCTGGGCAGTGGTGGTGCACACCTTTAATCCCAGCACTCAGGAGGCAGAGGCAGGCAGATCTCTGTGAGCTCAAGGTCTACAGGGTGGGTTCCAGATAGGCAGGACCACACAGAGAAGCTCTGCCTTGGCCTGGGGAGCAAATAACACATATGCCAGACAAGCGATGGCTTTTCCAAAGGCTTGCTTGACACTTAATCCATTTACGCAGATGAGGAATCACTATGTACACCATTGTCTCTCCAGCCCTGTTGGAAAGACTGAGCACTGTTCCCCAGACAGGATGACCAATAGCAGAGCTGATGCCCTGCTTTTTAACTCAGGGTTTAATGACCACCAGCCTGATTTCGAGCAGAGGTACACAAACAGTCATTGTGTGGCTTAACAGTATCTAAGTACAGTCACATCATCACTGTCTTACACAGAGAGGTCACATTTTATAGGTCTGGGTCTCACTGACCCTGGAGCCTACAAACATGGAAAACAGTGGTTAAAGTACAAGGTGTACAGAGGTCAAGTCACTTCACAGCGACCCCTAGAGAAGAGCTGACACAGCACACCAGTGTCTCCTAGCATGGTTGTCCACACATTATAGTCTAAGGAGCCTGGAGCTCACTTAGTCGCCCACCACCAGTTAATACAAAGGTAACAGAAATCAGTTAATACAAAGAAAGCAACAGCCCTGAGCAGGTTTTATGAACACTCTGGAGTTAGATTTTGTTACGATTATGTAATGAAACTTTAACAGAGGAAGAAGTAGAACCTGAGGTTTTAAGGTGAGTTCCAATAGCCACCATCCTGGTAACTGTGGACCCAACATAAGGCTCTAGGCTGAGCCACCCATGGTAGCTTTGATTATATAACTGACCTTACATTTGCATACATGTTCCATGTTCTCGATGAAACAATAAACTGCCCAAATGAACCGAAGGGTCAGTGGAATAAATTAGACACACTCAATCAAAAGCCATTATCAACATTTACATAGCAACCATGCTAATTGAATCCTACTTAACACAGAGCTGCTGCAGAACTGAAGGTGAGGGGACACTATCTGGGACTTACACACACACCTAGGGGAGATAACATGCCCCTCATAGCACACGCTGCAAGGAAAACATGAAATTGTTACCCCTGCCTAGGAAATTGAAGTGTGCCTCCTCAGGGAAAACTCTTTGGAAGTGCAGCCTAAGGCTGTCTTCCCCGTAGAGCATCTTCCTGTCTGGAAGGCTATGAGGGTGTTTCTTTACCTCTGACTTTGTTTTCTAACCTCAAGAACTGGGCCAGAATTTATGACAGGTAAGGAATTTGCATTCCTAGGAAGCACCTGATAGGTTTGAGGATCCAGGGAGTACCCTGTCTTCCTCATGAAAAACACAAAGCTACAGTTTGTTGATACAAACCTTTCTGTCAATATCTTCATAAAGCCTTTCCATTTCCTTTTCCTATTATTAAAAAGAAATATATGGTCAACAAGTATCTGAAGAAAGGTACCATAAATAAATTTTTAGCCTCCCCTGGCTTTTCTCCCGTTCTCAGCTCAAATTCTTCCTCATCAAAAATACAAGTTTTCATGCTAAGTCCTGCTCCAGGCTGCTATCTGCTTGCCCTGTTCTTCCTAATTCCTCCTCCCTTTTCCCTCAGCATATGCTTTTCCCTTTCTAAACACTTTTTTATGTTTGGCTTGTTAAATGTTTTGTGGGGTTTGAGTGTGTCCACAGGCTCATGTTTTGAAGATGTGCTCCCCAGTTGCTGTGGCTGCCTAGAGAGGCCATGGCAGCTTTAGCAGATTAGATGTAGAGGAACTGGGCCACGTGAGAAGGTTACACACTGCCTTGGTTCCAGTTTTATATCCTCTTCCTGACATGCGATGTGCTCCCACCACTGTGAACTGTGCTCTGCCTTCAAGGCCATAATGGGCGGAGAGTCTCCGAAAGCAGGATTCACCAACGTCTTCCTTCCATGTGTTTTTCTACCAGCACATGGTCACAGCCCCAAGAAGGTAACAGCCTTCTATTCTGTTGCACTTTGGTTTGGTTTTGCTTAATTAACCTCTGAGAAGTTCCACCCTCCCATACGTCCAGATCAACTGACAGTTTTCACTGTCAACTGCTCTTCTGTTCCTTCTATGGCAGAGTCACAAATTACATGAGTGAATGTCACATTTGTCTCTACCACTTGTTATCAACTACTATACTTGTGGGCAATTCCTAGTAATCATTTTGGTAGCTTGGAAAGACTGTGTGGATTTAATTCTAATAAAAAGCAAAATTCCACTTCTGAAAGGCTTCACCAACGGGCTGGAGAGATGTCTCTGGGTTTAAGAGTGCTTGCTGCTCTTGTAAAGGACCAGAATTTGGTTCCCAACACCCATGTTGGGATACTCACAACTGTGTGTAACTCCTGCTCCAGAGGATCTGGTGCCCTCTTCTGCTCTTCATGAGCACCATACACATGTGTACAAACCCATATGCAAATATGCACATATACATAATTTAACCTTTATAATATAATCTTTAAAAGTCTGCACCAATTCACAAGCCAACCTAAAAAGTACTACAGCTTTTCTGTCTCTATATTTACACAAATATTGTCAGCTCTCTGCAAGGACACTCTATAAGAAATTATTATTAAGCACTGGGCATTATCGACCTGGGTCAAGTAGCAAACACCACATTGCCTACTCACTCTTCCTTAAATAGGACTGGGACATGGAGATTAGAACTTGAGCTGTCATTTCAGCGAGCTTCCTACTTTTCTCATCTGCCTTCTATTATTGGGCTGGGACTGTATTCATGACATTAGGAGCTTTTCCAAATTAAGAAACATTGATTCACATCACAAGTACTTTCTTATTTGCTTTGGTTGAGTTTTAACTTCATTAATTTTTTTGCAAAGACAAAAGACTGGTTTTCCATTTAGAAAACCATTATGTCTTTGGGGATGATCATTCCTTACACGTGATAGAGAATTTTGAGACCAACACCTGATTGTAGTGCACTCTGCCTTTAACTGGCCCCACGCCGCTTTCCTGGCTGCTCAAAGTTTACTTGGTGTCTGCCAAGTTCTCCATCAGATTCAAGATCAGTTAGTTCTGCATGCCTGGGAATGGGAGGAGTGCTGAAGATGACAAGGACATGACTAGAGCCCAGCTCAGGTATATAGATAACTCTAGTAAGGGCTAGACTGACCGGATGGCATGAGAAGAGTAAATAGCTGGAGAGCCATGGAGACACACACAGGGAATCCAGAGAGCCGAGAAAAGAAGGCAGACTCTGCAGGGAGCAATGATGGGTGTGAAGGCTGGACTAGCAGAGAGCAACCTTCATGGGGGAACCTGGAGAACATAGGAAGATGGCAGACACCTATGGAGGGTGTCAAAACTGGACTGACAGAGGACAGGACAGACAGCTTGTACAGTACAACATGAGCAAGAAGTTACAAAGTCTGTGTTTGGGGAGAGAGAATCTCATCATCTAAAATTTAAAGTCAGTTCTTCCTATGCTCCCTCTCAGAGGGGAGTGTGTGTGTGTGTGTGTGTGTGTGTGTGTGTGTGTGTGTTTTAATGTATGCATGTTTGTGTGGGTATGTGCAGGTATACATACATGTTTACTCATGCATATAAATATCAGAGATCAATAGGTCAATGTAAGGTATCTTCCTAGATTTCTCTCAACCTTATTTTCTAAGACAGGATCTTCCCAAACCTGGGGCTCATCTATTTTACTAGGATGATTTACCAGGAAGCGTCGAGACTCTGCCTGGCTCCACACCGCACCCCACACGCTCACTACATTCACCGAGGACAAGTGTGCACACCATCATTCTCTGTGTCTATGTAGGTGCTGGGGATCTAAACTCAAGTCCTTGTGCTTTCAGAGCAGACATTTTAAGTTATTCCTCCAGCCCCTGAAATTTTCATATAGGATCTCCAAGGTAGGTAAAACTTAAAAAAAAAAATTAAAGATTGGCAACTCAATGTCAGGAAACGTTTGGAGTCCCATAAAATTTAGCATTTCCAAGTGGAAGGCTTTCTCTGTGGCACCCTACAGAGCTGGCCTGCAGACCCCACTGGAGAGGGGTGGGGAATGCAGGCTTTCTCCACAGAGTCCTAATCATGTTGTCTGGGCATATACTGCCAATCAGACTTTTCTTCTCTATTTCAAAAGGAAATTCATGTTTCCAAAATCTTTACATCTGGTTTTACAGAATGATCAGGTAGTACAGACTTGTAAAGCATTGCTTCTGTACAAGTTATTAACAGTGGTGCTGCACAGATCAGGACACTGCGAGCTGGAGAGCAGGGCTAGTGAGATGGTGCAACTGCTCAAGGTGCTCCCCACCAACCTGATGGTCTGACCTCTATTTCCAGGGTGTACAGACTGGGCGGAGAGAACTGACTCATGCAAGCTGTCACACAACCTCCACATGTGCACCACAGTACTTCCTCACGTAACAAGTAAGTAAACAAAAGCACGAATAAATGTGATTTGTAAAGCTGGGGAGTATTCCAGTCCACCTGAGCGCAATAGTACTCACCCAGTGTAATTAAAGTCACCTTCAATGAAGACAAGTTGGAGCATGTGAAAGGACAAAGTACCCATTTCATTTTTACTTCACAGAAGGGCTTTTCCCATCCGTGAATGTTAGTAACTTTCCGCTTTGATGATGGGGACAGTACTGAGCACAGTTGTCAGGGCGGTGGGTGACTGCACACTACACCTATTCCAGGGTCCTCAGGAGGAAGAACTCTCACACGGACACATGGCTCTATAGGTTTTTTTTTTATTTTTATTTTACACATATAACAAAATGAACACACTTGTCCACAACTCCTGGGCCTAAGGAGGGTCTCAATCCTAACAAATTCATCTGAAAAGCTCCTTCAGGCTGAGGCTGTCAAAGGCTTAGCGCTGATCCTCGAAACTGGAGGAGTCAGAGGAGAGGGAGTCTGCTTCCAGGACGGACTGTGTGGTGGCTGAAACTGTCTTTGGAATAGATTGTGTGTAGAGCATGAGTGTAAGCAATGCCGCTGGGTCCGGTACTTAAAAACTATCGATACCATCAAAAAAAATAGAAAAATCTGCCATCGAATATCAGAAATATATTTTAAGATATTGTTCATACTAACAGTGTCTCTTACAGCTTCACGGGGTGACTAGCGTTTTATTTTTGGATTGTATGTTTTAATTTGAATGACTCTGTCACAAGTAGTTCAAAGTTTTTAGACAAGTCTGGAAGACATGTGAAATGATGAAACCACTTCAGCTGCCAAGGGACATCATCATCCATCTTAACACCGGCCAGCCAGCACTACCGTGTCTAAGAAACTTAATCCAGTCAGGCTCAAATGTCCTACAAATAGACTCACCAATGAACGACTCATTAAGAATGGGCCTATAGCACAATGGCCTGCTGGCCAGGAAAACCAGTGGAGAGTGGCTTCTTGGAGCCAATGCTCACTATGATAATACACACAAACGCTTGATCACTCAGAACCTTCCAAGACATGGCTTGGAAGATCTTAGGGTCGAACAATTTCAAATTTGTGGGGTGTTTCACACCAATAAAAAGAGAAAGAGCACAGCAGAGACACTCGTGCAGAGCATGCCGGGAAGCAAGGAGAGGGCACAGACTTGGAAAAACCAAACACACCCAGCAGAACATCAGGCAGTTGGTTCTCCCCTGTCTGTGAGAAATGGACCGGGAAAACCGACAGCAGAGATCTATTAAGAAGAAAAACCAGTTACCGGTGGGGTTCACTGCAGGGACTACTCAGACTTTGGTGTGGTTCAAATCTGGGTTGAAATCCATTGATTTCATACTGAGATGTTAACAAGCTGTTTTCTGTTGTTTTCCCTCTTTTTCTTCTGTTTTTGATGTCTACTTTAAAGAGCTGGGCCAGCACTAGTGTATGCCCATAGAGCACTTGGAAGTACTCAGGGTGTCCCAGCATGTCCCCCCTGCCCTGCCCTGACCTGACCTGACCTGCCCTGCCCATATAACCTTCCTAGTGCTTGTCAGCAGAAGGAAGAGTGCCTACTCTCTGCCACCTTCCACCCCAAAGCTTAGGCCTTGGCCCCTTCTCTAGAGATGGGATACTTATATATGCAGCTACTCCTGCAACAGTGTTCTTGTTAAGGGAGATATTTTGAATCTTTCTATAAAATTAAATCTATCATAGGCTAGTACTAGGTTACCAATGCATGAAACCCCTCCTAGGGGCCTGTCCAGATTTCCCCTCGTGAATCAGGGTGACAGGGTGGACATGGTGCAAATGCCCTGTAAGGAGAGCTTTGAGATGTATGTGCATCCCTGCCATAAACCCAAGAGCATCATCTCTTTTTTTATGATCCCTGTGGGAACAAGTCGTCCCTTTCACCCTTAACCTTTGATTCTCTGGGGCAACCTCCTTTCTTATTACGCCTGTTCCCAGAATAGCCTCACTCCACAACACCCGAGAAATTAAAATTAACCCTTGTTCTTCATTCAAAAGTACCCCCAATTCCACCAGTTACACCCAGTAACCCCCTCACTAAAAACCACCCCCAAACCCAAGCCCTTTAGGGACGTTTACAGAAGAAGGGTATACTCTATGAGGATGCCATTTTTTCTGACTCCTTAAGATTTCCCAAGCTCCTCGAGTGTGTCTAATAAAACCTAACAAACGTCCTGTGGCTCCTTCAACTTCCTTCAAAGGCCACTTGCCAAACTCGGGGGGGAAAACACAGGAACTCTAGGGCATCTCTGGCGCCCTTCCATCATCCTTGAAGCCCATGTTTGTTTGCAGCTGAGGAAGACGCCATGTCAAGCCTGGCCAAATGTCTGAAACATAAACTACTTTGAAAAACACCTAGAGATAGAACATTGAAAGCAAACCACGGCGTTCACTCCTTAGCAACATAATCATGACTGCATAGGTAAAGTATATTTTGTTTTCCCAGTGTGTACATATCATGTAGACTCGTCACCACCTGGACTCAAGAGACCCCGGAACACCTGCCTCCCCAGACGATGTTTCCAATACACCTGGACAGGAAGAACAGGCAGAAATCTGTGTCCTGCACAAACCTGAACCGCCATCTGCTGGTAACCACACGGTCTGACCTCCCAGACAAGGGCTGTGGACATAGGACCTGCTGGTAAGTGTGGATGGCTGTCTCATTGCAGGAAGCTACCCTCCCAGAAGCCGCTGTACTCCACCACCCCCACCTGCCTATAGCCTAAAACCTGTTGGAGGAAAGCTTACGCCATGTTGATGGGAAGTGCAGTGAAAGGATATTTAAGACAGGCACAGAGGAGATTAGACTTACCCCTGTGCCATCCTGAAATACACAGTGCTTCCACCCTGTTGTGCGTTTGTGATCTGGGACCAGCCTGTGTTCCCAGATCCTTGACCATCAACCAGGAGCTCTGCCCAGCCTATCACAAGAAGGTGGTTTGGAATGCTGTTGTCAAAAGTAAAAGGAAATTCACTCACCATGCCGCTTTCAAGGCCAGGGCTGCCACTGCCTATCTCATCGATTTCTTTAACAATTTCAGCCGGTGCCTGGGGAGAAAGGACATGGTCAAGCTGAGCCCATGCTCAGTGCCAAACTCCTTTGCAAAGCAGAGAGCATGGGAACCCATTGTGCCTGTGCAGGCCAGTTCCGTGCGGACAGAACTGGAAGTGGGAAGTGCAGGCTTTCCGAATACAGGATTGCTTGTTCCATGTTTCCAAGTAGTTCCACCAAGGAAACGGAGAAATCTTTAGAGAGAAAACAGGAAGGCCAGGAGACAGGCGTGTAACCCCAATACCTGTAATCCCAGACCTTAAGAGAACGAGGCAGGAATACCATGCATTTGAGGATAGTCAGGGCTCTAGGGAAAGCTCAAGGCCAGCCTGGACTACATAGCATATCCCTGAACCTGAAACAAACAAACAGATAAATAAGGATCCAGGGAGATGGCTCAGTGGGTAAATCAACACTTGCTGCGTAAGTCTGAAGACCTGAGTCCAAATCCCCATAACCCATATAAAAACTGGACACCGATGTGCATATCTGTACTCCAAATGCTCCTGTTGTGAGACAGGAAACAGAGGTAGGAGACTTCCCCATCAGTTCCTGAATCAACTGGCCTAGGGTTCAGAAATGATGCTCTATAAACAATGTGAAAGATGACAATTGACACCCAAAGTTGTCCGGACCTCTGCACTCATGCAGTGGCAAGCACACACCCTCATGCATGAATACAAACATATCAACAAATATTTGTAATTGATTGATTCATTAATTTAAAATGCTGTGGCCATGCCAGGTGCCTCTGGTTAGCAAACAGTAGCTCCTTCTTAATTCTTGGTGAACCTACAGGACGACAGCCAAAGGGCTGTTCCCGTTCTGTAGGTACCCTCTGCAGCCTGGTTGTTCTCAGCGTCTCAGAGCAACGTGCCCTCCCTCAGCTTCTGCGGGATGTGTGAGAAAGAGGCAGGGGGGCAACTATCAGTGTTCAGCACCCTCTTCCTCTCCCCACTCTCATTTGAGCAGTTCTGTCAGTGGGCCACTTGCATTTCAGTGTCACATCTGCTGAGACAGGCTGACTTGACAGCAGCAAGCCACGTGTGTGTACCACATGCCCTCAGGAGGCTAGGCAGAACCCTGTCCCTTCATCACATCACCCAGGACACCCAATGAGGAACGATTCTCTCTACTGTCCTAATTGCAAAGGACAGAGTCAAGGCAAGAGTCTGGAACCGTCCCCACTGGCAGGGGAAGGCAGGACACACAGTACACCTGAGCTAAAACAGTAAAGAACTGAAAACAGTCCAAGAGCTACCCTGAGTAAAAAGCCCTGAGGACCCTGCTGCCAACTGTCCTAAGCTATGTTAGAGTCAAGGGGCATGGCTGCCCCAATCTCATTAGCTCACCATTAGTTAGACCAGGGTGGCATGGATGTTACATTCCTACAGTCTCACAAACAAGTAACCCTAATCCTATGTGCAAGGACTGTGCAAACTACCTAAAAACAGATTTTTCAAAACTCTTCAAAGGGTATCTGATGTGACAACCAATGCTATGTCACTCATTCATCCAATAAACAGAAAAGGGACACCCACTGCTTTTGAATCCCACTCTGTTAGAGATGCCAGAGATCTTGAGTGCAAACTAACACATCCTCAAGAAGCTCAAGTCATCTGGAGAAATGAACACTCACTAAGCCATCAGTACTTGAATACAGAGCTGGAACTGTCAAGAGTGTGATGGAGACACATAGGGCCAGGGGGGAGCAAAACAGTGTTTAACATAGAGGCCAGTGAAAGCCTGCCTCTGATGACTTAAAATGTGAAGGATGTAGGACGCTAATTAGCAAAAAAGGAACTGGAAGTGCATGCCCACAGCCTGGCCGGCACTGCAAAACTTACCCCAGGTGAGGCACAATGCTCTGGGACTGCAGGATGGTCAGAGCAGGGAACAGGAAGAATGCAAAGCTCGGGCCATGAGATGCTGCCAAATGAGTGATGGGCTCAGGGAAAGGGTGGGTAAGCTCCAAAAGCACTATGTGGATATGGAAGAGTTAGAAGATGAGTCTTAGGAGCCTACAAGGTGGGAAAAGAAGCCCCAATGCAGACCCTTCACCAAACTCTAGAAAGATGTGACCAGAGGCAGAAGGAAAGTCGGGTGCTGGCTCAGCAAGGTACTTGCTGGAAGAGGAGAGTGTTCTGAGGGAAAAGAGTGGCTGGAGGTACCAGTGGGAGGGAAAGTCACCATGTAGAGCTACTGAGCATACTGAGTGTGGAAGTAGGCTCAGGAATAGCACCAGCAGATGACATGATGGGAAAGGGGGAGGAAGATAGGAGAAGCCACTCCTTGGAAAAGCCAGTTCTGCACCTGCTGGATAGGTGATTGTTGCCCCTGGCAAGAGGCCAAAGCAGGGTCCATGTTCGCCTGCAACAAGAGGGCTTTGACATTCTAGATAGGAGAGATCCCAAAAGCAGGAGAAGTTGGATATGGGGGATGGGGGACAAGATACCTTATTAAAGCTCAAAGCTTCTGAGTGGTTCTTAGGGGTCAGTGCCCCTGTTTAAAGCCTAGGGAAGCTGCAGAAGGACAGACATCTTTCCCCGGTGCTGAGAAAAGAGCATGAGTTCTGATAAACGCTAACCACCTGACGTGACACTGCCAATCGCAGAGCCAGCCTTTACCTTGTTCTTTGTTTAAAAACTAAGCTGCAACTATTTTTCAAGTTTATCAGTCATAAACTTCAGGGGAGTCAGACCGCAGAAGTGAACCTGCCTGACCATCAGGGCACAAATGCCTCTGCCTGGCCATTAGGAGGACTAGATTCAGACTAGAATGGTCTAGATACAGACTAGAATGTGTCTCTACTGAAATGAGGCAGCCTCTGACCTCCTCAACAGCAGTCTTGCCTCATACATGACACAGAGCTGAGGCAGCCCCCTGAGCTAGCAAGCCTGAGACCAAAGTCGTCAGTGTGTAGAGGAAGCCAGGAGGGGTGATGGGAGAACGGAAATACTCATCACACCAGAGGAGCTGAACCTGCTACCTCTAGAACCTTCCATCTTGCCGAGGCCTCTGCATGTATCTCGGGTGCTCTGTGACAGTTACATGCTCCACACTTAGTCTGCTCTGTGAGCGCTCCATCCTTTGCAGACGGTGTGCCTGAATGCAGAAGCTAATTGTGTTTTTAATCAATTCACTAAAGCAAATACCCACAGGAGCTCCCTTGGCTTCCTCTGATCCACTCTCCATACCTAGAGGCCCCAAAGCTCTAAGGTTTCATTACTCCACACAAGTCTTCTAATTAGGCAATCCTCAGAGAACAGGAACCTGTGCTGACCTTCTCCTGATGAGACCATCATCTCAACTTAGCCAGCGACTTGTTCTTGACTCTGTGGAGGGAAACTTGATAAGCCCAGGAGGTGCAGTCAGAATGTGCTGTGTTGGTGTCAAAGCAAAGACTCGACTTCCACTGTGACTCTTTGAACTCCAACGGCCATCAGCACCATGGCTTGAGTCTTTGTCCCTCCCCACCATCCTGATGAACAATCACCCTCATTAACAGTAGTGGGTGTGAGTGTCCCAGCACAATGATGTTGTGCGAAAGCAGTTTCCCCATCTCACTATCTTACCCTCACCTTCCGTCATGTGATGACATAGCAGGAAGTCACTCACTAATATCTGAACACTGGACTTCCCATCCTCCAGAACGAGGAGCTTAACAAGCTTCTGCTCATTACCATTGGCCTAGGCTCAGCTACACAGACCAGATATCAGGCTCAGTCCCTCATGTTTCTGTCAATCTACCTTCCCCAAGTCTCACCTGGAGGACTTATCGCCTAGGAATAGCACAAATCCCTGTCTTTTGAAATAGAACTATGTGCAGATTGAATTTAAAACCATATCTGCACAGAGGGAGTCTGCAACTGTAGAAATCGGTCTATCCTTAAACACATTTAAAAAACTGCAATCGTATCCATGAAAGATGTCATTACTCATCACTTGAGAGCTGTGCTGACTAATTTTATATCTACCTGACACACACTAGAACTATCTGAAAGGAACCTCAGTTGAGAAAAAATGCCTCCATAATATCCAGATGTAGGGCATTTTCTTAATTAGTGATTGATGGGAGAGGGCCCAGCCCATGGTGGGTGGTGCCACCCCTGGGCTGGTGGTTCTGGGTTCTATATTAAAGCAGACTGAGCAACATAAGAAGCAATCCGGTAAGCAGCAACCCTCCATCGTCTTTACCTCAGCTCTTGTCAGGTTCCAGCCTTATTTGAGCTCCTGTCCTGACTTCCTTCAGTGATGGACTACAATACGGAAGTGTCAAAAGCCAAATAAATCCTTTCCTCCCCAAGTTGCTTTGGCCATAATGTTTCATCACAGCAATAGAAAATCTCATTAAGACGACATCATTAAATGAAGCATCATTTCAACGTTGGTGATTACATATGAATGCCAAAGCACTCGTCTCCTGGGTGCAGATAAAACGTGACCAACTCATCATGATTCACTATTACTTCCCAACCAAGATTGTTTGATTAAGTTGGTTCTTGTGCCTCTCACTACCTCACAGCATTGAGAAAAGTAACAAATGCAGACAACTGGACCAAGGAGCCAGATTATTGCTGTGGTAAACCTGACCATGTGGGTCATAGTTTTCTGCAACTGATTTGTGGGGGAATAAGGAAGAACTGAAGAAGCTACAGGATAAAGAAACCATAGAATGCTGTAACCAGAGCTTAGTGGAACATTCTGGTAGGAGTTTGGAAAAGCAGAACTCCAAGAGAACTCAGACAATGAAAACTTTGCTAATAAGGTTTCAAAGTGGAACAAAGACCCTACAGGCAAGAGGACTTCAGGTCATTCATGTTGCTTCCTGCTACATAATCTGGCTAGTTCAACTATGTGTTAAAAATCTTTTGAATGTGAGCTGGATGGTGGCAGTGCGTGCCTTTAATGCCAGTACTAGTGAGGCAGAAGCAAGTGAATCTCTGAGTTCAAGGCCAGCCTGGTCCAGGACAACCAAGGCTGCACACACACACACACACACACACACACACACACACACACACACGTGTACAATCCTGTCTTGAAAAACAAATTGAGTGGCTGAATTCAAAGGTAATAAACTAAGTTTTTTGGTGGTTTTGAACAAGGAGAACATTCAGACTATAGCCCGGTTATGGCTCACTGCTCTAAACACTAAAAGAGCAGGAAGATATGAAGATATGCATAAGTTGGAAGGGGGAGGGGAGAAAAGAAGAGTAGAGAGAGGAAACGACAGCAGGAATCAAAAGGACTGGTGCCATCATGAGCCCCAGATGATAGGGCTATACTATTCTTGCAGAGGACCCAAGCTGGATCCCAGTGCCCTAGTTAGGTGGCTCACAAGTGCCTGTAACTGCAGCTTCATGGAGTTCCAACCTCTTTGGCCACTATGAGCACATACACCTAAAATTAGAACAAATAAAACTTAAAAATGAACTTCTGAGTTGAAAGTTAGGATATAATGTAAACTCTTTAAAGTATGCTTGTAAACTAGGCTCTTCAGAAGTCAACTGTAAATATGTCTGTTGGTAGAAGCCAAGTGATAGAAGTTGGAGGACAAAAGAAGAGGCCTGCATGATCAAAAACATGTGGACGTAGTCATAAATTTCTATCAATATATGAGGACACAACTTAAAAAGGAATTTTTTAAAGGCAAAAGATAGGAACATTGTAGAAATCTGAGTCAAAATACACAGTGAAAAGCCAGTGAGATGCTGGTTCAGTGGGTGAAGGTGCTTGCAACCAAGCATGATGACCTAAGTTCGATCCCCGGGACCCACATAGAAAATGAGTAGATTCCTACAGGTTGTCCTCTGACTTATACACACACTGTGGCACATAGACTCCCATATACATACACAAAATAAATAAAGTAAAAATTGGAAGGGTCCAGGTTTTGTCACATATGCCTGCAGAGGCACGTGGATCTCTGTGAGTAGCAGGCCAGCCAGGACTATATAGTGAGACTTCATCTAAAAAAAGTTTTAAATGCACAATGAACTTGGACACAGAAGACTGACAATCAGCCTCTAAAGTCATGTTTCCTATCCTGCAAGCAATCATCTGCAATCCCTTCTTTGGCCTCTGTGCAGATTTAAATGTCTCCAAAGAATGACAGAAAGGTACTGGGTTCTGTGGGAAGTTTCTAGACTCTGGACAAAGAAAAGGCAATGATTCAGTGGCCCTGGAGGCCAAGGTATTTTCATTATCAAAATAAAAAAGAAGTTGAGGTGTATACTGCTTCCAGAGAAACCCATGCCCTTTAGCCATCCAAATCTCAAGTCTTTCCAAAGATCAGAAGAACCCAGGGTGGAGGAAGGAGTCTTTCTATGTGGCCTAAGTGTCCCTCTGCCTGACTGCACTTTGTGTCTACTGACCGTATCACACAAAGTTTCTTGTGCCCATTTCTGCTGCATTTCATAAACACTGGAGGAATGAGATCATGGTGCTGGTGGTGTTAGTGGTGTACACTGAGTGAAGTAACTTAACCAGTGTGCTCTGCAGGAAACAAGCCTCCCACACCCACTTTCTCCAACACCACCAGACAACAAGGCCTGATCCCCAACCTCTTCCTTCAATTTCCCAGGTCACTCAGGTAAACACAGATGAAGGTCAGCTGATCAGCTCACCCTTAGGAGGTCTCCATGCCACACCCCCTTGCTTCTGCAAAGCCAGCACTCACATTGTCACCTGACCATTAGAACAGAACGTCTGGTTTCACTGCAGCACCCCCATCCCTTCCCAGGGGAGAGAAAAATCAGTAGATAATCCTGTTTCCAAGCATCTCTCACTATGGACTGATGGTGTACAGGGAGAGTACAGGGAGAGACCACCTCCCTCAACTGCCTAACTCTTCTTCCTCCAAAGTAGCTCATTCCAGAGGAAACCCTGAGTTATTGCCTGGCCCTTTCCTTCCTCTCAGACCATACTATACTACCGTGAGAAAAACCACACCACAGTGTCAAACACGATGGGTGTCAAATGCATTTGTAACTGAAGTGCACAGATCCACTGTACACTGTATCCTCAATTACAGTGGGGTTGGCCAGGCATGATAGTAGACACTTTAATCCCAGCTCTTGGGAGGCAGAAGCAGAGGGATCTCTGTGATCTACATAACTAATTCCGGGGTGGTCAGGGCTATGCAGTGAAACCCTGCATTTAAAAAGAAATAAAAAGGACATAAATAGTAAAATTCATGCTGGAAATGTTGATTTATAACACAGAACATATAAAATAATGCATCAATAACAAGGACCAACATCACATAAAAGTGATTGTAGAGAGAGCAACAATTTTCTCATTACAATGAGATTCTAAAAGGCACAAAAATATTTAAATGGTTAGAGTTTTAAAGAAAAATGGCATCCCACATACTGTTACCAAACCCAGTCACTATTGCAGATGCCAAGTGCATACTGACAGGAACCTGATATAGCTGTCTCCTGAGAGGCTCTGCCAGAGCATGACAAATAGAGAGGCAGATACCCTCAGCCAACCAATGGACTGAGCACGGGGTCCCCAATGGAGGAGTTAGAGGAAGGACTGAAGGAGCTGAAGGGGTTTGCAACCCCATAGGAAGAACAACAATATCAACCAACCAGATCCCCCAAAGCTCCCAGGGACTAAACCACCAACCAAAGAGGACACATGGAGGGAGCCATGGCTCTAGCCCTATATGTAGCAGAGGATGGCCTTGTCAGGCAGGCATCAATGCAAGGAGAGGCCCTTGGTCCTATAAAAGCTTGTAGGGGAATGCCAGAGTCAAGAGGTGGGAGGGAGTAGATGCTTCCTCACAGAAGCAGGAGAACGGGGGATGGGTTAGGGGGTTTCCAGAGAGAAAACTAGGAAACAGAATAACATTTGAAATGTAAATAAAGAAAATATCCAATAAAAAAAGAAAAAGAAAAGAAAAATGGCTTTTTGTCCAACATCCTAGTGAAATTGCAGTGGCTGTCACTGCTCTCTGAGTTTGAGTCTGATACTCAGGGATGACAAAAAGACAGACAATGGCCCAATAAATCAGTCTAGGAGCAAGGCCAAAAGAAGTCCAAAGGTAAATCTGAGGACAAGCTCACTTCAACCTGTGTGCAAGTCCCCAGTCTGATCTTACCGCCCAGCGGCAGTCTCTGAGAGACTAAGGATTTGGGGTTCCCTGGCTTTGGGGTTCCCTGCAGGAGCTGCCTAGAAAATCACTTATAAAGCTGGTTTCAAAGCACAGAGCCCAAGCAATTTACACAGGAACACAAGGGAGAGAAGCCCCCACCTGCTGGTGAAGATGCATAAATAGTTCAAGTGACTGTACATTTGTAAATAAGTTAAAAATAACGAATAAAGCTTTGTTGAATTAAAAAAAAAAGGAGGAGGGACCAAATCTGCTCATTTTTGTCATGTCAAAGGGAGAGTAAATAACAACACTGTAACTTGAAAACTGAAGCCAGACACACACTGGGAAAGGACCCATGCCCAAGAAGTGGGAAGCCAGCAAATGGCTGAAATATGCTAAAACCATGCTATAGGAGGGGCATGACAGAGCCAGAAGCCAAGTTCAAGTGCTGGGTTACCCAAGAAGTGGGAGGACCCAGTGCTTCCCCGGGTGGTGCCCTTGATTCCAAGAGCAGCTATGCCTATCTGGCTCAGAGGCGTGTAAGTGGGGCCCACATGCTAATACCCACCTTTCCCAGATTATACATTTTCACCCCCAAGGCTAACAACAGGAGGTGGTGTTTACCACCTTGTGGTGGACAGTTAGGATGAAGTTGTACGATTTTGGGTTACCTAGAACAATCCTTCACAGAATGAGGGAAGCCCAGGTGCAGGCTATTGAAATGAATCAGAAACTCTTATGGAGCAGGTGAGGCCAGAGTTTGCTAGCACCACAGCCTTTCATTCCCATCCCTCCCTGCACCTGCCAGCTCCCTGAGGTCCACACCTGCAGCCCTCTCTTGGCTCCCTTTTCACACTGGTTTTCCCTCTATCTAGTCATCAGCTTAGAAGCCCCAAAGTCACCATCCCTTCCCTTCTCCATGCTTCTTACTTCTCCCTCCTTTTCCTTGAGACTATCTTGAGACTCTCTATTCATCACTCTTCCTGCAGAGGAGACCAGACCTAGGGTACTATACCAGGTACCCAATGTGGAGCCCTTCCTTGGCCATCCTCATGAGTCACCTCCATCTATGGGTAAGTGTATGGAGAACACTGTTTTTATTTCTCATTCCAATCTCCCATGGATGAAGCTGAAGGGCTGTGTGCATGGCAGGAGCCTTAATAGTCACTGAGGTGTCAATCTTGAGCAAAACAAACTGCTACCCCTCTTCTGTGGCATTCACAACTTAGACAAGGGCAGAAACAGTAACAGGTGACAGTTGTCCATGGTTCTTTCATCAGAAGTGCTTGAGAAGGGAAGAACAGACCAAAAAAAAAAAAATGTCTGACATGGGAACTCTAAGGATGGGTAAGTAGCTAACTGGTCATACACAGAACCTTCTAGAGGCCAGGGAGAACTTAGGGGCGAGGCTGAAGTAGGAATAGGAGAAGTCGGGGCTGACACAACTGAGTCAAAACAGTACCAGCCCTTGTTACCCACCTGATCAACTGGCAACTCCACCTTCATATCTGGGTCTTCCTTGACTTCCAGTGCTTCTTGGGCCTCCTTGGCAGGAGTCTGTGCTTTATATACATCACCTTCTGAGGGAAAGAAACAGACAATCCTTTCAAACCAGTAGAGAAACTGACCCCCAATTTTCTGATCCAAATCAAAGTATCAAAGTTTCAATTCAGCAGCTCCTGCGCTCTTTTACCATAAGACAGAAGCCCAAATGGGGTAAGTCCCCAACTCCAAATGCCCCGTCACGTGCATGTGCTCTCTCTCCTCTCTCTGTCCCTCTCTGTCTTTGCTTCTGTAGAGGCCTCAGTTCAGCAGGCCACAATTTTTGCAGTGCCTGTCTAATCTCTACTTCCACCAAGGTCCTAGACCTTGAAACTTGAGCATCTCTATGTCCAGAGATGTCCCAAATTGCCCAATCTCTCACCTGCTTCCTGTCTATAGAGCGATGTGGGAGGGACATCTGCCACCTGTTTTCTGTCTGTAGTGCAGCTGGGGGGGGGGTCTTCTCCCACCTGCTTTTGTTGGTAGAGCTGTGTAGGAGGGACATCTCCCACATGTCTCATATGCTTCCTGTCCATGTTCATAACCAGACAGTAAGATGCCCTCCCCCGCATCTGTCTGACTGCAAATGAAGACATAACTCAAGAAAGGGCCTCATTAGACTTCAGCACCCAAAAGGGTGCAGCAGAGAGGACAGTACAGCAATAAGAATGAGAGTAGGCATGGCGAGAACTATAATTATTTCATTTTACAGTGAGGTCTGGATCTCTCTTCTAAAGGTACACAGGAACAAGCTAAATGGCTTCTATGTTCAAGGTTCCCTAAAAGATGGGCTCAGTTGACACAGCAAGAGTATCTGTGGTCCTGGTGAGGATGTAAATGTGGAATTCATTTTATAAATGGCATTTTCAAGGCTTCCTACTTAAACCCCCACTGCCCTCAGCTTTGGAATGTTACTGATCTTATCAGCAGCCTACTGCTTCTCAGGCTAAGATTATCAAGCTTGATAATCAAGTAGTTCTAAGAAAAGTGGTTACATAATAAGCTTTACATGAAGTGCATACCAATACACTCTATGCATACACTATATCACACACACCATACATATGTACACTACAATACACATTTATATCCCATACATATACACACTACATACACACATAGACCACACACATCAAAAATACACACATACATACACCATGCATACCATACATATACAAACAATACACTCATGTATACTACACACATCATACATATTTATACAATACACAAACATACACCACATGCACCTTACATATACATACACCATACATATACACATACATACATCTTATATGGCAAACATATACATATATATACCACCTATTCCATACACATACATACACTACACACAACAAACATATATATACACACAACACTATGCACACTATACACACACATATATAACACATCTGAAACATACACACACAATACACATACGTACACTATACACAACATGTAAACCACATATGCACTCATAAAGAGAAAGCACTTTTTTTAGCCTGCAGGAGATGAAACACCCCATTACCTGCACCACTTTCAATTAAAGGTTCTGTATCCATCTGCTTTTTCTCTTTGGCATAATAAACAGAATCCTGAATTTTAGGTGGTACACTGTCACTTTGAAGAGGTTCTTTTCCTTTGTACTCCACCTAATATGCAGATTAAGAACAAAAGGTGTCAGGGGTAGAGGCCACATTGAATCCTTGGTCCTTGGGGTGGACAAGGACAAGAAACCCAGGAACCCAAGAAGCTTCTCTGGGTCTCACCGCTCTCTTTCATTCTCCTTCTGAAGGATGAAAATGAATAGCCCAGCCTCCTTCCCAGACTCGCTGCTGGACGTCACTTGGCTTCCAAGCCTAGGAAGGACTTGGGTACTGCACCAGAGGTGACACAAAAAGGACTCTTCCAGCCTTTTGAGGACTTACTTTGAAGCCTACCAAAAGCCACTGCTCACGAGCACTCCAAATCTACCCCAGTAGACATTGTATACACAAAGCCAGGCTCAAAAAACAGGGCATGAAGATCCAAGAGGGCCTGGGTCAGGTTCTTCTCCAGGGCCAAGGCACCTTCCATGGCCTCCAGGGTTTTACCCCATTCATCTTGAGATGGCTTCTGCACATCCTGGAAGAATGCACAGCCCCTACGATCATTCTGAAATTTGAGGAGACCCTGGGCGCCCTCGAGCTTCTCAGCCAATTAGCAGAAGTGGCCTACACCCTCCAAAGCCACATCATCCCAATCAAAAAAGAAGCCCAGAGAGAGTCGGTGTAGGAGGCCTGCAGGTGCAAGTTGACTAGGCGGTTCACAGCAGCTTCCACTTTGGTGGAATAATTCTGAAGAATCTGAGAAGTCATGGCTGATCTGGAGTATACGGCTAACAGCAACGACGGTGCTGGCTGGTCCTAGGAGCCAAAGGCGGCAAGGAGATGGTCCCAGAGGTGTGACTGGAGAGACATGTAAGGTGGCAGGAAGATAATAAAGTGGGAATCCCCACGTCTGTTCCATCCAAACACTGTTGAAACAAGACACAGGTCCATGGGATCTCCAAAACGCTGCTCCCTCCTTTGTTTTTTTTTTTCTTTTCTTCCCTTAATTCAAGTATTTGGAAGCAAATTCAGTCAAATATATAAATGTTCACCTCACACAAGAGACCAAGTTAAATGCCCTTGGTGGTTTTTTAAAGGGTGTTGCAGTAAGCCAGAGTTGTGTTGTAAGTACAAAAAGCAGGATCTCAGCAGATCTAATTTTCATAGCAGCATTTCCACACATTGCAATGTACCCCACTTAACACTGACGGTATGTGTGTCCAAAGTTCTATATTGTTCTTGTGAAATGCCCACTGAGTGCCCAATAGCCTCTGCTTTATAGTATAAATACATTTTAAAAGACAAATTTCAAATTTAAAAGATAATCTATGCTCAATCCCCAGTGTGCTGGTCTGAGTGCCTGAGCTCTCAGAGCAGATTGCAGTGCCATCTCTGTATGCCTCCCTACTATCCAGAAGTGGAAATATCTGTTTTCTTTGGCGATTCAGTTGTGTCATGGGTTCTTTTTCTGGAAAATGTCTTATGAGAGGATGTTTTTGCTGAAGCAGACACATGGGAGGATGCTTTGGCTGAGAACAGATGCTTGGTGTTTTTCTGGGAGCTACCTAGAAAAAAGGGCATGCGATGTTTGCTAGAGCAGACACTTGAGAGAACATGTGATATTTAGAAAGTGTATAAATGATGCTATGTGGCATTGGTTCGCCTTGCCACACTTTGCTGGTCTTCCTTGGTCTTCGCTGATGCTGGTCTTCGCTGATGCTATGGCATTGGTTCACCTTGCCTTCTTTGCTGATCACCATGTGTCATGGCTTCATAGAGAGAAAAGCACCAAAGGAACTTTTGGTGGTGTTCTAGAAGCTTCTTGCTGCTTCTGCAAATCTGGGCCAATTAGCAAAGTCTCGTGATTTCTTCTGGATAGAACCGCTGTTGCTGATTCCTGAATGGTGTTTGCCAGTGGATCGAGCCACTGCTGCTATCCTGACAATGAAGATTGGAATCGGCCCAAAGAACTGTTTCTAAACCGGTCTGCATCCTCCTTTGCCTTATTAACCTTTCTTTTCTACCACCTCTGGGTACCTCTAAGGCTAAAATGTTTATAAATCCTTGTTACACTATATTTTGAAAAATCTAAGCCATCACTCCATCCTCCTCCTCCCTCTAATGTGGGTAGGTCTAGCTCTTCCCTGTTCCCTTAAAATTATTTGCCACCAAAGGTTCTCAGAAGACCAGGAAACAACAGAATCAATAACAGATCAATAATCATTCTCCTTTCAGAACTTACTCTTTTCTTGGTTTGTGTGTATTTATCATTCCTTCCAAACCTCCTGAAAGGTAAAAGACAGACAGTTAATACATTCTAGCTCAGCTCAGATGTCCCTTCTCTTTATAAACTACAGGAGCATCCTTGACTGAGAAAGGAGACCTACTCTCTAACAAAGACCTAGCCAATGACAGGAGCCATCTCCTGGCTTGGGAGAAAAAGCCAGATCATCTTTGAAAATCAGATGGCCACAGGTTTACTAGAATAGGGTGGTGCCTGGTCTGCAATGGCATGATAAGAGGTTCTGTCTAATGCTAGAGGAAGCCTGACATTTTAAAGGTTCGGATGCTTTCCAAAGCATGGATTATGCACTTGGCTATCACTTGTTTGTGCAGCTCTCACCATTACCCAATGAAGCAAGAACTGGCTGGCTGCTCTGCAAGGAACCAAGACCTAAGAGATGCAAATTCACCCCACACCTCAGAGCTGATTGGTGGCAGAACTGAGATTCAAACCTGCCTGTCCCCTAAACACCACCAGACATAAAACCCTGGTCTGTGTGATCATTTTGCATGCTTCTATACTCCTTCCCTATCTCGTGGGCATTGGAGGCTTTCATGAGACACACACACACACACACACACACACACACCAGTGGGTCATGCCTCTCCAACACCTTTCTCAGAGAACCACTGTCCTGGCCTATCTGTGTCCACAATGTAGACTGGGCTCTCAGAGATTGTGCAGCTCATCACTCTATGACTAAATTTGGAAATGCAAGGTTCAAAATGTGTATCTATATACATGCATATTTACATATGCACGTATAGAAAGAGAATGTGTAAGTATAAATAGGTAGATAGAAGATAGGGGTTGGGGATTTGGCTCAGTGGTAGAGCGCTTGCCTAGGAAGCGCAAGGTCCTGGGTTCGGTCCCCAACCCCGAAAAAAAAAGAAAAAAAAAGATAAATAAATGATTGATAGATGATAGATAGATAGATAGATAGATAGATAGATAGATAGATAGATAGATATCACATCAAGTTTCACTACTCGAAAGTAACCAGAACTGAACTCAACATATTTTGGAAAGGATATAGAAAAAAAGGTAAACGTCAACAACACTCAAAATGAAAAGGCACAGAGGCCAGGAAGATGGCTCAGTGGGTAAAGGCATTTGATACTGAGTCTGACAACTTGAGTTAGATCCCTAGGACCCACAATAAAGAAGGAGAGAACCAACTCCCACAGGTGATTCTCTGATCTCCCCATAGATAACATGGCATTCACCCCCTAGGTAGATAAATAATTGAACAGGGAGGGAGGGAAGGAGGGAGGGAGAGAGAGAGAGAGAGAGAGAAAGGGGGTGGATGGATGGGCAGATGGGCAGACAGACAGGCAGACAGACAGATTTTTTAAATTTAAAAGAAAGGTACAAGTTATACTCACTGCTGGACCTCACTGGGGACCCATGAGGACTTCCAGTAAGGAATGGATTTGAAAGACTCCAGTCCTGCAGCAACATAAAAATAATTGTCTTGCAAACTCTTTGAGTCATCCAAAAGATGTCCGTCCATTGTAAACAATCTGTGAACACGGAGAGAGAACGGTGTGGGGTTTTGGATATGGGAGTATAGGATGTAGCGGCACTGCCTCACCTGTAACAACAACCAGCATGGCAAATACCTGAGAAACTACACTCCCCAGCAAGCATACAAAACAAGGCAGGAAATATTTGGACGCTATTCTTCCCGGACTGCACACTTTCTGCTTAGAGCTTTTTAATTAAAGTGTATTTTTCATTATGCACAAGTCCTCAGAGGATTTCAAGAACATGATCAGCTCTTAGTTGGTATTCAATTAATTTTAACTACTAGCAGCTAAAATTAATACAAATTGGCTTACATTGTTGTAACAATACTTTGGAAAGAAATCAGCATTTGTTAGCAAATAATAGGCCTTTTTATCATGACCAAATGGCTGCACTCAGTACTCTTTGGCAATTCATCAACTGTCTGGTTAATTTAAGAAAAGGCTCAATTCTTTCAATTGTCAGTCTATTACACATAAGAGAATAAGGAGGTACAACATGAATGGAGACGAATGCTCCTCAAAGTCAAGGGTCAGAGCAACCTATGGAGATGAATACGAGGTGCTCAGTCTGCTGTCTCCTGAAAGCCTGAGTACAGATGACAGGGTCCCCAGCCCATTGTGCTACTGGGAGATGGTGGGACCTTTAGAAGGTAGAGCTGGTGTAAAGAAGCTGGATTAATGGAGTCAGGCCCTTAACGGTGTTCAGACCCCAGCCCCTTTTCTGCTGCTTCATGAGGCTAACAGCTTCCTCAGCTGTGTACTTCGATCATGATGTGGTATCTCACCACGGAGCAAAAGCAGTGGGGCAGGACAACTGTACAGGGTAATCAAAGAACTGCAGCAAACCCTCTCATATCAAGGTGATTATCTCAGGTGTTTTGTCATAGCAACTGAGAGCTGACATGCCTCAGCTCTCTAATTCAAGAGGAGGAAGATATAATTCAACCACCGGTTTCACAAAGCAAAAGAATCTGTTTGTCTCGAAGAGTGGTAATAGGCTACCCATCATGTAGGAATGAGTGAAGCACTCTGAAGTAGCCAGAGAGACCTATACAAAACCCCAGAACATAGGCGTCTACCTATCACTAAGGGCAAAATGCCAACAAGACTCACAAACATCTACCTGATGTTCACCTAAAGAGCTTGCATTCCAGGAGGGGATTCCATCATTAACTATACAAATGACTTTCAAGGAGTAGAGAATAGGCTGGCTATTGGAGGCAAGCTATGACAGAAATAAATGGCCTGCTCCATCTGCACAAGTCCAGAAGAGTGAAAGGCAGGTGGCTATGGGACCCAAGGAGCAGATAGAACCCACAGAACTAGCCATCTCCCCGGGGTGACTCATAAATATGATTCAAGGCCTGGGAATTTCATACTGGGCATTTCATTCCTATCAAGTGCAAGATGCTGCTGGTGCTGTCCCTGGGGCCTGGTCACTTGTCTTGGCTCAACTCTAGCAGGAAAACATGGTGGAGGAGGACACAGCAGAGAGTCACAGGGACAAAACAGGTTCTGTGACACAGCAGAGGCTTTGGTGGGAAACTTAAGCCTAGAAGTCGGTTCTCATCCTGCCATGGCCTTGCGACAATAGGAGTACATCCAAACCTTGCTGGAACAAGTATATGGGGGGGTTAGACAGAAAAGAGCGAGGCCTCTTCAGTGAGGTCAGAGGGACCACTTCTCCAAGTATTTGGGTAAGAGAACATAATGAAACATCTTTGACCTAACAAGGCCCAGAAGAGGCAGTACACCCTGATACTGCAGCAAGGAAAAGGCTTGGTTAAGAAGTGGCAAGCCCAGGAAACCCTAGCAAACTTGGAAGGAAGGCCATGGGCCCCTGGCAGAGGTAGTATTGCAAAGGCTAAGACCAGAGAAACATAGCTTTGTGATAGTGATGTTCACTGCTGAGACCTGAAGAGAAGGCTCGCCCAAAGCCATCTTCAGTCTTGTGGGGCAGACAGCAGAGTGCCAAAGAGGATGTCCCGCCTGAACCAGAAGTGTGGAGTGAGCAGGCAATGTGATGGGGAAGAGTGCCAAGGGTAAATAAATGAGGGGGGGGGAATCAAACAGGAGAAATGCAGATTTGAAATAGAGTAATGAGAACAGAATTGTGAGGTGGGTGGCAGAATGAATATGGGGACAAACCTCTGTGTGCAAGACTCAGGAACTCTCTTCAAGGAAAATATAGGAATAAATATGATGTATAGGAAAAGCTAAGAAATCCTGCCTGGAGAGAGCTGGTCTCCCAGGAATGCTGTACTCCTAAGTTCACAGGTGACACGAGCATTTTTTGCTCCAATAACTGGCCAACAAGGGACCTGCCAGGAGATCACATGGCTCAGGAACCATAGAGCAACTTGGGACAGGATCCTTCCGGTCTCCATCTGTGCCCCAGAATTAACCTTTTGGCACAGCTCTCTAAACCCAAATCCTGCCCAGAGAGAGCTGCTCTCCCAGGAGTGCTATACTCTTAAGTTCACGGGCGACACCAGCATTTTTGCTCCAATAACTGGTCAATAAGGAACCTGTCAGGAGACCACAGGGCTTGGGAAGCATGGAGCAACTGGGGACAGGATCCTCTTAGTCTCTATCTGTGCCCCAGAGTTAACCCTTTGGCACAGCTCTCTGAACATAAATCTGGCCCGGAGAGAGCTGGTCTCCCAGGAGTGCTGACACACCTGAGATCATAGGCTCACAGACCCACAGGAGGGACAGGCTCCAGTCAGAGACAGCAAGACCAATTAACACCAGAGATAACCAGATGGCGAGAGGCAAGCACAAGAACATAAGCAACAGAAACCAAGGCTACCTGGCATCATCAGAATCCAGTTCTCCCATTACAGCAAGTCCTGGATACCCCAACACACTGGAAAAACAAGATTTGGATTTAAAATCACATCCCATGATGATGATGATAGAGGACTTTAAGAAGGACATAAATAACTCCCTTAAAGAGATACAGGGCAACACAGGTAAACAGGAAGAAGCCATTAAAGAGGAAACACAAAAAAAAAAATCCCTTAAAGAATTACAGGAAAACACAACCAAACAGGTGAAGGAATTGAACAAGCCCACTCAAGATATAAAAATGGAAATAGAAACAATAAAGAAATCACAAAGGGAGACAACCCTGGAGATAGAAAACCTAGGAAAGGGTTCAGGAGTCATAGATGCAAGCATTGCCAACAGAATACAAGAGATGGAAGAGAGAATCTCAGGAGCAGAAGATACCACGGAAAACATTGACACAACAGTTAGAGAAAATGAGAAATGCAAAAGTTCCTAACCTAAAACATCCAGGAAACCCAGGACACAGTGAGAAGATCAAACCTAAGGATAATAGGTATAGAAGAGAGAGAAGATTCCCAACTTAAAGGGCCAGTAAATATTTTCAACAAAATTATAGATGAAAACTTCCCTAACCTAAAGAATGAGATGCCCACAAGCATACAAGAAGCCTACAGAACTCCAAATAGATTGGACCAGGAAAGAAATTCTTCCTGTCACATAATTATCAGAATACTAAATGCATAAAACAAAAAAGAATAAAAGCAGTAAGGGGAAAATGTCAAGGAACATATAAAGGCAGACCTATCAGAATTAAACCAGACTTCTCACCAGAGACTCTAAAAGCCAGAAGATCCTGGTCAGATGTCATACAGACCCTAAGAGAACACAAATGCCAGCCCAGGCTTCCATACCAAGCAAAACTCTCAATTAACATAGACGGAGAAACCAAGATATTCCATGACAAAACCAAATTTACACAATGTCTTTCCACAAATCTTGCCCTAGAAAGGATAATAGATGGAAAACTCCAACACAAGGAAGGAAACTACACCTTAGAAAAAACAAGAAAGTAATCTTGCAACAAACCCAAAAGAAGATACAAACATAATTCCACCTCTAACAATGAAAGTAACAGGAAGCAACAGTCACTTTTTCTTAATATCTCTTAACATCAATGGACTCAATTCCCCAATAAAAAGACATAGACTAACAGACTGGACACATAAACAGGACCCAGCATTTTGCTGCATACAGAAAACGTGCCTCAGTGACAAAGACAGACACTACCTCAGAGTAAAAGGCTGGGAAGATTTTTTTTTCCAAGCAAATGGTCCCAAGAAACAAGCTGGAGTAGCCATTCTAATATCGAATAAAATTGACTTTGAACCAAAAGTTATCAAAAAAAAGATAAGGAAGGACACTTCATATTCATCAAAGGAAAAATCTACCAAGATGAACTCTCAATTCTGAACATCTATGCTCCAAATGCAAGGGCACCCACATTCATAAAAGAAACTTTACGAAAGCTCACAAGGGCTCCAGGGATCAGACTCAGATCATCCAGCACACACGGTGAGCACTTTGCCGTCTGAGGCCCTTCCTTCTAATGCTGTGCCTTCTGCACAGCTCAATGTTTGTTGAATAGATTGATTAATAAAACCAGCTTAAAATAAAGGTAGGACACGCAGTTCTCCCCAGTCCCGACTCCTAACCCCCACATGAGAGCAACTTACTTTCGAACTCCTCCTAGAGGGAAGACTTTTTCTCCAATCATGGCCAGCACACTATTCCAATCCGACAGGCTGAATTTGGGTATAATAATTTTTATAGGAGGGATAAATAATCTTCCATTTGTGAACACACTGTTAAGGATAAGAAGAAAAATGCATTATTACTGCCTTAAAATTGAGGGGGTACACTGCACTCAAAATAAAAGTTGTACTTGCAAAAACATTCTGATATACTGATTAACCCTTAACAATACACAGAGTCCTACAGAACAGTCTTCTAATCCACTGACACAATGGTTTTAGGAGAGCATTGTTTTGGTTTGCACTGCAGTGCATTGAGACACATAGCCCAGACTGCTCTCAAGTTCACTGTACAGCTGAGAATGACCTTGCACTTCCAATGCTCCTGTCTATCAGTGCTCTAAGCACTGATATTACAGGCATATACCACCGCTTCTGGCTTATGAATTGCTAGGGCTTCATGCATGTGAGGCCACATTGGTTAACAACCGAGCTCTGTGCACAGCTTGGAAAGCATCTTTTTATATAGCTAAAGGTGCCAGAATGAATGTGACATAATTATACTTCCCAAAAATACGTCTCCTATGGTGGGTAAATTAGAAAAAAAATCATTTCCAGGTAGAAAATGAAAAGAGAGATTATATGTGAGAGATGCAGTCATGTCCCTTGTTATAGAGCCTAGAGAGACACTCAGTAGAAATGCTGTACGATCCTCTGAACAGTCGGCAAAATGCCTGGCCTCACTCTCAGGTTTCAGGCATCAATAAGACCCCAACGAGCTTAGCTTATTATTGCTGTGTGGGGAAAGGGGCACTGAGAAGCTCTTCCAAGTTCAACCAAAGCTATTTCATTTGCTTTACCCAGCAATCACCACTCCTTAGAAATAGTTTCAAAGTGTCATAATTTGCCTTAAAATAAGGTAACACAGGCCATGTGTGGAGGTACACACTTGTAATCCTAGCACATGGAAAGCTGGGGCAGGAAGATCCTAAGTTCTAGGCCAACCTGGACCACATAGAACCGGTTGGGGTTTTTTTTTAATGTATAACATAAAAGGTTTGTTTCTTTTAGGATCTTCTTCAACAGTGTACGAGCTCAACTTTACAACTCAGACTTAGAAACTTCTGTAAGTTTCTCATTTGCTTGTTTGGGGGAGGCTTTTTTTTTAAATATGAATAACTTAGACTGTGCTAAAGCAACCCAAACACTTGTACTCAAGAACCAATTCAAGTTGCAAGCTGAGTTGAATGTAAAGTCCTCAATACTAAAGTCACAGCCAATGTTCTCTAGAGCTGACTCAAGAACAATATGACTCCGTCTCTCACCACCCACCCCTGCTGGACAGTGAGTTCTTTAGAACAAGTCTCCATTGGTCTCTTGGTCTTCTCTGACCTGGAAGATATAGCAAATACACCAGCAGAGTAGAGGAGTCAGATGAAGCACAGGGGGACAGATGAACTTCCTGCTCTCTTTGGGTCTCAGATGCCCACTTCCAAAACTGGAAAACTAGTACATCCTGAAGAATTCACAATAGCGGCTGATAAGCCAGCCACAAATGAACCTCAGTTTGTGGAAGCTCTGTTGTTGTCTCAGAAAACTGGAGTCATTAAAAGGGGAGAGAGGGCCTCAGTGAACAAAGCACGGGTTGAGCAAGTGTGAGTGCCAAGTTTGAGTCCCTAGTGTCTGCATGAAAGCTGAGAAGGTATAGCAATGCCCATAACCCCAAAACTTGGGAAATGGAGATGGGGCCAAGAATCAACATGCTCAAAGCTCAGTGAGTGACCCTGCTTCCATGTAATTGAGGAAGATACCCAGTGCCAATCTCAATATGTGTGAACATGTATGAACATGCATGCATACATGCACAAATACCAAACATACCAAAAAATAACAGGAAGGGCTAGGAAGATCATTCCATCACCAAATACTTGCCTTGCAAGCATGAGAACCCCAGTTTTAACCTCAGACTCTATGTGTGTGTGTGTGTATGTGGGTGTGTGTGTTTGTGTTTGTGGGGGGGGGGAGGGTGAAAGGGATGAGCTAGACATGATGGCTAGCACCAGGGGGAAGGAGAGAAGCAGATCCCTAGGGCTTGCTCTCCAGGAACAGCCTACTTGGCAAGTTCTATGCCAGTGAAGGACTAGCTCAAAAACAATGGAGGATGGCATCTGGATGACATCTGGATGACAGCAGAAGCTGTCCTTTGTCCTCCACATGTAGGTGCACACATGTGCACAGTAGGATGTAGAAAGAATTCAAGACACATTCATAAGTGAACTGACCGATCAGTGCATCAAATCCAGCACCATCTTCCCCAACTCATGAGAACTCCAAGTGGCTTCCAAATACAGGACCAACCACGGGCCCCACTTCAAGCCCCACATATGATGAGACTCCTCTTCTCCCTTGGGAGACACCCCTTTGTTATGCTTCCCAGGGAGGCACAAAGAGGCTCAGCAGCCCAAGTAACAACCTCACACTTGAGAGGAATCGGACAAGGAAATACCAGAGGTTTAGTCTGTTCAGATGACCACTGGGTGGCCTCCAAGCCTATCATAAGAGTCATTTACACATCTCATTTACACAATATGAGTCCTTGCTGCAGAAAGGACAAATGACAGATACTGTAGACTAGCGGTGGTTTGGAACTCCTGAACTTTTATCTTGACCAGCAGTTATCCTCAATTCTTCTACCACAAATACAGCCTCAGAAACCCTGTGATGTGGTGCAGGCAAAGGGGAGCTGTTCTCTGGCCTTCTCCACAGAAACAGACAGATTTTATTCTAGGACTAACAGCAAAGATCACTTTGTCCTCACTCAGACACATGTAACTTATGTTTCCCAAACACTTCTGCCAAAATCCCTCCAAAACCAAGTCACCAAAGTTGCCCACTTGTGTAAACCACCACCACCACTCCTAGAGGGGACACCAACCTCATTGGCCAAACAACTAAACTCACATGGGATTCTTATGCTTCCACTCTGTCTTAGGGTTTTACTGCAGTGAACAGACACTGTGACCAAGGCAACTCTTATAAGGACATTTAATTGAAGCTGGCTTATGGATTCAGAGGTTGAGTCCACTATCATCAAGGCTGGAGCATGACAGCACCCAGGCGTTCAAGGCATAGGAGGAGCTGAGAGTTCCTCCTTTTCTTCTGAAGGCAAACAGGAGCAGGCTGACTTCCAGGGAGCTAGGATAAGGGTCTTAAAGCCCACACCCACAATGACACACTCCCTCCAACAAGGCCACACCTCCTGATAGTGCCACTCCCTGGTCCAAGCATATTCAAACCATCACAAACTCATTGCAAACACTGATGTTAAACTTCTGGTCCAGGCCTCATAACTAAAAATTGAAGAACTGCTGAGATGGGCAGAGCCTCCAAATGGATCTTTCAGCCTGAAACACTACCAAAAGCCTTGGGCAACTGGCAATGGACCAGGCAGACAGCTGTCCTGAGAGCAGACATGATGCTGACACAGTCAACTTCTATCCACAATCTTAACTGTCACCTTTTGCCCCTGCCTTCTGCTCACCAACAGACTAAGCATCTGCCTACTATCCCCCAGTTCAAACAACTTCACCTTCTCCACATAAAGTGAACTGAAAGAGCCCACCATAGAGCAGCAGAGATAGGAGATAACTTTATAGAGTGGAGACCTCAGAGGACAGAACCAGGTCCCCCAACTTTGAGCCTCAACCTCCAACTCCAACAAAAAAGACTTTACACTTCTATGTTGTCACAACTATCTATGTGGTGCCCCTGTGTCCCACCAAGGAGCTCCAGGCTTTCCCTCCACAAAAGTCACACTTCACAAGCCATGCCAGCCTTGTTCATTCCATTGCAAGGAAAGGTCAGAGCCCTTCCTATCCTGAATGCCTGACACAGAATCCCTAACTTCCACATGCTTTCAGTTTCAAGTTCTCCAGGCCAATGTGATCAGCTTTCTGTGTGGTGGAAGGATGCTGCATTAAGTGGTTATTTGGGTCCATCTAGTGGAACTTCCCAGCACTCCAATCAGGAGATGAAATACATCTTCTGCAAGAGTCACTAATATACTGGGCTTGACCCCAGCTGTGGCTATGGAAACGTGTATCTTCATCAACCAGGTCTCACAAGCAAGTTACATCTCCTAAAGGTGAGACGTGACCTACAGAGAAGGATGGTGTCTGCAAAATTTAGAAACACCTGGACTTCTATTATTCTAGAGAAGCCCAGGTACTTTTTCAGCATTTTTAAATTGCATTTAGTGTATATGCATGTGTGTGTGCATGCACGTATGTGTGCCCATGTACCTGTGTGTACATGTGTACACTTGCCCATGCCACAGAATTTGTATGTAGATCAGAAAGCACCATGCAGGAGTCTGTTCTCTGCTTCTGCCATGTAAGTCTAAGGACTGAGGTTATCAGGTTCAGCAGCAAGTACCTTCACTCACTGAAGCAATGCCCCAAAACCTTTTTTTTAATTTATTTTGCATCTGTACATGTGTGTATAAATATGTGAGTACAGAACCAATGTGGAGATCACAGAAGTTGATTCTTTCCTGGCACATTTTAGTACTCAGGAGTTGAACTCAGGTTGTCAGACCTGTGGCCAAGTGTCTCTATCCACTGAACCATCTTGCCAGGCTCCTGGCGTTTATGTTTTAAACAAACCGTGTACTTAACTTTTCTCTGCCCATTACTTCAGAGCCAGAAAGGCTCCCAGTGCTGAGATCCTCATTCTCTGGGGGGCTTGTGCCTTTCAGAGGTACTATGGGAACCCCAGCCTATGTTTCTAAATGATCCCTTCTAGAAACTGAAGGTGAGGGACTTCCAAGACACAGTCCTTGAGACTTTGAAGAAAGGGGGAGAAGCAAAGCTTGTCTAACTGTCTGTTTTTTCACCTTGGGGAAGCTGCCATGGATGGTAGCACCCTGATTGGACAGCATCCTCAGAGAAGGATACTTGAGGGCTGACCACAGAGAAGGTGCTATGTGGTCAGAGAGACGGAGAAGGAGAGGAAGCAGAAGAGGATATGAGGAAGGGGCTGAGAACAGGTAGCCCAGCTGGAGAGCACTGCCTCTAAGGAGCGAAGACTGGAGTTTT
This sequence comes from Rattus norvegicus, assembly GCF_021556685.1. Taxonomy (NCBI): domain Eukaryota; kingdom Metazoa; phylum Chordata; class Mammalia; order Rodentia; family Muridae; genus Rattus; species Rattus norvegicus. The sequence continues at coordinate 51,402,936 of NC_141539.1, forward strand.
GTAGTCATGACACTGAACTCACTTTATGTATCGGGATGTCCTGCTCTGTGTTTGCCACCTGGAAGGCACGTTGATATCACAATGTACCACCGGCTTGATCTGTAAAACAAACCGCAGGGCTCAGACTTCAGTTCAGATGAGCAAACACTAGACAATACCAACAATAAGGACAACACACCCCCAAAACCACCAAGGTTATAGACCAAGGATGGGTCCCCAGGAGGTGGGTGTGTGCCAGGGGTCTAACATCATTCCATTAGGTGCCAGTAGGAGCCACATCAGGGTGATGTAGGCTGACGTTCATATACTCCAAGTGCTGGGGGGACTGGAGAGAGACACACAGAGTGTCAGGGGAAAGGGTTACAAAGGGAGGAGAGTATGTGGCTCATACTAAGGACAAACCCAGTGACGCACCCAATAAATGCATACTGGTAGCCAAAGCGTCCCCATGGTCTGCTGGACAATTACAGGCTAAGAAGTGGCGAAGGTGGCTTTCATTTTCATACCACAGAGTGGAGTATAGTAGCCAGATGGGACATTCCCCAAGCCTAGAGGGCTCTTTGATAAGAATGAATATGCGGAGGCAAGTAGAGGACGTTGTCAAGACTTCACCTCAGGATGTTCAAATAGGAAGCAATTGTGGGGGCCCTGGCACGGGAGAACAAAAGCTCTCTTCTTCCAACCCGCTGGCCAGGAGTGCAGAGAGAAGCAAAAGGAGAAGCAAAAGCAAGGCTACCCCTATGCTGGACAGCAGACTGGCCCAGCACCCTAGGCCAGAGACTCTGTGGGCCACTCCATGCTATCATGAGTTGCCAATCCCACTGGTCTCTTCTTCAATCCACCAGCAAGGGGACTCGTTGACCTTGCCCATCCTCATATCTCTCCCTCCCAAACTGTCCCCACCTCAGCACTAGACAGCACATAGTCTGCTCAATTGGGGAGCTTGTCTGAACATCTCAAGAGGAATAAAAAGTCACCAATAAGTTTACTTCAAAGACAGTGACAGACAGACTGGGAGGGAAGGGGCAGCCCATCACACAACAATGCAGAGGCTGACCCTGAACACTGCGAGCCACATTTAGCAGGAGGAAGGGAGAATGGTATGCCAGGCCTGAAGAGGGACACAGGCCTTGACATCTACTCTACTCATTGGCTACCAATGACCAGAACACAGACATGACAGGGGTCGGGGGGTGGGGGGAGACAAATCTCAGACTCACAGGTAGGAAGTCACAGGCTGAGAGTTGGATGACCCAGGTCAGAACCCAGCTCTAGCAGGCAGAGCTGAGGAACCTCTCCGAATAGCAGTTGACTAATTCTTACAGTGGAGATGACAGACCTTACAGAATTCTTACAATTAAATGAGTGTTTTATAAAAAGGCACTATGTAGGACCTATCATAGTGTAATAAGTACTTCAGGTTAATATGAGAGACCCGACATACACAGGGGAGGAGATTTGAGTCCACTAGACATCTCAGTCTTATTCTGGCCCTAGGGGAACTACTGACCACCCACACACATGTCCAATCTAGACCTCATCACAGAAGATGAAAACAGCAAGATCCATTTGTGCAACATTAAAGGTAGGGGCCCTTGACCTCTTCCCATGCCTGAGTCCTCTCATCTAAACCACCAGCACCTCTGTCAGCTCTCAGAGTTTTATCTGGGGCCCTGGTCCCTTGTCCCTCAACCATTCTTAGACACTCTGTCCACATCTAGCTCTTCCTAACTCATTTCTTGCTGCCCCAACCGAGTGTGTGCATGTATGTGTGTGTGTGTGTGTATGTGTGTGTGTGTATGTGTGTGTGCATGTGTATGTGTGTGTGCGTGTGTATGTGTGTGTGTATGTGTGCATGTGTATGTGTGTATGTGTGTATGTGTGTACATGTGTGTGCATGTGTATGTGTGTATGTGTGTGTGCATGTGTATGTGTGTATGTGTGTGTTCTGCTCAAGTATGCAGGTGTATATGTGCATATCTGTGGAAGCAGGTGGTCAATCAACCTCAGGGGTCATTCCCCAGGACCACCTCCTACGGTTGGATTTTTAAAGTAGGGTCTCTTGCTGGGACCTGGAGTCATCAACTAATGGGTCACAGACGGCCACACTCAGAGATCCTGCTGTCTCTGTAAAGTGGGTGTAAAGAGTATAAAAGTCAAAGGTCAAAGAACATTGCTGCAAAATAACATCTTCCAGGCAAAGACATTCCATTTATAAATCACAGTGGCTGTGGTTGCCAGCATATCCTGCACAAGACCAGGCCAGCATAGAGAAGGGAGGGACTTAAGAGGCCCCACACCAAGCTGGGGAGCTGTTGGCAGTTTCCGACTGCTAGGAGAGGAAGTGTGGCACATAGCCGGTTGCCCGGGCTCCAACAGGAAGTGCTCTATGTCCATGTGGGCAGCACTAATTAGTTCACAACTGTGAACCACCAAGACCCAGTTTTTGTTGTTTTGTTGTTTTTAAACTTTGTATTAATTCTTTGTGAGTTTCACATCATGCATCCTAGTCCTGCTCTTCTCCCCATCCCCTCATATATGCCCTCCAACCTTGTAGGCCCCCTCCTCAGAAAAAAATAAAAACACACAGAGAATAGAAGACATCCCGTTGTGGAAGCTGGAGCATGTCACAGAGTTTCCCTCAGTCCACACATCTGCACTTCAAATGTTCATCACAATGAGTCATTGGCCTGGTTCAAGGTCTCTGGCTTTTATGACATCATCAATACTGGATCCTCATCTAGACTCCTCCCAGTCATCCTGTGGTTGCTCTCACCCTGCACCTTTGGATCAGCAGGAGTGACCCTTTCACATATCCCAACTGTTTATAGATGATATAGGTTTTGAGGTGGGCCATCTCAGCCTGGGTAGTGGTTGAGCTACTATCAGTCCACTGCCTCTCCATTTTTGGGTACCACCAGGTTGAGCTCTCCAGCATGACTCTTACTAGGCCACCAATGCCACCATCAGTAGAGGCAAGGTGAGTTAGCTCTCCTGCTCTCATACCGTCAGGCCAGCTCACTCATATCCATGCCTCCCGAGTCAGCTGCACTATGCTACCCAGTCAAGGTATGGGCCCCACTCTCCCAAGTGCTTCAGCACTCTAAGGCCAGGGCCAGCTCACTGCTCTCATGACCCCAGGACCAGCTCTCCCAACTGCCTCAGGTGGTGAAGGGCAAGTGGGAGAGGCATCACCCCTGCACCCACACCACCGCAACAGCAGCTGCATGGCAAGGCCAGCTCTCCAGCACTCCTCAGGGCTGTTCAGACAAGGTGTAGGGTTTGTTCTCTCAAATGCTGTAGCTGGCAGAAGGTAGGGCTAATTCTCCTGAGCTCACAACCTTGTGAGAAGCTTTCCCAATTTTCAGGGGTAATAGGGGGTGGGGGGCATCATCTCTGTACCCATGCCATCCTATGGCAGACAAGTGACTTGCCCACACCCCTACCATCAAGGCCAGCTCTACTGTGCTCCCTGGGCGAGGTAGAGGGCACATTCTTTTGAGTGCTGCCAGGAATAAGAAATGGGGCCAGAGCTCTGCATCCAGTGAGAGGCGGGACCAGTTATGCACAGCCCCTGGCATCCAGGCGGTCCCCAGAGGCTGCCCATACCAGGGACATCCCCATATTGTCTAGTGGTAATATGAGCCACAGACCGATACCAACTCTTGCCACTGTGTAGCCACAAACCCAGACAAGGCCCTCAGTGGCAGCTCTGGCTGTGACCTCACCGTGCCCCCAGGTCTGGCTACTCACAACAGGCTGCTCCTCTCTACCCTGGAGTCTCCAGTTCCATCTCTTTTCATAACGCTCAAGCTGCTCCACTTCTCTCCCATCTGTCTTCTACAAACTCACACACTGTAGTGGCTCCTGCTATAGGCTGGCCACATAGCTGGCAGGCTCCAGGGTGACATCCTCCATCTATCCTGCAGAATGTGTCAGCAAGCAGGTGTCTATGGCCCGCCTGTGCCATGCACTGGAGGGCAGGTTTGTGGATTGCATGGTCTCTGTCTTCCTCTTCCTGTGCTCTGCTGCCTGGATTTGATATGATTTCATTTTATTTGATTTGTTTTTTACGAGTCCTAGGCCTAAAACACCATTGGCCGCCAAGCCAGTCATCAAGCCCAACAAAGGACCATCATCTGCTCTGCCTCTGACTGATAGAAGAACATCTCTTTGCCCATTGCCAGGGGCATGCTCTTTGTTTCTTGAGACAGGATCTCACTCTGTAGCCCTAGCAGACTTGGAACTCTCGGATATCTACCTGCCTCTGTCTCCAGGGGCACGGATCTGATGCATGTGCCATCAGACCCATGAGCCCCACTTTGTTTGTTTATTTGTTCATTTGTTTGTTTGACATAGGTGCTAGGGATGGCCTAAGTGTAGAAGCATTTTACTGATCCAGATCCAACCCCTTCTTCACAGCATGCAGAGACAGGGACTCTGTCACTACCCACCCCGTTCTCTGCACCCCAGATGGCTTTGGGGATTCTGCCCTGTCTTTCTCCTCCATTGTTTGGTTTGGGGTCTGGTTTTTTAGAATTTTTTATTATAATTGGGTTATTTCATAAGTGTGTGTATGTGTGATATATTTTGTTATTTACTTAATATATTTAAATCATAGCTACCTCCTGTCTGCTCCTACCAACTTCTCCCAGCACCCCAACACTCCTTTCCTAACCTTCATACCTTTACATAATCTACTGAGTTCAATTAGTACTGGGCAACAATAGTCAATATCTCCTTAGCTAGGGGAGAAGCCCCTCCCTTCTCTATATTGAGGTGCTGACTGACTTGATCTTGTGCGAGTCTTGTGCTTCCGACCACAGATGCTGAGAGCTCATGAGTATACTGGTCTTATTATGTCCAGAAGACACTGCTTTGTGGCAGGGTTCTCTGGTCTCTTAGCTCTTACAACTCTTAGGAGCTGTGAGTGTGATAAGTGATTCCCGTTAAGGGCTCTGAGCTCTCCACACTTATTGTCTGTGCTTTGACCAGTCGTGAGTCTCTATATTAGCAGCCATTGAGTGCATTAAGAGGCTTTTGTGGTAAGGTATGAGAGCTGGACTGGCCTCTGTGCATAAAGCTAAGTATTTAGAAGACAGCTTGCAATGGCTTGGGCTTCATATCACTTGTGCTTTTCTTGTTTCATGGCTTACACCATCCTTTCAAGTATGATCCTTCTTCGGGTAGAAAGGCCTTCAGCAAAATGACCCTAGTGCTGACCAGTGAGCAGCCTCTGAGGGACTATGTTAACTCCTCATCAAGTATGGACAGTGGATGAGGGAAAGAGACCAGGACAAGTGGACAGCTCTACTATTGGGGAACTGATCCAGAGTAAGGGGAGGCCAGTGAAGTCTGCAGAAAGCTTGCATGCATCCACCGTTGCTTTGTTATGTGTTGCATATAAAATGCTGCATACCTTCAAGCTAGCATCCACCTTTGCTCTGTTGTGTGTTGCATACAAAATGCTGCACATCTACATGCTACACTGGGAAAAGTCAATACCATGAATATCGACAATGGGCATGAATTTCAGACCTGGTCTGAAAAATAAAACAACAAAACCTATGCTCTGAGAAATTCTACTGGGTGTAAACACCCTAGTAATGGCTTTCTGCTGGATTGCATACAACAATGGAAATAATGGGCTAATTGCTTCCTGATGTGTTGATGACTCATTAGCCCTGATAGTGCCTGCCTAATTAAATAACTGCAGGTATGAAGAACACATTCTGGATTCTTGCTTCCAGTACTCCATGCCATCGCATCCTAGGAGGAGCAAAACAGATGTGGCCACTGTCTGAAAGAGATTGCAGTCTCACTCACACTTGCCAGATCCCATAAATCCCCCACATCACTCGCCTTGCCTGAGGCTGGCCTACCCAATGGGCTATAGACCTACCTACTGCCCAAGGTGGGAAAACTGAGCCTATCCGGAGATGGAGACCTCAGGGTGGCCACAGACTATTTCTCCCATGTGGAAATTGCAGCCTTATCAAATAGTTCTACAAAACAGCATAGCTAATTTCTAAAAGAACCCCACAAAATAGCCAGGTGACAACCAGATTATGAAATCTTCCCAAAAACACACAGCATCGAGGATTCTAGCCACCAAAAGCCATCCTAAGGCATGCCCTCACAGTTCATAGCCATGTGGCACCAGGCTCAAAACAGCAGAATGCTAGGGGACGCCCAGAGTAGCTCTGTCTCTCACCAGTGTAACATGGGGCTCAGCTGCTAAACATTCCTTTGTCTTGTCTTCGTATGATGCAGTCACAGCAAAAAAGAAAAATCCCCTCATAAGGCCATGGCCTTCACAGTGAATAATACAAGGGAAAACAAACCCTGGCTCACCTGACAGCTGCTTGCTGTCGCTGTGCTACAAGCTCTCTTCTCTATACCTGTTCCCACAATCTGACTACCCACATTGAAACCTCTCTTACCATGCAAAGCCTAAACTGGAAAGATTTTAGCACCAAGGAAAGACATCCTCAAATAGTCACACCCAGAAAGAAACCTGATAATGAGAAATAAACTCTTCTATGCCCCAGTATGCATGTGAAGAGGGTGTGGGATGCCCATGAAGAAAACTCTGTCATTAAACATCACATGTTAAGCTACTGTCTGAGCAATTAATGTCAAACACACATGGGTGCCAGAAACCATGAGGCCTCATGGAGCATGCCATGGTCTACACGGGTTTTTGTTTTTATTTGTAAAAATGTTTTCTTTTTTAGGCAGGGTTTCATTTAGCCCAGGCTGGACTCAAACATACTTGGTAGCTCTAATTCCAGGTTTGCGTCATTCTAAGCACATTTTCTACCAACTGAGCTATATCATTTGGTCCTCTTGTTTCATTTGTAAAGAAGGAAGGTCATCTACAGGCACCAGGCACACTATGGTGCACACACATACATGCAACCAAAGCATTCACATACATAAGATAAACAAACAAATCTTAAAGCATACTGGTCAACCTGGGTCACTCCAAGATCACTTGGTATATTAAATCTGCAATTCTGTGCAATCAAACTGCTTCTTTCTTTCCCAGAAGACTCTATAGTCTTACAAGGTCAGTCACCGTGAAGCAGTGAGGTCTACAAACTGAGACAGGTCAAACCTCATATGTAGCATGCCATCTCCTGGGGGGAAAGGCAGCTCTTGGAAGTCAATGGTTTTTGCAGTCCTGTCCCTGACTTTGCATGGCACTGTGGGCTCCTGGAGTACATACAGGCAACTGTGGCTGAGGTTCGTGTGGGGTCAGCCTCCGTGAACTTTAGTGTTCGTCTTTTAGGACATGTTGCAATTCTTTTACATTAAAAATGACAAGGCATGGGACTGGGGAGATGAATCAGTCAGTAAAGCGCTTATCAGGCAACTGTGAGGATCTGAGTTCAAACCCCTGGTACCCACAGAAAATCTGGATGCAGTGGCATGCACATCTGTAACCCCAAAACCCCTGCAGGTGTATGGGAAGCAGAGGTGAGACAATCCCTAGAATCCCTAAAGCCAGCCAGTCAGGCTCACACAGAGGCTAAGAGACCTTACCTCAAACAGGGTAGAAGGTGAGAACACTGGAGGTTGTCAGATAACCTTTACACATGCTGAGGGACGGACACACACACACACACACACACACACACACACACACACACACACCACATCGCCAACAGTGTTCTTGGTAGGAGTTCACCCTTCTGAACCTCTTCAATTATGCCCTTTAAATGGAGTGGAAGGGGTAGCAAATGAGACCCAGCCATTCCTGGGTTGGTGATAATCCCCTCCTTGCCAGGCTCTAAGGAAGACCATTGTGAAAAGGACAAGTGGGAGTGGGAAAAGGAAGAAACTGATAGCCTCCAGGGGAACAGCAAGGCTAGAGAGGAGTTAGAGGGATTCAACCTAGGTTCAAGCAGAGGGGTATTCACTATGGTTACCCAGCCCTTTCCCTTTGTAGTCCAAGCAAAGGTTAGCAACAGCGCAGATCATAGAAGCCTCTGCGCTAGCCTGAGGGAAGGGAGTCAGGTCTTCAGACAGAAGTAGAGAGAGTTTAGAAAGGAAGCAAGCAAGCTGCCACACCAGAGGAAGTGGCGATGTGCCCAGCAATGGTCTACAGCACCTTCCACATCAGCCTGACCCCAAACCTGGAAACTCCCACTGGTCAATCTTTAAATTAGACCTCTGTCACTATCTCAGAGAAGCCATTGACAGTCACCAAGCCAGCACAGAGGTAGATCCCTGGGTAAAGGAGTGTATATTCTGCAGGGAAAGAGAAGGGATATAAAAGAGGTTCCCTCAAAGAGACGCCTCCTTATACAACAGGGGGGGGACACAAATTAGAACAGACATAACAAAAGAGGAAACAAGAAGTGGGAAACCCAGTAAAGCCAGATGGCAGTTCAGGAAAAGCTTAAAGAGTTGACAAGAACCTGTTCCAAAGGTGGCCTAATTCAGCTCGTCTTATTAGTTAGTCCCAAACACTTACTTCCTTCAACTTTCTCATCTTTGTAGGTTTTCTGGGAACTATATGAATATAGCTGCAAGAAAAAAATAGATCATAGTTAGAAAGACAATGTTCATGCTGAACCATGTGCCCTCCACCCAGCAGAGCCAATGTCAGCAATGAAGCAGCAACCCCACAAGTCAGAAATGAATCCACATCAACCTGTGATGGCAATGGGATGGGAGACACCCCCAGCTGCCCCAGCTGCGTTAACTGGCCTCGCCCTGTGGAACTCTCTCCAGTGCTATGACTCTTCCCTCATATGAATGTATTCATTAAAGGAACTTGGAAATCATAATCTAAGGGGGAGAGATGGCTTGGTGGTTAAGAACACTGACTGTCCTTCCAAAGGAGCCAGGTTCAGTTCTAAGCACCTACATGGTGGCTCACAACCATCTGTAAAACTCCAGTTCCATGGGGTCCAAGAGCACTATTCTGGTCTTTGCAGGCACTTGGCACGCACATGGTATGCAGATAAAAATGCAGGCAAAACATGCATATACGTTTTTTTAGAGTAAATAAATCTCTTTAATATTTTAAGGAAAAGCAATTACCTGATTCATCAGCCTTCTGATTTTCTGTTGAGGGGAGGAATGTTTAGTCGGGTCGGGTGGGCGGTTAGCTGGTTGGTGGGTTTGGTTTTAGGTTTTCTGAGATAGTTTGACTCTGAAGTTCAGGCTGTGCTAGATCTTGTCACATTGATGCCACTGGCTCCTAAGGACTGGGACTGCCAGCACACGAGCACATTAGTCATCTCTACTCATCAAGGAGCAAACTCAGAGCAGGTGACAAAACTGTGCTGCAGAGTGGACGTCTTCCCATACCACCCTCCCTTGAGTGCAGCCCTGAAGCTGGAAACCTAAGAAGTGACTGTTTAAGGTAACCACTTCAAACAGATCAGTAAAGGAACAGGATCCTGGCTCATTGGTGCCTACCTGTCTTAGTTAGGGTTACCTTTGCTGTGATGAAACGCCATGACAAAAAATTAAATTGAGGAAGAAATGGCTTCTTTCAGAGTTCCATATAACAACAGTTCATCATCCAAAGCAGTGAGGGCAGGAACTTAAGCAGGACAGGGACCTGGAGGCAGGTGCTGGTGCAGAGGCCACAGAGGGGTGATGCTTACTGGCTTGCTCAGCCTGCTTTCTTATAGAAACCAGGGCCAACGGTCCAGAAATGACATCACCCACAATAGACTGACCCCACTGCCCTCAGACACTCTGAAAATGCCCTACAGGTTTGCCTGCAGCCTGATTTTACAAAGAAGGCATTTCCTCAGTTGAGGATCCCTCCTCTCTGATGACTCTAGTTTGTGTCAAGTTGACATAAAACTGACCAGCACAATAGAACCTTTGTCAACTTGACACAAAAACACATCACTTTTTTTTTTCTTTTCTTTTTTTTCGGAGCTGGGGACCGAACTCAGGGCCTTGCGCTTGCTAGGCAAGCGCTCTACCACTGAGCTAAATCCCCAACCCTAACACATCACTTTTTAACTAAAACTTCTTTCTCATTTATCCCTAAGTTAATATTAATATCGCAATATAAAACATAATGAACTTCATAAGTCCCACAATCTTTACTTCACATTAAAAGTTCTGTGTACTTAAAATATTCAATATCTTTTTAAAAAATGTTTTAAAAATTCAAAGTCTCTCAAACTAGGCTCCTATAAAAATCAAAATTAAGTTCAGTACTTTCTTACTTCAAGAGGGAAGAACCAGGGCATGGTCACAATCACATCAAAGCAAAACCAAGCTTCAACCATGTAACTCACCAATGTCTGGGATTCACTCAGCCCTCACACACCTCAAGCCCTGTCTTCTATAGCACCCACAGCCCGTCTCTTAGGCTCAGGCAGGCTCCAGTCCACCACAGTTGCTGCTGTCCTTGGCAATCACTTGATGATTGTAGCATTTCCAAACCTGCTGAGGTCTGAGCAGCATCAACCATCCCAAAAAAGCAAAGATTTTACTTCAGTGCTTCTGATCTATCCAAAACCACCGATTCTCAATTCAAAACAGCAAGCGGCCCTGATAGAGTCTTTAAGTGACTCTCAAACTGCCCTCTGGAACTTCACAGGGCAGGCCTCTGTCATCTGCACTGCTCTCCACATCCTCTTCCAGGCTCCCACAGAAGACTTCATCAAGTTTTGTGCACGCAATGCCTTTTCCTGCCCCGTTCCAAAATCCTCCCACAGTCCTTCCAAAAACGCATGGTGTGTCTGTCACAGCAGTACCCCATGATCCTGTTACCAATCTATCTTAGTTAGGGTTACTGTGATGAAACCCCACTTCAGGCCAGCATGGAGCAGAAGCCAGACTCTGAAATGAGAACCCTACACACATTCACAGGGTTTCAGAGATGTTCCTCATTTTCCCAGAACTTTTGACCCTTGGGACTTTCAAAGTGGCTTCTATGTTCCCACAGAATAAAACATTTTTAAATGGTAATACAAAGTAGCCTGCCTGGTCACTGCCATGCTTCCTGCCATGATAATGGACTGAACCTCTTAACCTGTAATCCAGCCCCAATTAACTGTTGTCCTTTATAGGAGTTGCTTTGGTCATGGTGTCTGTTCACAGCAATGGAAACCCTAAGACAATCCTGGTTTTCATACTTTCTCATAAACAGTAACCCCCCCCCCACCAAAAGGAGAACCAATTACCATTATATTTTCCAGTGATGCAAAAATTCAGAAAATTAAGGCACCAAAACATAAAGTGCTATGTATTCATCAGTGTTACACTCCCAAGAACACAGAAACAGACCAGAGAGAGCATAGTCCCTCAAGATCCAGCAAGCCAGTGATTCATGAAGCCTGCTGGGGCTGGGTGGTCACTGAGTAACTTCCTTGGGGTTTCCAGAGGGAGAGGAAGGTGTAGAGTTCCTGGGTGCAGGCACTTTGAAGGAGGACATTTACTTTGCCGCTCTGTGGTGCTGTGCGGTAGACTTCCTCCAGCCTTCTTTACTTACGAGAACGTGAACTCTGAGCACGGAACCCAAAGTTCCTCAGGAGGGAATATCTGGATTCAGTCCCGCTCAGAGGAGGTCTTTGCTCTCTCACCCAACCTAGTTAACTGCATCCCTCCCATCCATCTCTTGCCTTGGCCTGTCGCACCCTCTCCCAACCCCCCGGGCCTTGACATAAATGACAAGACTGGAGGGAAGAACGTTGTGAAAACCCCAGAAGATTTGACTTAAACAGCAAAATCATAACTGAATCTCTTAGCAAGCTGCTCTGTGAAGGCCTTTCATCCATGGGGGTGGGAGGAACCCCAGGACTGCTAGCGTCACTTACATCTGTGTGCCAGTGACACAATTAGAATCTTATTATCTGTGAATATTAATTTTAACTGCTCAGTGGCTCAGCAGTTACAGAACCTAAGGCACCTTACCTGTGCCAGTGGAGAAGTGCTTCCTAGTTTTATTCAGCAGACAGGAGCCCAATTTCACATACCATTAACTTAGAGGTGAAGAAAATGAAGCCTAAATGCTTCTCTGTGTTGGACTCACCCGCAAATACCATGCATCTATTTCGTAGCAGTAAAAGTGCCTGGATAATGCAATAATCTGTACCCCCTTGCTGCCCTCTTGGATTCTCTGAACCCCACGTTCTGTGTGTGGCTTAGAGACAGTGGCTCCTGCTGCCAGATGCCCTGGATGAGGCCCCAAGTCGGGTGTGCTGCTCCTGAGAGCAGGGTAAGGCCCTGGGTGAGGTGTGCTGTGTGCAGAGGGCTAGGTAGGGGACTCAATTGCATTGACCTGGGTAAGAAGAGATCTCAGAGGCTGCACTTACTCCAGCTTCTTGAAGCGCTCCCGGCCGGCAGCCACGTACTTGCCACCGGTCTGCAGCGACTCCAGTTCGAGCACCCGGTGGCCATAAGTGGGCGTGTAGAGTCGCCGCACACCAAAGGGCACCTCCACCTGCTCGGTCAGCTGCTCCAGCAGAGCCTCGAAGTTAGCTACGCGGCGCCGGGAGAACACGAACTTACGCCCCACATAGAACTGGTCCCCGTTGCGGTACACCAAGATGGTCTTGGCCGGCGTGGTGTCCACCAGCGCATAGGGTCCGCGTGTGCCCATGGCCACTGCTCGCTAGCCTCGGGACATGCAGAACTGTGCAAGAAGGCGCCCAGCACACCCACCGGCTCCCTCGGGCTGCGGGCCACAGGCGGGACTGGGCTGCCTGCCTAATGGGTCCTGAGCCTGAAGCAGCACACGCTGACCTGACGTCCGGGGGCGATTGTGACTGGGCAGGCAGGAAAGGAGCAACAGAGAGCAAGGGAGGACAGGGGTGACTGACCAAGGGAATGAAGGATGCAGAGGGGTTCAGAATGCAGACAGGTGAAAACAGAAAAACAGGTTGGGAGCAGATAGGTGAGTGGCCTGAACCGGAGAACCCCCGCAAGTGAGGACATAGATCTGGGAGGGCTGGGAGGATGCAGGAAGAGCTCAGACAGGTGAGGGGTCAGAAAGAGAAAAGGGAAAGCCCTGTGCGGTGGCGCTTGCCATTAATTCTAGTATTTGGGAGGCAGAGGCAGGAAGATCTCTGAGAGTTCACGGCCAGAATGGTCTATAGAGAGTTCCAGGTCAGCCAGGAGTACATATTAAGATGCTGGAGGGAGTGGGAGAAAGGAGAGGGGGAGAGAGGGGGAGAGAGAGACAGAGACAGGGAGAGACAGACAGAGACAGACAAATCATCAAGCATCAAAGGGGAGAAGTGATAGAGCTCACTGAAGAGGAGAAAGGGATAAGAAGGTACTGGGCCAAGCGTACCCATCCTGACCTCCCAGCAAGCTGCTACTGCCTTCCACTATAGAGAAAAGGATCAGAACCATCTGACAACTAACACTGGGGGTTGCTGGAAGTATATCACCTTATGAACCTCTATTTCTTACCTTCACCACACATGGAGATAAAACTCCAGGCTCAGTACCACATAGAGTATGTAAGGGACTGTCTGCTATGGCCACTAGTACCCAGCTCTCCAAACGTGACATTTGGGGGAGGAGACCTTTGGTAATCATCCCTATTCAGGATAAAGACAAGCCAAATGTGTCCTGAATTGATAATTTCAGAAATACTATCCCAAAAGGTTTAATGGGCCTAAACAAGATCTCAGATCTGTAAGTTACGTATTTATTATCTGTTGAATCTACAGACAAATGGTGCAGGAAACTGATCCTATCAACATTTTGTAGTGTTTTCCCAAGAAATGCTTCTTTGGGAGGCTAACCCACCATTCATAGCTATGGCCAATTTTTAAGACACCAACTAGGTGGCAACAGGAGACAAGACCAGTTTGTGGGGTGATCATTTTATTGGAACCACCAGGTGTTCGGAATACTAAAGGCAGTGGGTGTGTACTACAATGGATGAGCTCTTTAGAGATTCGCCCTGAAGCCCGCTTTAAGAGAGAATCTCAGCATGGGTTTCTCCCTCAGGGGCCGCAGCAAACATATGGAACTGGGGAAGCCCTTGAGCCGAAGGCGGCTCACACCGCCATCAGGGGCAATGGTAATCCTGGCATGAGTGATGACATCCTGAAGCTCCAGGGTCAGGCTGTCCAACAAGTGATTTTGGTTGGGAGTTAGCTGGGGGGAAAAAAGGCAGATGGAAGGTCCTTGTAGAAGGGTCTCGTAGGACTCCTCAAGTGCAGTCACTCAGGCTTGGTCTTAGGGGGCTTTAAGAAATGCTTCTCAGTAATAATCTGACCTAATAGAAATCAGCTGCTGGGAAGGGCATCTATGTGATGATGGCATGCATGTTCAAGTGTATTTCTTGGCAAGCAGATGAGTTAATCAAGTGGAAGAGGAGGTAAACTGCTATCTTCATGGTTACATGGAAACTCACCCCACCACCATGACCACTTTGCTGGTCCAAGACACTCTAACACATATGAGGGTATCCATCCTATATCCATGAGCCCAGCATGATATCTGTAAGTGTTCCAGGCACCCTTCTAATAAGTTAAATAAAATATACTATAAAAACCTGTGTCTGTGTGTGTATTCTTAGCAGTCTTAGCATGATGGGTTTTTGTTTTGTTTCAGCAAAACTTGATTGTAGGGCATGCAAAAGTCACAGAGTCCACCTTCTTCTGTGGAAAACAGAGCTGTGGCTTTTTACAGTATATTAATTTTACTGTTAAACTGAACAAAGGTTCATGGAAAAGTGACTCTGAGGAGTTATAATCCCAGCTTCTTGAGAGGCAGAAGCAGGAGGATTACAAATTCAAGGCCGGCCTGTGAAACTCATCAAGACCCTGTCCCTAAAAGTGAAAAAAGAGGACTAGGAGAGCAGCTGATAAGGAGATGGAATGCAAGGGTGGAGCTCTCTGTGGTAGGGAGATGTGTAGGGGTGGAGCTCAGGAGTTGGGAGATGATGTGTAGGGAGGGAGGTGTGTAGGAGTGGAGCTCAGTGGCAGGGAGATGATGTGTAGGGAGGGAGGTGTGTAGGGGTGGAGCTCAGTGGCAGGGAGATGCATAGCATATGCAAGCTCCTAGGTTCCTCCGTAGACTGAGGGTCAATCGTCAAACTGCACCCTACGAACCTTGGTGACTGGAAGCAATGGCTTCCACTTATGGGCGGGAAGACTCCACTTCTGCCGGATCATGTCTTCCTCTTCCAGGGTGGTCAGGATGCACCCATCCACTTTGCAGCTGTCAGGAGAATTACCTGTCGGAGGAAATAGAAACGTGGACACTGTTTTCTTCAGCATACCTCAGCTTCTAGGATACAAGTAACTCAATCAGATCAACCCCCAGAAATGGGCTGGGAAGATAGCTCAGTGGTAGAACACTTGCCCGGCATGTATGAGGCCCTAGGTTCAAGTCCCAGAACCTCAAGACAGAACAACAAGTAAAATCAAAAACAAGCCAGAATTCTTTCTAAAGAAAAGAGTGTAATGAAGGAGAAAGGAAAGAATGGGGTTGAACTGCCTGGTGGGGTACAGGAATGTGTTCAGTTCACATGAATGAGAAGTGGCCAACCATGTATCGGTTGGATGCATTCATACTTCAAAAGTTGGGTGTACTTGATAAGCATCATAACTGCGAACTAAATCTCTTTCTTACTGCTACATAGCATCTGAAGTCATGATGGACCTGGACACAATATCATTTTGTAATGTGACAAAAAAAAAAAAAGAAGTCCTGGAGCTGGAGAGGTGTCCCGGCAGTTAAAAGTGCTTCATATTTTCCCAGATCACCTGAGTTTGGCTTCCAGAACATACGTTAGATGGCTCACAACTGCCTTTAACTCCAGTTCCAGGGGATCTGACCCTCATCTAGTCAGCATGGTTATGTACACAGTCATACCTCCTATATGCAAAAATAAATAAATTTTAAGATATATAAGATATATAAAGATGGGAGTAGAATGTTGCTATCTTCAGACACATCAGAAGAGGGCATTGGATCCCATTACAGATGCTTGTGAGCCACCATGTGGTTGCTGGGAATTGAACTCAGGACCTCTGGAAGAGTAGTCAGTGCCCTTAATGGGTGAGCCATTTCTCCAGCCCAAAAAATAAATTTTTAACATGAGGAAAAAGACAAAGAAAAAGAGGGGTGGTTTTAATTGCAAGCAACTGAGCCCAAATCAAACATTCTGTGGCCCAGTATTCCTAAGGTGTCTCTCGATGAAGAGAATACAGCTCTGAGTCTGTCTTTGGAACTTCATTCAGTCATGTGCAAGGGAGAAGGGTCACATGATCCTATGAGGAGTGCTCTAAGATGAAAGTTCTGAATCCTGGTGGAAGACACTCACCATCTGCATGCACTGCCTGAGGTGCGTCTCTTGGGAGAGCAGCCTAGCATATGGGTCAGTTGTGATCTCAGAATGCAGAGTGAACATTAAAGCTGCCCTGTCTCTGACATGTGCATATGTGTGTTCACTAAGCTATGTATCTTAGATCCAACTGAACATAACTGATTGTATTGTTGATACCAAGGATACTGTCGTGCTCCCTCCTTCCTGAGTCCTATGAGAGATCCCAAGGGTCTGGCAGCTTATATTCATGACCTATTTGGCGCACAAGTTACCAGGATTTACTGCTATTGCCTTTGACTAAACTCCCTCAAGGGAAAACAAAACAAAACAGGCTACCCCTATACTAGTCATGAAGAGAACTGTGGACTAAAGATGCTATTAAAATTCAAGCATGCACAAATGAGCTGACATGTCACCTGCCTCTCAAGATAGGCTTGTCAGCCTCGGTGACCAATGAGATGATCAGTATGATCTCACATGAGGTCTTTCTAAATGGTGCCAACCTCTGGCCCCCATGCAACTACATACACACACACACACACACACACATACACATACACACACACACACACACACACACACACACACACACACATATGCATGCACGCACGCACGCACAGACACCTCACAGGCTAAACAAACTACAATCTGCCAAAGGAGAGCCAAAAACATAAAAGGTTTTGGAAATACTTTATACCCACTAATAAACCTGATCTTCACTGTATTGTTGAGCCTTCATATAATCAATATTAGAATTATGATTTGGGGAGGACAATCCTGAGACTGCAGGACAGACTGTCACTTCTGCCCACCTTTGCCCACATCCCTGGCCCAAGAGGAAACTGCATAGTGCCTCTGGACACAGGAATATAGGAACAGTCAGCTGCAGGAGCCCACAGTCCAGATCTGTGCCCACAACTGAACTGAACTGGTCAAACTCCCTACACCCAAATCCCATGTCGGGGAGAGCTGGACCCTCAGAAGTGCAGACACTCCTGAGAAACCAAAGGAGACTACTCTCTGCCCATATTCCTGACCCAAGAGGAAAACCCCTAATGCCGTCTGTGCCCCCTGTGCAGAGGGACCTAGGAGAAGTTAGGGGCAGGACCCTTCTGGTTGCTGCCTTCACTGAGAGCTGAAAACCAGCCACCAGGAGCAACTATACGCCTGAGAGCAGAACACTGTGTTACCAGAACCAGCTGAAAGAAAACAGGAAACCAGGTCTACAGGAGTGCTGACAGACAGGCCTACAGGAGGGTCAAGTCACCTACAAAAACAGCAAGACAAGCTAATACCAGAGACAACCTGATGGCGAGAGGCAAGCACAGGAACCCAAGCAACAGAAACCAAGAGTACTTGGCATCATCAGAGCCCAGTTCTCCCACCAAAGCAAACACTGGATATCCAAACACACTGGGAAAGCAAGATTTAGATTTAAAATCACATTTTATCATGATGACTTTAAGAAGGTCATAAATAACTCCCTTAGGGAAATACAGGACAGCACAAGTAAACAAGTAGAAGACCTTAAAGAGGAAACACAAAAAATCCCTTAAAGAATTAGAGGAAAACACAACCAAACAGGAGAAGGAATTAAACAAAACCATCCAGGAGTTAAAAATGGAAATAGAAACAATGAAGAAAGGGGTTGGGGATTTAGCTCAGTGGTAGAGCACTTGCCTAGCAAGCGCAAGGCCCTGGGTTCGGTTCCCAGCTCCGAAAAAAAAAAAAAAAAGAAACAATGAAGAAAGCACAAAGGGAGACAATCCTGGACACAGGAAACCTAGGGAAGCGATCAGGATTCATAGATGTGAGAATCACCAATAGAATACAAGAGATGGAAGAGAGAATCTCAGGGGCAGAAGATACCAAAGAGAACATTGACACAACCAACAAAGATAATGTAAAACGGAAAAGGCTCCTAGCCCAAAACATCCAGGAAATCCAGGACACAATGAGAACATCAAACCTAAGGATAATTGGTATAGAAGAGAGTGAAGACTCCCAACTTAAAGGGTCAATAAATAACTTCAACAAAATTATAGAAGAAAACTTCCCTAACCTAAAGAAAGAGATGCCCATAAACATACAAGAAGCCTACAGAACTCCAAATATATTGAACCAGAAAAGAAATTCCTCCCGTCACATAATAGTCAAAACACCAAATGCACAAAATAAAGAAAGAATATTAAAAGTAAGGGGAAAAGGTCAAGGAACATATAAAAGCAGACCTATCAGAATTAACCAGACATCTCACCTGACACTATGAAAGCCAGAAGATTCTTGGCAGATGTTATACAGACCCTAAGAGAACGCAAAGGCCAGCACAAGCTACTATATCTAGCAAAACTCTCAATTAACATAGAGGGAGAAACAAGATATTCCATGACGAAACCAAATTTACACAATATTGTTCTACAGATCCAGCCCCACAAAGGATAATAGATGGAAAAGTCCAACAAAAAGAGGGAAACTACATCTTAGAAAAATCAAGAAAGTATTCTCCTAAGCATTTAACAAAATTCAACACCCCTTCATGATAAAAGTCCTGGAAAGAATAGGAATTCAAGGCCCATACCTAAACATAGTAAAAACCGTATACAGCAAACCAGTTGCTAACATTAAACTAAATGGAGAGAAACTTGAAGCAATCCCACTAAAATCAGGGACTAGACAAGGCTGCCCACTCTCTCCCTACTTATTCAATATAGTTCTTGAAGTTCTAACCAGAGCAATCAGACAACAAAAGGAGGTCAAGGGGATACAAATTGGAAAAGAAGAAGTCAAAATATCACTATTTGCAGACGATATGATAGTATATTTAAGTGATCCCAAAAGTTCCACCAGAGAACTACTAAAGCTGATAAACGACTTCAGCAAAGTGGCTGGGTATAAAATTAACTCAAATAAATCAGTAGCCTTCCTCTACACAAAAGAGAAACAAGCCGAGAAAGAAATTAGGGAAACGACACCCTTCATAATAGACCCAAATAATATAAAGTACCTCGGTGTGACTTTAACCAAGCAAGTAAAAGATCTGTACAATAAGAACTTCAAGACTCTGAAGAAAGAAATTGAAGAAGACCTCAGAAGATGGAAAGATCTCCCATGCTCATGGATTGGCAGGATTAATATAGTAAAAATGGCCATTTTACCAAAAGCAATCTACAGATTCAATGCAATCCCCATCAAAATACCAATCCATTTCTTCAGAGTTAGACAGAACAATTTGAAAATTCATCTGGAATAACAAAAAAACCCAGGATAGCTAAAACTATCCTCAACAATAAAAGGACTTCAGGGGGAATCACTATCCCTGAACTCAAGCAGTATTACAGAGCAATAGTGATAAAAACTGCATGGTATTGGTACAGAGACAGACAGATAAACCAATGGAACAGAACTGAAGACCCAGAAATGAACCCACACACCTATGGGCACTTGATTTTTGACAAAGGAGCCAAAACCATCCAATGGAAAAAAGATAGCATTTTCAGCAAATCGTGCTGGTTCAACTGGAGGTCAACATGCCGAAGAATGCAGATCGATCCATCCTTATCACCCTGTACAAAGCTTAAGTCCAAGTGGATCAAGGACTTCCACATCAAACCAGACACACTCAAACTAATAGAAGAAAAACTAAGGAAGCATCTGGAACACATGGGCACTGGAAAAAATTTCCTGAACAAAACACCAATGGCTTATGCTCTAAGATCAAGAATCGACAAATGGGATCTCATAAAACTGCAAAGCTTCTGTAACGCAAAGGACACTGTGGTTAGGACAAAACGGCAACCAACAGATTGGGAAAAGATCTTTACCAATCCTACAACAGATAGAGGCCTTATATCCAAAATATACAAAGAACTCAAGAAGTTAGACCGCAGGGAGACAAATAATCCTATTAAAAAAGGGGTTAATAGCTAAACAAAGAATTCACAGCTGAGGAATGCCGAATGGCTGAGAAACACCTAAAGAAATGTTCAACATCTTTAGTCATAAGGGAACTGCAAATCAAAACAACCCTGAGATTTCACCTCACACCAGTGAGAATGGCTAAGATCAAAAACTCAGGTGACAGCAAATGCTGGCGTGGATGCGGAGAAAGAGGAACACTCCTCCATTGTTGGTGGGGTTGCAGACTGGTACAACCATTCTGGAAATCAGTCTGGAGGTTCCTCAGAAAATTGGACATTGAACTGCCTGAGGATCTAGCTATACCTCTCTTGGGCATATACCCAAAAGATGCCCCAACATATAAAAAAGACACGTGCTCCACTATGTTCATCGCAGCCTTATTTATAATAGCCAGAAGCTGGAAAGAACCCAGATGCCCTTCAACAGAGGAATGGATACAGAAAGTGTGGTACATCTACACAATGGAATATTACTCAGCTATCAAAAACAATGACTTTATGAAATTCATAGGCAAATGGTTGGAACTGGAAAATATCATCCTGAGTGAGGTAACCCAATCACAGAAAAACACACATGGTATGCACTCATTGATAAGTGGCTATTAGCCCAAATGCTTGAATTACCCTAGATGCCTAGAACAAATGAAACTCAAGACAGATGATCAAAATGTGAATGCTTCACTCCTTCTTTAAAAGGGGAACAAGAATACCCTTGGCAGGGAATAGAGAGGCAAAGATTAAAACAGAGACAGAAGGAACACCCCTTCAGAGCCTGCCCCACATGCGGCCCATACATATACAGCCATCCAATTAGACAAGATGGATGAAGCAAAGAAGTGCAGGCCGACAGGAGCCGGATGTAGATCGCTCCTGAGAGACACAGCCAGAATACAGCAAATACAGAGGCGAATGCCAGCAGCAAACCGCTGAATTGAGAATAGGACCCCCGTTGAAGGAATCAGAGAAAGAACTAGAAGAGCTTGAAGGGGCTCGAGACCCCATATGTACAATGCCAAGCAACCAGAGCTTCCAGGGACTAAGCCACTACCTAAAGACTATACATGGACTGACCCTGGACTCTGACCTCATAGGTAGCAATGAATATCCTAGTAAGAGCACCAGTGGAAGGGGAAGCCCTGGGTCCTGCTAAGACTGAACCCCCAGTGAACTAGACTATGGGGGGAGGGCGGCAATGGGGGGAGGGTTGGGAGGGGGACACCCATAAGGAAGGGGGGGGGGAGGGGGATGTTTGCCCGGAAACCGGGAAAGGGAATAACACTCGAAATGTATATAAGAAATACTCAAGTTAATAAAAAAAAGAAAGAAAGAAAGAAAGAAAAAGAAAAAAGACAGAGAACTCAAAAAAACTATGATTGGAAATCAATTAAAAACTAATCATTCAAAATATGAATGTAAACTACCACCGCCTGCTATGGAGACAGCTAAACAATCATGAGATGCCCAATCCAATACTTTCATCTCCTAACAAGTACTTCACAGCCTCTTTGACTTTTTTAATATAATAGGCAACATCTATATTTCATTAAAAAGCAAGTACAGACTAACCAGGCAAATGCCCAAATTCTTTTGACTACTGGACCAACCTCTCTGCTTTTTTCACCAGGTCTTTGTACCTTCCAAGGGGAACCTGCCTCACATCAACCTGGAATCCCCTGTGAGTCCTAATCTGTCTCTGTAAGTCTCTAGCTCACAGTCTGAAAAGTCAGGACAAGCTCTGCCCTAGAGCTGCAGCCTTCTTCCTTTCAGAACTTTCTAACAAGATGACCCTCAGAGCCATGCAGCCAACGAGGGCCTCTCAAGAGACACCAGATGACAGATGAGAGGGACCCTCCTCAAAGTTGCACAGCTGAACAGGAAGAGTGACACCACTCCAGCCGGACTCCCACGGCACCTGCTGTCTGCACAGCGAGCCTGCCAGCTGTACAGTGCTGCCGGCCTTGCCAGAAACTTACCTTTAAAGTACTTTGTATCAATTTCAATTTGAGTGATGACTCCAGGATGTGCCAATCGGAACACTGCCCACTCACAACCTGGGACCTGGAGAAAGCCATTCTCGTTACCCTGGAATTTAAAACAAACAATAAATCAAAAGCCAACTTGGATTTGAGAAAGTCAACCTAAGCACTGGCAGGAGAAGCTCACATATCATATTGTGTTTATTATAAACAAGCCAAGTGTGGTGGCATGGTGCACATCTGTAACCTCAGCACTTGAGAAAAAGAAACAAGAGGGTTAAGAAGTTCAAGGCTAGCTTGTCTAACTGACACTCAGTCCACACACATACACACACACACACACACACACACACACACACACACACACACACATACACACACACACACACACAGTATGACCAATGTTTAGGCACTTCCTGTGTGAATTGCCCCCTTGCCCCTTTGGTGGTCGCATTGCCTTCTGAGTTCATTGTATTCAGCAAATTTGTATAAGTTTCTGATACAGTGTCTTTATCAATGTCAAGTTTCAACAAGCATAGAGATGCTGATCTACTTCAGCCTGTGGGTTCTCTAAATTCTTTGACCATCCAAAGCAAGTATGTTCCTAGTGAGCATCTATCATCACAGCCACTGGCCTCCAAACCTTGCTTCTCCAGAAGGGGTCTATTTGTATCTGGAAGGACTAGGAGACAGACCCCAGAGAGGGGAGCAGCTATAAGTTTTTAATGGGATTTGCAAACCGAATGGGGTTTGGGTTTGGTTTGGTCAAGGTTTCACTAAACTGTTGTTGGCTTTAACACCCTCTATGGAGTCACACTCATCAAAACCATCTCACTCTAGGGAACATGGACCTTAAAAGGGCATCTAATCCAGTCCTTCCAACAAAATTTACTCATCTCTTTTTGCTTCATTAACCTTAGATTCTGAGGGGCCAACAAAATGGCTCATCAGACAGAGGCACTTGCTACCAGGACTGAATTCAATACCTGAGATCCACATAATGGAGGGAGGAACCCAAGGCTGACAATTAATTAATTACCTAATTAATTAACTAAAGATAATTTAGATTATTTTCTTCCTTTAGTAAAGAGAATATTTAAAATTTTTGATTAGAGCCTACTCAACAAGGCAGGTTTAATCTTCTGATAAAATTTAGTGTAATACTGTACCAGATAGTGGAAACGGTAGGAAATTTGAAAAATTGCAGAGAATAATAACAAAATCTTAGACCATGAATTATACAGGTTCGTGAGTCTTTGGTTTGGTTTGGTTTCAGGGATTCTATCAGCTTGTGTTTTGAGAAATGGCCTCATGTAGCACAGGCTAGCCTAGAGCTCCTTATGCCTTCCCTGGTTTCATTCCTGTTGCTAGAACGTTCTAACAACGTTAGAACAACCCAAGAAAGACAGGGTTTATCAGCTGACCATTCCCTGAGCATCATCATCTCAGGAAGTCAAAGCAGGGAAGACAAGCGGCTGGCTACATCGTGTTCACTTGATGCTGTTAGTTTGATTAGTATTCAGAGAGCCTTCTCTCCTCTAATTCAGTCCAGGGACCCAAACCAAGAAATGGTGCTATGCACATGGTCTGGGTCCTACATCATTTAATAGTCAAAGCAACCTCTTCCACAGACATGCTCATAGGTGAGTCACCTCTAGAGAAAAGATTCCCTTCTCAAGTAATTCTAGGTTGGATCAAATTAACAGTTAAAACTAATGTACAAAATAACCGAGGATGGCTTTTAACTCCTGATCCTCCTGCCTCTGTCTCCCCAGAGAGTAAAGATGCCCAGCTCAAACTGATCCCTCATGAAGTGCACTTCTCCATGATGTAAAGAGAAAGAAGTATCTTTTAAACATTTTCTATAAACACTCAAAACCACCATTGTTGCTGGTCTTACTTCTAACACTGGGGGTCGGTCCAGTCTTCTCGCTGTTTCCCAACCATCTGCTATGGACTTAGGATCGCCAACACCTACAGGAAATAGCTGGGGTTAATGGACTGACCTTTGATTTAATTTGAATGTGAGAATGGGCTCGCTGTTATTAAATTTCACATCCCAGAATCCCAAGTATCTCTACATAAATTAATTTTAGTAGAGGTGGTATTTCTATGAATTCACAGTCACAAAACTGACTGATTTAATTAGTTTTTCCCTTAGAGCAGCCTCTTCGGCTGAAATTAAGAAGGACTGTGACTTTTTTTTCAAGACAGGGTTTTTCTGTGTAACCAGCCTGGCTGCTCTGGATCTTGCTTTGCAGACTTGCTCTGCACCACTGAAGCCCAACAGGACTCTTGCTTGCTGACCGACTCCATATCACAAAGGCGTTGAGGTAGCCTCATTTTTCTAAAGAGCCTCCCACCCCACCTGGGGTATCATTCTGCCCATTCTCAGCTTGCAATGCTGAAGCCTACCTTTCAACACAGAGTCTGGCTCGTGGGGTTCCCTCTCACCTATCATATTATTTGGATGTCCAAAGTGTGCATTACTAAATCCTACACAGACACCCCCGAAAGCAATGGCCACCAGGTCTACAGGTTCCGTGGAATCCAGTGCAGCCCAGTCTCTCTGTCCAGTACCGTATACTCGAAGGCGTGCAACGCCACCATCTGAGAAGGAAAAGGGACTGTGTTACTATTGGTAGAGCTAGCTGTTGGTGTGTCTCGGAGCCTAGGGGCATGTCAGCTTTCTCCCATCTCCTGTCCCTCTTGGCTTACAACACAGCAAGCCCTCTGCCTGGGCCCCTAGCATGGTCTCTGTCCCAGGATCCTGCAGCAGACATTGCCCAGGCCCGTGCAGTAGACACTGCCTCAGGCTCCTGCAGCAGACACTGCCTTGTACCTGAGCAAATTCCTCAGGTCTCCCACACTACTTGTCATTCTTGGCCCTCAAAATGTCATGGCTCCAAAAACACCTTGGTTTGCCTTCAGCACCCCATTTCCTGCCCATTCCCTAGTCCCCTGTCTAACTCACCACACAACCCTTATGACCTCTCCCCTGTTCCTTCACTCCATGGCTCTAATGTAGCCTGAAGTTACTTTTTCACTTTGGTTTTATCTCTGCTAATACTGGTGTCACAGACACAGAGTATAAAATCCCTGGAGGATAAACCAGTTACAGAGTGTCACATCTGTGAAGTTCCCAGCACACGACAGAGCACCAGATTCCTTGTGAAACTGCTCCAGTAAAGTCAAAATTCAACTGAAAGTTGTCCATAATGTGTCTGGGAGCAGGAGCGGTGGTTCAGCACTTAAGAGCATTCAGTGTTATAGCCTGGCAACCAAGCACCTGAACTGTGTGGCTCACACCCACCTGTAACTCCAGCTCCAGAGGATCCAACACCCTCTTCTGGCCCTCTTGTACACTTGTATACACGTGTGCATACACATGGGGGCGGGGGGACAGGAGGACTATTTAAAACACATTTAGTGTCAGGAGCAAACACTGGTGACCCTAAGACTCCTGTGGTGCTGTTCTGCAGTGACACAAAAGATGGTCCTCAGAAAAGCTACTCACTTCTGAGCAGCTCAGCCTGACACAAGGCAAGAATAGAAGCAAACAGCTGCCCAGATCTACTCACAACCCCTGATCCTCACAGACAAGCCTCCTCCTTTGTCTGGATGTGGCTTTCTAGGAAGCAGAAGCCAAGAAGTTTTTGAAAAGACATATCATTTAACTAAATGCTGAACCTGAGCCCCATGTATTTAAACATGGAAAAAGAATTGGTACCTAGCATAGTAGCACACACCTTTAACCCACACTCTGGAGGCAGAGCAGGCAGATCTCTGAGTTTGAAGCCAGCCTGATCTAAAGAGTAAGTTCCAAGACAGCCAGGACTATACAGAGAAATCCTGTCTTGACAACACCACACACACACACACACACACACACACACACACACACACACACACACACGCAGAGAGAGAGAGAGAGAGAGAGAGAGAGAGAGAGAGAGAGAGAATGTAAAGTTGAGTGTTCTGAAAATACTCTGATAATGAGTAGATACCTATGTTTTCAATCTATAAAACCAGACTTCACTGGCATGAAATCTTAGAAAGACCAGGGACTATCCATCAAGAGGGCGACTGCTGCTATGGGACCCAGACATAGTGCCTCATTTCAGCACTAAGATATTTATCTCTCAGGTATAAAGCCAATTGTATCCCTTAACGGTAAGATTTTTCTTTCTGGAGTTAATATCCAGCCACACCTTCAAAATGATGAATGCCTCTCCGTCCTCCACAGCTCAGTGATGGGATCCTAGGAGATTGCAGTACCTGCCCCTTCTAAAACCCTATCCCAGGGAGAGTCATCACAGATCAACAAGGAACCAGTAAAGGGACAGGAGAAATCTGGAAGAAGGTGTCCACCCCTCACTTTCAACTGGGACAGTAGGCAATGGCCAACTGAGAAAGTACCAGCCAAGCAAGTGTGGGGCTCGCCCTAGGAAATGCCTGAGACTTTCTTTCAGCTCTTAAACTTCAAGCAACTTGGGTTGAACACATGAAGTTGCATTTGCCATAACCAAAAACAGAAATGTCTTGGGGGCCGGTAAAATAGCTCAGCAGGTAAAGTTGCCTGCTGTCAAGGAAAAGGGAGGTTCTACATTCAACCCCTAAAAACCCCATGATGGAGAAAAGTGATACAAGTTGTCTTCTGGCCACCACACTCATGCCAGATACAAGTTTGTGCGCACGCACACACATAACACACATACAACACAGCTAATGTAACGCTATTTTTTTTAAAGATTTATTCATTTATTTTATGCATGACTACACTGTCGCTGTCTTCAGACACACCAGGAGAGGGCATCAGATCCCTTTACAGATGGTTGTGAGCCACCATGTGGTTGCTGAGAATTGAACTCAGGACCTCCGGAAGAGCAGCCAGTGCTCTTACTCTCTGAGCCATCTCTCCAGCCCTGTAAAGCTATATTTTTTAATGGGGATTTCTTATGGCTTTACCTAAATACCTCAGCTCTGTTGTTCCTGTTTTCTTCATTGCTTCATACAAAGACCATGTCTGCTGACTGACAGTACACACTTCCTGAACCGCCACCCTCAGCCTGTGTGGGGTGGTGGTAAGCTGACCACTCACAGTCAGCAGCCCTGTCTTCATGACAGCTACTGTCCCCCACATGACTTCTGGACACACTCAGTCCCTTTATCAAAGTGGGTGCACCCAGAGTTTGCTGAACTACCAAGTAAGGAAAGGTCTCCCTCTCCTGTCTCTGCCCACACACTCCTTCCACTGTTTGCAGAATGAGTGGTATTTGCAAGCTGATACTGAAAACACCTGTTCAGATGTTTACCATGAGGATGTCTTCCTCCACACCATGACCTGGAAGTAAATTTAGTTATAACCACTTGATTTTTTACCTAAAACAAAAAATTCAAAAACAGACAACATAAAAAGAGGCATATATCCTCTTCCATAAATGGACCTGGAAACATTCGATATCCATGTGTAGAAAAATGAGTGCAAGGGTGACCCAAACCTTTGATCCCAACACTTGGGAGACAGGAGGGAGGTGGATCTCTGTGAGTTCAAGGCCAGCCTGGTCCACAAAACAAATCCAGGACAGCCAGAACTCGTATACAGAGAGATCCTACCTTACCAAAAGAAAAAAGAAAAAGAGAAGAAAAATAAAATTATCTCCATATCTCTCACCCTGAACAAAAATCAAATCCAAATGGATCAAAGACATCAATACAAGACCTAACACTGTTAGGGGAAAATATTTCACAACATGGAGATAAGGATAAATTTCTGAAAAGATCTCTATTAGTACAAAAAATAACCCTAGAATCACATGAAATTAAAAAGCTGCTGCTCAACAAAGGAAACAATCACCAGAATGAAGACAGACTTGGGGAAGGGAAAACGTTAACTATACATCAGATAAGAGATCAATGTCTAGAATATACAAAGAAAAAATGAACAAATAAAACCAAACCATCTAATCAGTGAATGGGCTGAACTGAATAGACAGATCCTGAAGAAGAAACACAGAGGGCCAATATCTGAAGTGATCTTCATCCTCAGCTCTCAGAGGAACGCAAATTAAGACTGCTTTGAGATCCCATCTTACCTGTTAGATTGTCTACGATCAAGAAAACAAGAGGTTGCAAACACAGTTTTTCAAAGAAAATATACCAATGACCAGTAAACACACAAGTTACCATTGTTAGTCACCAAGGGAATGCAAATCGAAAGGACAGTAAGACATCATTTTACACCCACCAGATGACAAGACACCAGGAGGGAACTGAAGGGGGCAAACACCTTATACATGGCTGCCATTTTGGAAATTTCTCAAATCCTCAAACACAGAGTTAGTATATGATCCAGAAATGTCAATTTTAGGTATAAGCTAAAGATAGAAATATCCACAGAGAAAGAGAGAGAGAGAGAGAGAGAGAGAGAGAGAGAGAGAGAGAGAGAGAGAGAAATATGTATAAGTTGGAGTTGGAGAGATAACTCAGTGGTTATGAGCACTGGTTACTCTTCCAGAGGACCTGAATTTTATTCTCAGCACCACAGAGTGGCTCACAACTCTATAACTCCAATTCCAGAGGATCTGATGCCTTTGTCTGGCCTCCATAGGCAAACAAGACATACAAGTAAATTCTTATAAGTCAGCACTAATAGCATACATAGTTCATCGTATCCAGCAGGTAGGAACAAATGTCTACCGATGAATGAACACATACAGAAATGGTTCTAACCATAAAATAGAATGTCATTTGGCAAAAAGAAATGAAGTGCCCATACATGACACAATCAAGATGATTCTTGAAAGCATCAATGCTAAGTAAAGGAAACCAGAGACAAAAGACCAATAAAACATGACTCTGCTTCTTTGGTGTGTAAAGGAGTCAAATCTCTGAGCACGATGCATATATCGATGCCTAGGTCTAGGGAAGGTGAAAGTCAATCTCTAGAGAAACAGAGCCCGGAGCCTTGTATATACCAACCCAGTGCTCTGCCACTGCACTTCTTTCACAGTTAATAAAATGCCCTAACATTAACTGTGTTTCATTTATTTATTGCCTAGGCTTTAATTGTACACATCAAATGGGAGAGTCCTATGTTGTTATGACATATTGCACTAAAGCTCCCATGTAAGAAAAAATAAAATGGAGACTGGAGAGATGGGCTAGTGGTTTACAGCACTCGCTGCTCTGCGAGAGGACCAGAGTTCAGTTTGCAGCAGTCATGTGGAAGTTCGCAACTTCCTGTAACTCCAGCTCCAAGAGATCTGACCCCTTCTCCTGAACCCTGCGGGCACCTGTGCTCACACATGCACATACATACTCAGAGATACACACGCACAGGAAAAATTAAAGTAGAATCATACTTATGCTACAGCTGTTAGCATACTTTTGAAATAAAAGTCAGTAGGAACCTGCAGTGGAGAGAGCTGGTCCTGAGGACGTGAGAGTAGATCTATTCGTGCCCCATCACTGGCTGTAGATTTCAGGGGAGAGGATCCTGTGCCTTGCTCTAGCAGCACAGTGGAGTTGACCCTGGGGGCAGGGGCGTGGGTCAGCCAGCACTGAAGGCATGAGAGCAGAGCAGGACAGCTGGTCCTGCCTCCTACCAATGGTGGCATTGGGTGGCCTAGCTAGAGCAGTGCTGGAGAGATTGTCCTGGTTTTCCAGATAAGGGAGAGCTGGCAGCCTGAACCGCTCAGCTAGCACCTAGGCCCAGACAAAGGCTCTGAGTTGGCCCAACCCCAAATCTATATCATCTACAAAGAGTTGAGACACGTGGAAGGCCAGTCCTGCTGATCCAAAGCAGCAAGACCTCCATGATACAGGGCAACACCAAGATGAAAAGGAGGAGGCCCAGGGAAGATCCAATATTGATAGTGTCGCAGAAGCCAGAGATCTCAAACCAGAGATGACTCACTGTAATGAACACTTGGAAGTGAAGATGTGTGGAAAGAGGGACACGCTGTGGGACACACTGTGACACACTACAGTTTCCATAATGAGGTGTTTTCTATGCTTTGTTTTTTGGTGCGTGCATGCGTGTGTGTGTGTGTGTGTGTGTGTGTGTGTGTGTGTGTGTTTTGGGGGTTTGCAAGGCTGAAGGGCATATATGAGGGGATGGGAAGATGAGTGGGACTGGGGTGGGTGGTGTGAAACTCACAAAGAATTGATTAAAAGGTTTTTTTCTTATCCACAAAAAAAAATGGGGGGTAATCAGTAGGAGACATGGAATTCTAGCACAGCTCAGTTCCAACCCGTCTTAAGTTGATACATTTTTGCTTCTGGTTTTCCAGACAGGGTGTCTCTGTAACTCTGGCTCAGAGAACTCACTCTACAGACCAGTCTGGCCTCAGACTCAGAAATCCTCCTGTCTCTACCTCCCAAACAGTGGGGTTAAAGGTACCAGTCACCACCACCTAGCTAAACTGATACATTTCCATTAGCTACCCATTGGTGAGCAGAGTATCTTTTTCTTAAAGCACAAGAGAAATCACAATCCTAAAATACACCAAACTCAAACTGCCAGGAAAGGTGGCTTATTTTGTACTTCATGTAAGCATGACAATGTAAGAAAAGTCCCGCATGCCTGTCGAAGGTCCCGGTCACACATACCTGGGAATATGTTGAGTCTTATATGAGTCCATCTCTGCTGGGAATTAACAAAAAAATAGTTGTGGCTGGAGTCAGGGTCCCCTGGCTTAAGCTCCGACATGGGAACCAGGTAATCCCAGGAGTGTGATTTCAGCTAGTAATAAAATACAGAAATGTCAGCATTGGTTCTTGAGAACAGCAACCTCTTATCCTGTGCAAGCATTAAGGAAGGAGACTGTGGTCATTTTCGAATGACACAATGACACAATTTAAAAAAAAAAAAAGTAAACTTCCTCTTGGGGATTTTTTTCCCCCTATACTGATAGCATAGGTTATGATGATGCTTGTAAACTGACCAGCTTTCCAATGCTGCTTTCTTGATTCTTAAAAGAACCAGAGCGGCAATGTGGGCATTCAGCTAAAAGCCCAGGCTTTAAGTCTGAGGAGACAATTGGCTGAAAGCTAGCTTCTCAAAAGGCTGGCTCAGTCACTGTCCCCAGGCAGCTGTAGATCAACACATCTGTAACAGCACAAATTAATTACCAGACAAACTTAACACAAGAAGAAGGTGCCAAGCTCAAGCCCCATTGTTTATCTTAAGTTCATCAGACACAAAGTTACTTCATCGAGTCACTGTGGGGGGTAAATGTGAAGGGTTTCCTAGTAGGGTCAGCAGCAGTGTGCAGCCACAGGCAGTGCCCAGTGACCCTTCAAGACTGTGGACAGCCAGGCCATTCACACAGAGGGAGATGAACCACTGAGCAAACCTCTGTACTGTCACACGGTATGGCTACAAGAGATACAGCATGCCAGGTGGTGCATCCCAGGCAACTGCCTCACATACCCAGGCCTGAAACAGTCTCTTTACAGTTCTGGCACAGAGAACCAGCCTCTTACCTCAGTAATGGCTACAAATTCCTCAGAAGTCGCTGCAGCCCCCATCTTAACTCCTCTTGGTGGAATGTTTGTCACTGTATCTGAAGGCAAAACAACCACGCAGGATCAGGGTTGAGAAGCAAAGAGAACAAACTCTCTCTCTCTCTCTCTCTCTCTCTCTCTCTCTCTCTCTCTCTCTCTCTCTCTCTCTCTCGGTGTGAGGCAATTGTCATCGATGTGACAGCCCCAACGACATCCTTGCTTTAGGCTCAGAATTACTGATTAGACTTTAGCATGCCACCTGGGGTCCCTCGCTGTGTAATTTACTAACTTACTTCAGAGTGCAGTGGAACACATTGTTACCACGTTTGCTCATCATTTCAGGTTAAGCCAAATCCCACAGATGGGTCACTTTTTGAGTTCAAAACATTGCAATGCTAGTTCCACAAGCTCTGCCACCACCCAAGTATCTGTCTCAGGCTCAGAATTTACCAGCTCAGAAGCAGGAGCACCCACTAACAGTCAGAGCAGTTCTGACTTGTCTCTTAGGTGTCACTGGCCATGTCTTGCTTGTGCAGTCCCATCTCTCAGATTGTCATTAACATCCCCAGGAGCCTAGCCATCTGAGGAGAATAGGGCCAGCTCGTCTGTGTAATTTACAGGACAGCAGAACCTGTCGTGCCACTGTGCACACAGCACTTTGTCAGCATCAATGTGTCCAGAGACACGAATGTATACTCACTAAAAATGTGTGCACACCCATATGACCATGAATTAACTAATTCAAATGTCTACAACAGATGACACAAATAAATTATGAAACCTGAATAATTTACAATATCCAGTTTTCCCAGGGGTAGAAAGAGGTCTTGCCTAAGAACCCCAGAGCTGCTGCACAATGGTGACCCCTAGATAGCTGGAAGTGGGCTGAAGCTTCTAGCCTATTCTAACCTTAGCTCTGGTTCCTCTGAGGTACAGCCCTAGAACCACCTTCCCCAGCAACAAGCTCAGCAAATGCCCACACACACAGAGGAAGCACAAGGAGGCTCGTCTGCAGACCCAAGCACTGTGGGGATGACGGCTGCTATCTTGGGCCAGCAAACATTGTTAAACTGAACATTACCTCAGGACAGCCCATCGGGACCCTAGTTCTAAGACATCATTGCAGCCCAGCAACCTCAGAGCAGTGGCACATTTGCTTTTTACAGAAAGATGAGCATCAGGCTGAGTTACGGGAGCCTCCCATCCCATAGTCCTCTCTGAGGTCAGTGGCTCCCACATACCTTCACTCAAGTTTGCTGCTTGAATTGACATTCGAGGAGCATAGTTCCCTGAGAAGTAAGAAATATCCACATCGATACCACGGATAATGCCCTGTATTCCCAGTTGGATCACACACCAGTCGTGACCTGTACAGAGGGACCACAGAAACACCCATAATGTTCAGTAGAAGACAAGAGCACCTGTGAGGTCCCACGGGGGATAGGGTGAGCACCAGAAGCTTCCACAGAGAGAACACCTGTGAAGTCCCATGGGAGATGACCAGAACACCTATGGGGCCCATAGGGGATAAGGAGAGCATCCTTGAAATCCCACTGGGAAATGATAGCAGCTATGAGGCCCCATCTTCCACCACAAAAGCACATGTTCAGGGTAATTCTCAAATGTGACCACCAAGGATCACCATGACCCACAGGGTCCCCAATTCTAATTTTTTTAAAAGAGGATTCAGAGAGACCAACTCAATTCCCAAGCCTTTCCTTTCCCACTATTGTTCTAGGCAAATTATAGATCTCTCTAACACTCCTTTTTCCAATCCTAAACCAGGGAAGACATTCCCTTCGGAAAGCTTCAGTGCGGCCACCATACTATAGAATTCTTCCAGCCTGGATCTTCTGTAAGCCTACCCTCAACTATCTAGGGTTCCCTACAGCTTCTATTCCACCCAGGCCCCAGTATGCCACATACCTACTAAGCCTTCAAGACACTGGCTTCACAGCAGAGTCCACCACACCCACTCCAGAGCTTCACATAGTGCAGGCTCAAACTAGCAAGTTTTACCTCTGTTGAGGTAATTCAAGGATTACCTTAAGTTTCTGATCTTCCTGCCTCCTCCTCCCAGACTGGGATTATAGCTGTGCCCCACCACACATGGCTTATATGGTGCTAAGGATCAACCCCAAGGCTTCCAGAAGGCTAGGCATGGTGGTTTGAGTGGAAAGTTTCTCCTATAGGCTCACGTATTTGAACATTTGGTTCCCAATTAGCAGTGATGTTTGGAGAGACATAGGAGGTGGGACCTTGCTAGGGGACTATGTCCCTGGAGACAGGCTTTGAGGGTTTGAAGCTACTTCTAGTTTCACTCTCTGTTTTGTGCATGCTGTTACAGATGCGACCTTTCAGCCTTCTCTTCCTCCATCCTGCTGCCCCTTGCTGCCATGCCTTCCCACCATGACAGACTCTAGCCCCCAGCAACTAAGCTCAAAACTAACTCTTTTCTATGAGTTTCCCTGGTCATATTATTTTCTGGCAGCCATTGAAAAATTACTAATACACTAGGCAAGCTCTCTACCAGCTCAGCCTCATCCTCAGCCCAAGCAGTCATCAAGCACAGTGTGGGACGAACCCACTTCTTACCTGGAATTCTTTTGCGCCTGGTCTCCCATCCGTCCACCCATTTCCCAAACTCAGTGTATTCATTTTCCTTAAAACTCGGACTGTTGCTCTAAGAAGATGGACAAGGGATGTTAGCATTCATGAAGAGCTTGGGTTACCAGCCTGCCAGGTTATGTCCCAAAGAGATAGAGAGAGACCAAACAAGGACTCACTAGAAATGTCTGCCCACCTTCATGCTCAGCTCTACCACCAAGCCAGTGGGTGTCTCCATAGTTTGTATCGTCTGCAAACAGAACTCTTGTCTATGAACCCCAGTCCACAGAATGAGCCACTACCAGCAACAAGGGAGACCACACGCCGGTCCCGTGAATGCTGCCTGTCTGCTGTGCGTATGTGGGCACTGAGCAAATGGAATACTCCGAAGGCTATGAAAGATCATGGAAGGGGTCACCAGGCTGGGTCATGGGAGAGGCCGCTGGAAGCTTGGGGTCCGGATAGACCTGGAGACCTTGAGTTGTAGGCACTGTGCCACCATGGTGGGACTCCTGGTGGCGACGATGCCACCTCAGACTCTTACAATGAACCACTGAGCAATAGGCTTCGTCCTTGAGAACCAGGATGACTACGCAGATTCAGTGCATTATGGCGACATCAAAATGACAAAAGGACAACCTCTCACAGAGCGTTCCATGAGCTCCCAGCCAAGGGCCCGTGGGCCAGGCTCGCCCCTTGTACACCTGAGTTTCCTTCGTCGGTCAAAGGCAGATGATTTTAGTGCTGTCTCCCAATGAAGGCTACCACTGAAACTTATGCCAGGCTGCATAAGAAGTCCCCGTGCTTACTTAAGAGTTAGAAGCTGGCAATGTTTGCCTTTATTACGGATCATCCTTGATCTAATCATCTACAACATTCCAAAGTCCTCACACTCCAGGTTGGGATTGAGCAGGAAAAAGAAGCCTGTGGAAAGGGTGGTGGTTGCAAATTTGAATAAAGAACCTAAGCTGGTCCTGGGGCTCCCTCACAGCCCAGTGCCTGCTCTACAGTGAAGGGCACATAGTCAAATGTGATCCACTCAAACGTGCATGGACAGAGAGAGGGGACAGTGACAGCCACTCAGCAGTGAAGAGGGCAGCAGCCTGGGTCTGCAAGGACCATGGCGGATGCTCAGTCAGTGAAGAGAGCATAGTTCCAGAATGCCAGGTACTTAAGACATGAGAACATTAGAAACTACAAAAGCTTATTATACTTCTAGACACAATCGCTTTAAAGTATAAGATACATCAGACCTTTCTGCTATGGACTGAATGTTTACGCCCCAGATTCCCATCCCTGTGTCAA
This sequence comes from Rattus norvegicus, assembly GCF_021556685.1. NCBI lineage: Eukaryota > Metazoa > Chordata > Mammalia > Rodentia > Muridae > Rattus > Rattus norvegicus. Next base: position 51,438,527 of record NC_141539.1, read on the forward strand.
GGCCCCCACCCATGAACTGGTGTGACTAAGTGGGGACTTAGGAGTGAATTGGTCACAAAGGCAGAACATGTTATAGTTCGGGTATTAAATACTCCCAAAGGCTCAGGTATTAAACAAAGGCTTAACCCTCAGCTTTGCACATTATGAGGCGGTGCCTACAGAGAGGCCTTCTGGAGGTGTTTGTTGGAGGTGCTGCTGAAGCCCAGGCCCTTTCTCTTTTGTCCCTTGGCTGCCTTCAGGTGAGCAGGCCTCTACCTCACACTCACATCATGGTGCTCAGTGCTGCCACAGGCACAAAGCAACAGACCAAGAAGCCATGGGTGAGCACTCTGAAACCATGAGGCAGATAGAACCTTTCCTCTTTAAAAGCTGACTCCCCTCTCATACTCTGCCTACTCTCAGGGTAGGAAGCTGACTGGCCGAATTCTTCACAATTGGGCTGGGTCTCATAAGAAGAATTGAGCATCCTCTCTCTGTCCTGAACCTCTAAGGACACAGTGATGTGACTCTGCCAGCCTCAATCCTAGATGTCCAGACTCCAAGCTGTAGGAACATGCGTTGGCTGTGTACGTCTCTTGTGTGTGGTGCTCTGACAGCAAACACTGACAGAAACTACTGCTGGGTAGTGTCCATTCTGCCAAGGGGAGGGTGAGGAGTGGGCGAGGACCAATGAGAGAAAAGACCTTAACTTAATCACTTGCCTCCCTCTCTCCCCCTCCTCATTGCCCTCCCTCCCTCAAAAGGATAAAAAAAAATCACCAAGCATGATGGGGCACACCAATAATCCCGGCACATATGAGGCTGAGGCAGATGGACTGCCATAAGCTTGAATCCAACCTGGGCTACATAAAATCAATTCCAAGCCTGGGCTACAAGGGAGAGTTTCTGATTTAAAATAAATGAGTAGTAGTAGTAGTAGTAGTAGTAGTAGTAGTAGTAGTAGTAGTAGTAGTAGTAGTAGTAGTAGTAATTAATAATGGGGAAATGTAAAACCCATGCCTAATGTTTTAAATGTGACTATATATGCTCATGTGTGTTCATATGAGGGTATTATATGCATGTTCATGGGTGCACCAGAATGTAAAATAGAAGTAAGGGCCTGTCCTCACACTCCTACCCAAATCCACTGCTTGGGCTTCTCGGTGTGGCATGTAGCCTTCAGGCCTTGTGAGCTCCTAACACCGGCATGACCTCTGCATGAAGTCCCACTCATTCTCAAGGATGCTCCTGGAGTATGTGTCTAGGAGAGCCACACGCTCTTATCCTGATGCCTTCATTCTATTCTCATTTTATTTCATTTTCTCCTGAGTAAAAAGTAAGTTGATATATGGACAGTGCCTTCAGAGTTAGGTGAGTCAACTTGCTCTGAGCTCAGCCAGGTCCTTCTCTGACACAGCAGCAGTCTCTAGGGACCTCTAACCAAGGCTGATGGCAATGCAGTCACACTTGCTGACATACTCCTAGGTTTCCAGAGTCAGACATCCATGTCTTCTTTAACCACCACACCTCCCCACACACCCATTTTTTTTTTAAACACAGATCTCTCACAAAACCTGGAGCTCACCAATTAAACTACAATGGCTGGCCAACAAGCCACAAAGACCCTACCTTCCCAGAGCCTGGATTATAGGTACACGCACCGCTGTGACTGATTTCTTTGCACACTCTGGGTATCCAAACTTGGCAAGTACCCTATCCACTGAGCCATCTCCCCAACTCTATCTGTCCACAGTTTAATTTTTATTTTTATTACTAATGGCGTGGTGTGTGTGTGTGTGTGTGTGTGTGTGTGTGTGTGTGTGTGTGTGTGTGTGAATGTAGTAGGGGTGTGCCGTGGCTTATGTGTAGAGTCAGAAAATAGCTTTCAGGAGTCAGTTCTCTGGTTCTATTGTGGGTTACGGGTATTGGACTCAGGTCCTCAGGCCTGTGAAGCAAGTCAACCCACTGGGCTACTCTTTAACCAAGAATGCCCTGCCCTTTGGAATCAGGCAGATGTTCCCAAATCTCAAGATGTTTTCTTCCAGCCCAGGGTATGGAATCCTCATGAATCAAAGGACATACTCAATGAGCTTTTCTCCTTTGTCAGCCTGGCCCCTCCCCTCCTCTCCAGGCTCCACCTGTCCCTGAGTGTCCCCTGGAGCTGGTGCTGATTTGGGTGTGTTTCCTGTAGCCTGATCCTTCCTGCCCAGTACACAACACAAGCTGCTGTCCCAGACAGGCCAGTGGGTTTCAGTGAAGTGCAGAGCTTCAGCTAGGGCCAATCACTGTCCACACAGGATGCCGGTAGCCATACCTTTATGAGATTTTCTGCAGGACCAAAAAAGTCATCTGTTGCAAACAAAACCTGAACAAAGAGAAGAAAATGGAGTCAAGATGAAATTACCATAAATTAAAACACACTTTATTCCACCCTCTAGCGAAACATTGGGAGATGCAGTAAAAAAGAGTGTGTGGAATGGCCTAAGGGAAGAGACAGTGGAGTTTCCCTTGCAATGCTTTATAAGCTTCTGGGTCTCAAGCCTGCCCCCTCCTGAGTCATTTCTTCCCATTCTTTCCTTCTGAATCCCTTCTACAGTCTGGATGGAAATGCTAATGTCTCACACTTGGAATGTAAATAAACCAGCGTCTTTCTGTCAGGCTCTTGGCTCTTATAAAGTTCTTAGAGAATTTCGTACAAGCATGTTCTGATCATATTCTCCCTCCCTCCCTCCCTCCCCCCTCCCTCCCTCCTTCTCTCTCTCCCTTCCTCCCCCTCCTTCCTTCTACTCTTCCCAGATCCACCCCTCCTTCCCTACCCACCAAGCTTGTGTGTCCTTTTTTAGCCTTGGGGTTCTTTTATAAAGAGCTCAATGGGTGGAGCAGGGGGTGGGGTGGCTCAATGGTTAAGAGCACAGGAGAGCAAGCATGAGGAACTGAGCAAGAAAAGCCAGGCCTGGCCACACACATACACCTGTCGCCCCAGCACTGTAAGCAGGTGGGGACAGGAGGATCACTGGTATCCCTGGCCATCAGCCTAGCAAAAGAAAAAACAGCTCCAGGTTCAGTAAGAGATCTGTCTCAAGGCAAATGAGGTAGAGAAGGATAGAGGAAGAAATCCGATTTCCTCCTCTGGACTCTGGGCACACCTGTGGGCACACACTTTTGCACACAGACGCATGTCCACACATACATACAACACACACGAAACATAGACACATGTCCATATATACACACAACACACATGAAACACAGACACATGTCCGTCCATACAACACGTATTCGTGTGTGTGTGTGTGTGTGTGTGTGTGTGTGTGTGTGTGTGTGTGTGTGAGAGAGAGAGAGAGAGAGAGAGAGAGAGAGAGAGAGAGAGAGAGAGAGAGAGGTGGGGGAGGAAGGGAAGAAAAGAAAACAATGCTCACTGGGTCACACCTCAGCTTTGGAGGCCACCATTCTCCCTACAAATGGCTCCAGGAAGATGGTGCTGTAGCACGCTGTCCTGGTGATGTCCCCACTAAAGCAGCACACTTCTGAGTGAGACCAAGGACTGCCGCATTGCACACCAGTGAAGCACTTCCTCCCTGAGTAAAGCATACTGTGGACCGCTGGGTGAGAATGAACTAGCTAGCCGGGCACCTGCATTCCTCTAGCTCTGCTCCTTCACTGTTAGTGCAATGGGACCAGCTTCCTCCCACTCCTGCTGCCCTCCATACCCTGCTGTAATGGACTACATCCCCTGAAGTCCTCCCTGACATCATGGACAAACCAACCCCTCCTTCATTGCTTCTCGTCGGGTATTTTATCATAGCAATCAGAAAAGTAATGAATCAAAAAAATCAATACACAGAAGTAACACTGTTGCTATGACAACCATGACCATGTGGTTCATAGGCCTTTAGAACCTGTTTGAAGTAGGAATGTGGAAACTTTGGAAACTCTGTTCCATTCTAAAAATAAGAACACCACAGAGGGATAGTGAACCTTGCACAAGTGCAAAGCAAACATCACATAAAAAATAAAAGTAGGGGATGGGGAAAATGTCTCAGTGGGTGAGAGGCCTCACAATGGAAGCATAAAGGCTTAGCCCAAATCCTCAGCAAAAGCCAGGCATGGCCCATGGAGGCCTGCAACCCAGTGCAGGGGGTGGCTGCCAGAATATCTGGAAAGTGACAATCTCTAGGTTCAGTGAGAGAGCCTATCTCAAAGGACTAAGGTGAAAAGTGACAGGACACCTGGCATCATCCTCTGGCCTCAGTATATATACATTAACATACATGCAGTATAATATACACATACAAATGCACACATGCATACACACACATGCAATCACATAGGTTGTATACACACAACACATATACATTATGTACATGTATGCACACACATGCACATACATGTACATGCATGCATGCATGTACATTTGCACACACATACACATGTACACTCACACACATACATTGTGTACATATGCACAAACATGTACATACACACATGTTCACATGCACACATATATCCACATCATATATATATTTCTGCCCTAGTCCAGATTTGCCCTGGATTCAGTTCATCTCTTCAGAACCTTGCCAGTGCTGGGCCTGACTATAATTCACTTTGGGTCAAAGTAGCCTGAGTGGGCCCCTCAGTGTTTGAACCTAACACGGACTTCCTGCCCTTGAGAGCCCGCTTACCTTTCCTCCCACGCACTCAGAGGCCAAATCAATCAGCTGGGTAAAGTCCAGAAATCTGGTCAGCTTTCCCTCCTTTGGAGTATCAGCCATGCTTCCTAGAGTTGAGAAGGGCAGGCCCAGCCAGAAAGCTTCAGAAGTGAGGAGGTCTCAAAAACCATGCCTGGAAGCCTTTGGAGGTGAGGCAACCAAGGGCTGGACTGTTCTTCACCTTGGTGAGAGTTAAGCAACCAAAACAGACAGGAAGTTAGAGACAGGTAAGAAGAAACACCACTTAACGTACAGATCCCAACTAGGTCTACACTAGGCCATGCTGTGTCTTGATTTCTGTCGTGGTCACCTTTCTATTACTGTGAAGAGACATTATGACCAAAGTGACTCCTGTAGAATAAAACACTTGATTAGGGCTTCCTGACAGTTTCAGAGGTTTGGTCCATTATCATCGTGACAGTGTGCAGGCAGACATGGTACTAGAGAAACCGATGAGAGCTCTACATCCAGATTCACAGGCAGCAGAGCGGAGGAAGCACATAATGGGTCAGGCTTAGGCTTTTGAAACTTCAAAGCCTACCCACAGTGACACATTTCCTTCAACAAAGCCACACCTACCCCAAAAAGCCACGCCTCCTAATCCTTTTCAAGCAGTGCCACTCCCTGATGAGTCAGTGGTCAGGTACATGCACCTATTAAGGGTGTGGGGTGTGGGGGAAGGGGATATTCTTCCTGTCATAACTTTGTGCATCTTGAGACATCATGACATAAACTTCTGTCACATGCTCCTGTGCCTTGGTCTGAGTGAGACCTGGAGGCAAACCAAATCTTAAACTGTTTCTGTCAGGTGTTACATTGTTGCCACAGTGGTACAAAGTCACTAATATGTTAATTTTATATGGTTTTCTCTGTTCTTACCAGGAGCAGAAAAGTGGGATCACAAGGATCACCCAATAGTTTAGGGTTAGAGAGATCCTTGGGCCCCTCCTCCTTGGACCCTCTCTCCATTTTACCATGTCTTCAAAATAAGGTACGAGTTAGGCTCCTTGTTTTCCTGGTGACATGAGTCCTCCAGGCCTATGGCCTGGTCTCTGGCCAAGGCAGCATCTGTCCAGCTGTGCATGGCTCGCACAGCAGGCACACCTCATTTGCACCTGCTGCCTGGTTGCTCTAGGGTATTATTAGAATGTTCTCAAAGACAATTAAAAGCAAGTTATTCTTTTTAAAAATTAATGCTTTCCTTTTAGGCAACTGTAGTAGCTTGAAGGAGAATGTACACACACACACACACACACACACACACACACACACACAGTGTCCTTCCCAACAGTGTCCCTGCAGAGTCACCAGCCGAAAGACACTCACTGCCTGCTCTTCAGTGTTCGCTCTCCACTCAGTCTCTAAATCCTGTGAACAGGGTACTCTTTGCCAAAACTCCCCCCTCCCGCTTCCTCTATCCCTCTCTTTCCAGGATCAGATATAGCCCAGGCTGGCCTTATACTTACTATGTAGCCAAGGATAACCATGAACATTTTATGCCAAGTGCTAGGATTGCAGTCTTGAACCACCATTCCTGTTTTGAGGTGCTGGGCACCAAACTCAGGGCTTCACGCACACATTGCCAAGTCCTCTATCAACTTAGCCATGTCGCCAGCCCTAAGCATTTCTTGCCTGAATTCCTATAATATTCGATAACTTCTGATTCCATCTAGTCCAGCTTCCCCTCACTGGCCAATGACCAGTCTATAGTGCTCGTCTCACTGGTTTTCCAGCTAAAAAGCATCTAATGAAACAGTCTTGGCTTGGAAACGTATACAGGTCCCCAGCATTCATCTCTCCTACTTCAGACTCAAGTTCACTTTTTGCTCATGCCTGGAACGTGCCTCGCCCTCCTTGGCATGGTCAAGGATGTCTGGTGTTGGAAAGGTTTTTAAAGGCTTTGAGTGTTCGCGTCGGCAGCACGTATACTAAAATCGGAACAATACAGAGATTACCATGGCCCCTGCGCAAGGATCACACGCTAATTCGTGAAGCGTTCCATATTAAAAAAAAAAAAAAAGGCTTTGAAAATCCATTAGTAAAGTCTGATGCTTGCTGAGGTCCTTAATAACAGGGAACTAGGATAATGGATGCTCTCCTGTAACACACGTGGAAATGATAGGCAGACGTATACCTCTGCAGTGTGCAGACTTACCTTGATACCCAGAACAGCAGTTACTTACCAGATGCCTGTGTGTTCTAGACATGTGACATGTTATAAATACAGTGAAGAAGCTGAATTTTAAATGATGCCGGATTGAATTTCAACGCTACATGAGTCATCTGGTTCCCACTGTGACATGTGACATCATGCTGGGTCCCTAATCCCAGAAGCCCCCGCTGTTTAATGAGTATCTTGGCTTAAAGGCAGAGCAGAGAAGACAGTGGGAGTGGCCACAGAGGAAAGCGAAAGCTTGGCCTTTCTTACCACTTGTCCCCACAGTTGGGACTAGCAAGTTGCTTCTGGAGTTGAACATTCTTTTGAAACTTACCCCCACAGGGGGACACTGGTGAATTTTACAAGGGTCTGTTAGTTTTTCCTCTTTTCCTTTTTTTGGGCATTGGATTCCACGTAGCCCAGCCTGGCCTTAAAGGTACTATGTTGTAGAGGATAGTCCTAACTACTGGTCCTCCTGCCTCTCCTAGGATAGCAGGTGTCTGCTTGGTTATGTGGTGCTGGGATCGAACCCAGGGCTTTGTGAGCACCAGGTGAGCATTTTGCTAACAGAGCCATTCCAGCTCCCCCATTGCTTTGCTTTTTCTCCATGAGACACATTACAAATATGCATGAGTAGCGGGACTCCCACTGCAAATGGAGCTTTGCCAGGGGATTGATGGAGACCTGAGTATTTCCCAGAAGTGACCATAAGGGTCTCTTAATGGCTTCTCCTCTCTAGGGAAGCTTGTAGGAGGGAGTAAGTGAGCAGATGACAAATCTCGGAGACGTGAGGGAGAGGAGAAATTCCTCCCTCTGTTTAATTTATTTCTGCCCATTTAAAACACATTTTAACAATAGCTTGGAGAATTTCTGCAGTGGCTTTTAGGGTGCTTTTTTTTCTGTATGCACACAATCACATACACTTGCACATGCATGCACATGCATACACATAATTACAAACGCACACACACGTGCACATACATGCATGTGCACACAGGGCAGTGAAGGGTGTGTCTGCAGAGGGTACTGTCTGCAGAGTGCAAGGCAGTGCTTTGCTCAGTACTACTTGCTGGATGGTTTCTCTATTCTGGTGGTGGATGTTTGTCTTTAGGAAGCCATGTTGTAGCCTAGGTGACAAGCATTAACTTATCAGAAAGGAAGTGTCCTACACTGAGAGGAGTGGGCAAGCACATCCAGAGAGATGGTTACAAACATAAGACCAGACCCAAGATCTGCCAGCCCTGGACTATTCACAGGGGAGAGGAGGGTTCCCGGGAGACACAACCTGATCCTTGAGCCCAAACTAAAGGCAGTTCACAAGGAATGTCCATGGGGGAGATTTCCATAAAAAAGAGGCAGATGCCCCAGGCCTTTTATCCAACCGCACTATGAGAGCATTTATACAACTTCTAGTATAAGTTTGAAACAGGTTAAGAAATGACACTCACACCAGAGCCCATGCAAGAAGCTGGAGACTTGCACTGTGGCAATTTTCCCAGATAACACAAGCAACAAGCCAACATGCCTGCCACACTTTGGTGTCAGGGTGATCCCTCTTTACAGTCCCACATGTGGGGGTTCCATCTGGTATGACTGATAAGCTCATGTGTCTGTGTTTATGATATGATTTGAGTATTTTCAGGTTATTTATTGGCACAAACGAATCATTTATCAGTTTGTGCATCCTGGCGCTCTGGCAGATGGTAGCCGTTAACTTAGGAAAGGTGTACAGTCCCTCTTTGTTGGCACTTACATTCAAAATGGAGTAACCCAGGCCAAGGTTATTGCTTGTTAAATGGAGCCTTTCTAGGCAAGGCTCAACCTCATATCCCATACAGTACAGAGTAAGCCAGAGCAGTCCCTGCCTGTCCTCAGCATCCCATGCTGGCACCAGGGTGGAGTGAACTCTGGTCAGGGCTAAGTGCTAAGCAGCGTGAGTGTTGCCGCTGCTGGATTCCCCACTTGGTGTGTCTCTTCGGATCACCTCTGAGCTTTTAAAGCCTCAGATCCCAAGCCCCACCCCACACACATACTCAGAATCCATAGGATGGCCCACTCAAGGCAATCCTGGCATGAATGTTGCAGGGACATCATCTGCTTTTCTACTGTGTGTTGGAGGCTCACAGAACAGAACTGGTGTCTGATATTATAAACCTGTCAAAATCCCAAGGCTGGGGAGACCCCAGGCCCTCCAAGGCTGGGGAGACCCCAGGCCCTCCAAGGCTGGGGAGACCCCAGGCCCTCCAAGGCTGGGGAGACCCCAGGCCCTGGAGGAAAACTATTTTGTTGTTTTGCCAATGAATAAGATGTGTCCATCAAATTGCCTTCTAGATCCTTTTGTCCACAGATTAACACTTTAGCCAAAAAGCTTCTTTTGCAGTGAGTGATGGGTTACTGAAGGTCCTAACTGGTCTGAGACAAGTGTCTACTGAGTGCACAGCCATGTCACCACCTCCAAGGCTCATGAAAGGGAGGGAAGAATTTAAGAGCAGAGAAAGGAGGGACGTAGGGCTGCTTCTGGCATAGCCCTTGCACTTATGAACTCACAGTAGCTGCACAGGAATGGACCCATCAACGTCCTGCCATAGAATGGGGATGGATTGTGAGTCCCCACCCTTCTCTGGGATTCTGTTAGATAGTCCATCGTTTCTGGGGTGGTGAGAGACATTTTCTTCAATTGTATGTATAGTCACTGGTATGGTGTCCATACACTTGTAAATAATTAACAAAATTCCCTGGAAAAAACAGAGAGAGAGAGACAGAGAGACAGACAGAGAAAGAGAGACAGAGAGACAGACAGAGAAAGAGACAGAGAGAAAGACAAAGACACAGAGAGACAGAGACAGAGAGACAGAGAGACAGACAGACAGACAGAGACACAGAGACAGAGAGAGAGACAGAGAGAGACAGAGAAAGAGACAGAGAAAGAGACAGAGAGAGGAGAGAGGAGAAAGGAAGGCTGGTTGGTGAACATTGGAATTGGTGGGCTGAGAATCAATATCCCTCCCCAACTCTGTCACTGTACAGATGGGAAAACTGAAGCCCAAAATGGTGAGATGCTTTCTCAGGAGGCAGAGCCTTACCACCAAAGAACAATGGGAGCTGCTGAGGTTCTGGTATTAGATGACAAGGAATGCCCCTGGCCTGAGGGAACCCAAAGCATACATAGTCTGAAGAGCATTTGCCAGGAGTCCTCTCCCAGCCAGGCCACCAGGTGGCGCTGCTCACCACAGCATTCTTGGACCCTCCAGGGACCCTAAGCTCAAGATGAGCCCAGTCACCTGAGCCCCAGGGATTCATCAGGCTCTTGAACAAAGAATGCTGTCTACTTTGAATCTTTCATGTGCCCATTCACTTTTTTTTTCTTTCAAAGAGTAACACGTTACCCAAAACTAGAGAAGAAAATGCAACATAGAGTCCTGAGCTTCCCTCACCCCAAGCCACAGCCACAGATGGCATGATGTTATTGCCACCAGAAAAAAGTAGCACACGCCTTTAATCCCAGCACTCAAGAGGCAGAGGCAGGCGGATCTCTGATCTCAAAGTCAGCCTGGTCTACAAAGAGAGTTCTAGGACAGTCAGGGCTACACAGAGAAACCCTGTCTCAGAGTTGGTGTGGGTGTTATTACATTACAGATGGGATCTTTAAGACTTTTTACATTTATGTTTCATTTTCTTTTACCTCTGTCTATATAGAATGCCAAAAGGAAAAATAAACAAAAAAACTTTAAAAGACACTGGAATTTCTAAAAAAAAATAAAAATAGGGCTGGAGAGATGGCTCAGAGGTTAAGAGCATTGACTGCTCTTTCAGAGGTCCTGAGTTCAAATCCCAGCAACCACATGGTGGCTCACAACCATCTGTAATGAGACCCGATGCCCTTTTCTGGTGTGTCTGAAGACAGCTACAGTGTGCTTAATAAATAAATAAATAAATCTTTAAAAAAAATAAATAAATAAAATAAAAATAAACCTCAAAATTAACATTCACTCAGACTTCCCAACCAAGAAAAGTTGTTCCCAATCAAAATAAAAATCTTCAAACATGCAGAACTTCAGGATGCAGGTAGTTTCCAAACCTTGTCAGCTCCCTTAGCCAAAAAGCCCTCTTGCATGTTTGTCTAGGAGCACTGAAGCACTTCTGGACCTGGACCCCACTTGTTGAGGGCTGGCCTGTCCAAGGCTGGCCCTGAGGCTCTGATGTATAGAGAAGAAACACAGCCAATAGTAGCCTGGGGCAGGGCCTTGTGGAAGCTGTGGCTTTAGACCCTAAGAACCCAACTCTTCTCATTGTACCAGGCTATGAGATCTGTGCCCAGGCTGCTGTAGTCTCTCTCTGTAGTGTTCTAGAGATAAACCATGTTTCTCTTGTGCAATGTTGTTTGATTATCTTCCTGCTGACTTGGCCCCACTGTATGATAGTTTCTGCTGACTGTCCTATTTCTCCCCTGGAAAGGCCTCGTGATCCCGAAGTTATCTGTCTCCTTATCATCTGGTTCTCCCTCTGTGTCCCCCTCTCTCTCTCTCTCTCTCTCTCTCTCTCTCTCTCTCTCTCTCTCTCTCTCTCTCTCTCTCCCTCTACCTGTCACTAAAGACTGGCCCAGGTCACCCACTCATGCCCCAAGGAGTTAGTCATGTTATAATGGTTGGCAGAGGAGAAGGAGTCATATTCTTCAGTGTAACCACTGATGTTTCCCTTGCTCAAGAAAATAATACACACATTTCACAGGCACTCACACACACATAAACACACTTACACAGAGATACACATGCACCCTCATGTACTTGCACACATACATGCACACACACACATTCTCACACATACACTCACACACACATACGCATGCTCACTCAAATATACACACATACACATGCTTACTTACATGTGCACACACATGTACACATTCACACACATACTCGCATTCACAAAAACACACATATATACACATGTGCACACAAGTGTTCATGCCAACAATCTTAATTAAATGCATCAGCCATTTTTAAAGACATAAAAATAAGAGGGAGACTTATGGAGAAGTCGTTCAGTGGGAAGGAGGAGATGAAAGGATTCTGAGGTGAGGAATATGACCAATGAATGAATAAAAGAATCAGCTAAGGTCCGAGAGGAAGACATGAATAGTTCCTATAGCCCTTCCAAATTCTCACCCTTCTCCCTTCCCCGTCTCTTAGGAAAGCCCAAATATCAGACTACAGTGACCCTCCTTGACATCTGTTTAAATACCCTCCTTGACATCTGTTTAAATACCATGCTGCTGCTGAGGCCAGGAACCAGCTATCCCTAAGCCCAGCAGCATGCTGAAGTTGGTCCTGGTTGCTGCCCACGTACACTCCCAGCCATCAAAAGTAAGACACAGGCCAGTAACTAAGGCAATCACTGCTGAGGGGAGTGTTAGGCAGAGCATGATACATAGCAGTCTGGGAAGCTGGGGAGGGACTGCCCCCCTACATGTAGAGGAAGCTATCCTGGCCTGGAATCATCCCACATTAAAAAAGACATCTGGGGTGGGGGAAGGGGGGTTACTGTTAGGTTCTAGAGAAGCTTTGCCAGAAGAATGAACCTCAAGGTGAACTGAAGGACATTGTTCACTTGAGACAAAGCTTGAGAGAGCTGAGGCAGAGCCCAGGGAGTCACAGGCAACAGAGGAGAGTCCTGGCCATAGACCAGCAGGGCTGCATAGGTGTGGTAGTGTGTACCTGTGACCCCAACACTCAGCAAGCTGAGTTCAAGGCCAGCCTGCACTACGTAGTGAGTGATTGCCTCTGCTCTTACCTGTGCCTCTTTGAATCCATTAGAGCCCAAGGTTATATAACCTCCTAAACAAGGATGCAGATTGAGGACTGCATAGGGGTGGGGGTGGGGTATTTCTGTTCAAACAGTAGCATTGGGCTTGCTTCACTTTGTGCCCAGTGATGTTGCTGCTGCTGCTGTTGTTGCTGTTGTTGTTTGAGGCAGAGTCCCTTTGTCTCTGTTCCCAGCCTCAATTGGCCTGGAACTTATTTTGGAGACAGGCTGGCCATGAACTCACAGAGCTCTGCCTGCCTCAGCCTCCTGAGTGCTGGGATTAAAGGTGTGCACCACCAGGCCTGGCCCATGTTTAGATGTTTTTAAAGACAAAAGTCATATGACTTAAACTCCGGTAGGACAAAGACCAGAGCCAGAAGATGAAGTCTCCCTCAGTCCTTCTCAGCTGGGCCCTAGAACTCCATACTGATCATAGAGCCTCAGGTCACCTCCCTATTTTCCCCCAACCAAGGGTCTGGTGTTCTTGGAGACTGGACTTCATCCTCCCTTCTCCCACCTCATTCCCTTGGCAACATCAACATTAGGCATAACGAATTACTTGATGTGATAAACAGATCTCCAATCTCACCCGAGTCCAGATCCCAGTGTTTAGGATTGAATTTCTCACTCCCCACAGTCCAGGGCTTTGAACTGTGAACACCAGCAACAATAGAATTTATAGAGGACAGAGAGAACCATCCTCTGTGATGTCACAAGGGCTATAGGATATAGAGCTGAGGGAACAGCTTGTCCCTGGAGAGACCAAGGGATGATGGCTGGAGCAGGCCTGTTCCCTTCTGCATATGTAATCCTACCGATTACATATGGGGCCTTAAGCCAATCCTACCCTGCTCCCTGGCAATGGCTGAAACCCTCATGGTCCCACCCAGCTATGGCCTTGAATTCACATTGTATCTCTTCAAGGCATCTGTGTATGTGCCCAGCAAATACAAATACATTCTGCAATGGCCTCTGACAGCCTAGAAAACACAAGGTCTGTTGAGGGAATTTGTTATAAACCAAGGACACAACGCTCAAGGAAATGCATACGTACACAAAAATTTACTGCCATAAAAGAATGCTCAGCGCTAGACAAGGCCACCAGGGCTCCCTAGTGCACACCAGAGCTGAGCCTACAATCAAATGTGCATTCAGTGACGGGTTCCTACACGGTAAGTTCCAAGGCACTGCAGCAGTTGCTAGCTGGAGACCACATTTTGGAACAGGTTCTGGAAGCCACTCAGTGAGGCAGCCATGGCATTTAAAATTGAATAACTATCTAAAATTAAATATAGTTCAATTAACATTAAAGGGAATTAATCAAAGTCCCAAGCTGAGTCTCAAGTTAGTGGCCGCATGTAGCCAGTGATCACATGCTCAACCACAGTTTCTATTCTCCTCCATTTGTAGCAGGGAAAGGAGAAAAAAGGAGATGAAGTGACAATCCCAGAGGAGTGGCCCCAGGTTGACAGGCTACTCCTGGAGCCCAATAACATACCCACAATCTCAGTTCTATCCTATCAAGACACAAGGATTTCTGGAGCCAGACTATAGCAGTGGAGAAATAGTCACAGTGTCCCTCTATGGTACTTCCCAGAAGGCAACACTTCAGCTGCCTGCATAGGAAGAACAGGGATCCTTGGGTAGGCTCCTCCAAATAGCTTTACATCCCTGTCTAGAGGATGTGACCCCCTCACTGGTGGGTCCAATGTGGGCAAAGGTCTACTTTTCAAATTAACAAGCTGTCACCTGCCCCCCCCCCACTGTGGCAGTACCAGCTGACAATTCTCTTCTAGCAGGCTGCAGACTTCACTGCCCCTAGAGAGAGCATGGACTCAGTGCTTAGGCAATATCCACCACCATCCTTCTGGGGCCCATGTAAGAGGCTACAGACACAGAAGTTTATGAGCCACCATGTGTCCTAGGTCCTTGTGATGGTTTGTATAAGCTCTTCCCAGGGAGTGGCACTATTGAAAGATATGGCCCTGTTGGAGTAGGTGTGTCACTGTGGGTGTGGGCTATAAGACCTTCATCCTAGCTGCCTGGAAGTCAGTATTCTGCTAGCAGCCTTCAGATGAAGATGTAGAACTCTCAGTTTCTCCTGCAGCATGCCTGCCTGGACACTGTCATGTTCCTGCCTTGATGATAATGGACTGAATCTCTGAACCTGTAAGCCAGCCCCAGCTAAATGTTGTTTTTATAAGAGTTTCCTTGGTTTGGTGTCTATTCACAGCAGTAAAATCATAACTAAGACAGTCATCTACAAGGGCAAGAAGTACTCTTAACTAATGAGCCCTCTCTCTCCAGCCCCAATTTGTGAGTTTTACTTAAGTCCTGAGCCCTGTGATTTTCCTTCACTTCCTTAGTTTTGAGGATCCTCCTTCTAGGTAGGAATGTTACAATTTACAGGAAATATCTATACAATTACCAATGCCCCCCCAACCCTGCCCAACTCCACTTTCTAAATTTTTGTACCATCCTGAGTATGGGCTAAATCTACAAAGGCATGACTTCTAGAGAGGAGGATGTGTCTGGAGTAACAACAGTGTAAAATCCCAGGCTAGGCTGTAAAAGTCGAAGGCTTTCAAGACAGAGATCCATCCCCCTCCCCACTTTCCCTTTCCTTCTTCCCCTTCCCCTTCTCTTTCCCCCTCCCCTTCCCCCTGATGGTAACCCGAACATATGAGTGTCTAAGAAATGAACCTTCACGTATACAAATCCCAGCCCCCATAGACTAGACTAGGCAGGGCAGCTAGGAATCCAGCCTTCACCAGTGAACAAAGACCCTCCACAGGGCAAGCCAGGGCAGCCACCATAGCTGACAGTGTGCAGTGTCTGGAGCTGGTCATAAAGTTGCTACTGCCCCACTTTCCATGTGTCGAGGGTCGCAAAGATGACCACACAGCTCTCCCCTCCCCTCACCAATGTCTCTTTGAATAGTATATTATTCAAAAGCCCTATAGAGAGATCCACGTGGCAAGGCTCAGAGGCCACCTCCAGACAGCAGCAGCAGCATCTGTAGGTCTTGGGGGCTGACTGCTTGTGGCCAAGACTTCAGATCAGCATGCAGCCCTGGCAGAGGTCATGGCTAATCTCAGGTGTGCCCCTGAACCAGAACCACCCAGCTAGGCTACTCCCAAATTCTCAATCCAGAGAAACTGTTTATGGTAATAGATAATGACCGTGATCTCGTGGCTCACTGGTGCAAAACTATTGCACACAGAGAAACCTGGTTGGGCACAAGGGTGGAACATCTAAGGACTGGACGGATAACTGCAGCCAGAAGTATCAAAATGGAAGAGTTTCCTAGACGCTTTAAAAGCAACTCAGCACCATCACTGCTGACGTGGTGTGTTCTCAAGGTGCCCCGAGCCAAGGAGAGCATCTCCAGTGTGGTTGACAGCAGAGGACATGGGGGTGTCCACATTTCTTGAGCACAAGGACAATTTGGGAAACAAATTGCCCCCCCCCCGGTGTGTGCTTCATGCCTTGATCTCCCACCACCACCCCAGTGTGAATGCAGAGCAAGGGAACCAGAGCACAAGCACTGGATGCGCTCAGAGACAAGGCAGGAAGTCGCCACAGCCCTGGGTTTCTGGGCCACTGCGCCCTCTCTTCGTTCTGTTTCATACATGGCAGGTCTATTTCCAAGTATCTGCATTGCCTCCCCCTAACCCCTGCCCGAACCTGTCATGGTGAACATGATTCATCTTGGCCATACCTGACTTTGCTTCCATATTAGACAGAGTGTAAACATGGCAGCAAGCTTTCCCATCCTCCACTCTTCCAGGTTCCAAAGGAGGAGAAAGGTAGCAAGCAAGCTTTCCCTGAGTCCACCTAAGCCAGGCCAACCCTTCCAGCACCTGATGGACATACACGAGCAGAGAAGGCAGAACCATTAGCTGTCCTTCATCCCAACTCTTAGCCCACAGAACCACAGTAGATTACTGTGATGGTTTGAATACTTGGCCCAGGGAGCGGCACTATTAAGAGGTGTGGCCTTGTTGGAGGAAGTGTGTCACTGTGGGCGTGTGCAAGGACATCCTCCTATTAACCACATGGGAGTCAGTCTTCTCCTAGCGACCGTCAGATGAGGATATAGAACTCTCAGCTCCTCCTGTACTATGCCTGCCTGGATGCTGCCATGTTCCCGCCTTGATGATAATAGACTGAACCTCTGAGCCTGTAAGCCAGCCCCAATTAAATACTGTCCTTATGAGAGTTGCCTTGGTCATGGTGTCTGTTCACAGCAGTCAACCCTAAGACAATCACCTACTGTCCTCCATCTCAACCCCTGGCCCACAAAAAAATCACAATTTAGAGCTAAAGTAAATGGTTCTTGTTTAAAGTCATTACAGGGGCCCAAGCAATGACTCTTTTTCAGTAAAACCCTTGCTTTGCAAGCATGAGAACATGGGTTCAAGCCCCAGAACCTCCCCTCTGTTTAATCCAATAACTAGAGAGCTACCTCATTGCCTAAGAGTGCTTGCTACTCTCGCAGAGGACCCGGGTTGGTTTCTAGAATCCATATCAAGCAGCTCACGACCACCTATGATCCCAGTGCTAGAGGATCTGACATGCTCTTCTGGTTTCCATAGATACGTGCACACATGTGGTGCTCATACGCACACTCAGGCATACATCCATATTCAAAATGGCTCCTTGTAATCAGCCTAGCCTAATCCAGCCAAATGAGAGTCTGCCTCAAAAAGCAAGGTAGACACAACCTAAGGAATAACACCCAAGGTTACTTCACACACACACACATATACACATAAAAAATAAAGGAAGGAAGGAAGGAAGGAAGGAAGGAAGGAAGGAAGGAAGGAAGGAAGGATTGATTCAGGAGTGATGTTACACAGTAAAGGCTCATCCATACATAACTATTGGGTGATAGATGCTACCATCCCCCCAAGGGACTTTCCTTCCAAAGCAGAAACTGGATAATGCATGCTTCCCAGGACCCCTTGTCTCCAAAGCACAGATGCACACAGACTGACAGGGTTGGGGGGTGGGGGGGACTTGTGCAGTGCACAACCTGTGTATCAAATGTGGCCCTGACCCCAGGTACCCAGGCACGCAGATTTGCCTGCAGGCTCTGTGTGGGAAGGCAGTGATGTACAGACACATCAGTAAGCCAGCTTCCATGGCAACAGCCTCAGCAGCCTGGCAACAGCATCCACAGCCACAGTAGCCGAGGGACCCACACAGATCCATATGCAATGTGATTCACGGGATTTGTTCCTTCCACAACTGGTGCTTCTGGGCTGTTCCCGTGACTTCCCAACAGTTTATTTCTGTGTAAATTTACCAAACTGATCTTTCTACTTACAGCTTACGCAGCACCTGCTTTTGATGAGGTCGAAGTGAGTCGGGTTGAACCTGTTGACTGGGTCAGCCGCTGGTTGTCTGTCCGTGTTTTTAACTTGACCCCAGCTAGAATTATCTGAGATCTCAATTGAGGAAGTGCCTCTACCACGTTAGCACCGAGGCAAATCTGTAGGGCATCCTCTTGATGTGTGACTGATGTGACGGGATCATCACACTGTGGGTGGTGCCACCCCCGAACAGGTGGTCTCGTATTACATAAGGAAGCAGGCTGAGCAAGCCACAGGAGCAGTCACTGTGTAACATGTAGGCAGAAGAGGGGAAAGTGACTTCCAAGCCTGGAGAGACTAGAATGGCCAGGTGAATGGCTGCCTATGAGTAGAACGGATGGAGCTGAGTCTGACAGAGCAGAAATACCCTACATCCATCTCTCCCAGGATTTCAGTCTGGGTGGAAGTTTGCCCTGGGACTTTAAGGTGCTGGCCATGGAATCTAGGCATGCCACATCCTACAGCCAATCAGTCATGACCAGTGCTTTCCTAACTAGTTTTACACTTGGCCTAACTAAAGGGCCACTAGGCTTGTGCAAGCACACTTGAATGGTCCCCTGAGGGTGGAAAACCACAGACGGTATGGATGGACCCGTTTTCTGAAGAAGGGCACTATGGCCTTGGCCTCCCCTCCTAAGCTAGAGTTCTTCTTCCCCACTGCCCTACCACTCTTTGTTCTTCCTCTCTTTCTCCCTCTCTTACTGACTCTCCCTCTCTCTCTCTCCTCTCCGCCCTGTCGTTCTCCCTCTCTCTTGCACAACGCACGACAGAGAGAGAGAGAGAGAGAGAGAGAGAGAGAGAGAGAGAGAGAGAGAGAGAGAGAGAGAGAGAGAGAGAGAGAGAGAGAGAGAGAGAATGTTAGTGCCCCAGCACTCCTCCAGCTCTGCAAACCTCTCTGACTTTCGCCATCTTTCCCACTAGGTGGCACTGTGGCACCGTGGATTGACACCCCTGACCCACGGCCCGAGGCTCTCTTTGCTCGTCTATCTCAGCCTGTGCTCCTCAGAGGATTCTAAAGAGGACACCCACGCCAGCTTTCCGGTCACGCCTCACTGCGGCACCTAATGAATCTCAGCTCTCGCCTGAGCCGCCACAGCCCCGCTGCGCAGACAGCCCCGCCCCCACCCTCCCGGGTCTGAACCGAGGTTTCCTCCTGAACCTCGCTCGAGAAGGGAATTCAGGACAGAGGTCTGGCTCCGCGCCCAGGTGTTTGTACCCAACCTGATCTGCTTCAAAACCATCGTCACCGCAATGTAAATGTCCGTTGCCAGGTACAAATAATGGCTAGATCGCTGTTGCTATGTTTTATATTAGCACAAATTTGCCTAAATGGAGCTTAACAGAGGAAACTACAAGGCACCTGGTACTTCTAATCTCCCGTAAGGTAGGAGGCAGTGCGCAGAGCTCTGGCCCACCTTCTGTTCCAGTTAGGTAAAGCTGCAGCTGCAAGCCCAGGGATGTAAGAGCAAGTTTCTAAGACATCCTAGACCCGTGGTTCTCAACTTCCCTACTGCTGTAACCGTTTAATGCAGTTCCTCGTGTTGTGATGACTTCCAATCATAAAATTATTTTATTGTTACTTCATAGCTGCCGTTTCGCTACTGTTATGAATTGTAATGCAAAATATGATATTCGACCCCAAGGGGTCACGACCCACGGGTTGAGAACCACTGTCCTAGATGCTGTTGCGTACCCGTAGTAGGACAAGACTGTACAAAGTTATCATCACCGCTGCCTCTCAACGCATGCTCCATTCGCCCATGGAGTTAAGTACTCAGTACTCAGCCATCTGGTTCGTCTCTCAACAGTCAGTGGTCTCCCTGTTCTGATTTCTCTGAGGGTTGACCTCCTAGACTGGCTTTGGTGAGCCCCTGGGCTTCTCCCAGTGACAGAACTTACACACTATTTCCACAGATTCATGCCCCAGATGATGCTGCACCTGCCTACCAGGCTCCTCATCGTGTGAACATGTTGGACATTATCTGAAGGAAAAACCAACCAGGAAGTTCAACTGCACAGCTCTGATTTTGAGTCCAGAGGGGGTTTCCATTCTTCCTACCAATACATAATCAGACTGTGCACATGCGTACTTGGAGGTGCTCACGCAAGCTGCACACCCCAGCCTGTCTTTGTCTTTTCTGAAGGGCACTCCAGTGAACAGAACATGGGGGTGTGGGGAGCTCTACTTCCTTTGGGAGAACAGACACAGGCTTGGCTACGCCAGATCAAGACTGAAATCTCTGAGGACTTGCCTACAGCATTGTCCCCCAGGTATGCCATCATCCCCCGGCTCAAGGCTTGCTCTGAAAGGACGGAACTGTGACGCCTAACAGCCAGGTCTACCAGACCCAGAATATGCCCTGAAGAAACGCCAAGTGACAAACTACAGATCGGCAGACCTGGTGTGGGTGGCGCCAAAGGGAAGAACCAGCAGGGAGAAAGGCAGGCCTCTCCAGGTCAAAAGCCAGGCAGACGCAGCAGCAGACTGGTGACTTCTGACCTCCTATCACAGGAGGCAGGGGCTCAGATAAGCATCTCTGTGCACCTTTTGCTTTAGTCTGCTTTCTGACTTACAAAGACAGGAACCTCCTCTCCCAAACAAACCACGAACCTCTCGGCTCATACAAGAATGTTCTCCCTGTTGTGAAGGGGAAGCTAGGGAATGTCTAACCCCACCCCAACCCCCAGCCCCTATCTAAGGTCCCAATGGCAAAGTCCAACTCCACCCCAGTTCATGCTGGAGAACTAACGGATTTAATGGGTGAGGGGTTATGTGCACGAGTATAGATGACCCTAAAACAGCCCAACTGGACAGTGTGTACCCAGCATAGATGATGGAGCTCCCTTTTCCTAGTCCTTTCTCAAACCACACAGTCCAGCTCTTCCCAGAGACCCTAAGATACTTACAGTCAGAATGGAATTGCATATAAATGACCAGACAGGAGTAGCTGGATACTCTCGGGCCAGTGACCCTCTGCTGTAAAGTAATATCAACAGCCAAACAGGCAAACTGTGACGTGCTTTTGCAATCAGACACCAGATTTATGAAGATGTAGTTTGTTCCGCTTAGAAGACAACGCTACATGACATCATGGTGCCTGAGGAAGCTTCCAAAGAAATTTCAAAAAAAAATGTATACCAAGAAGTGTGAAACAGAATCAACTAACCTGGGCTCATAGTGGCTCACAGAATCTGAGCCACCAACCAGGGAGCATGCGTGAGTCTGAGCTAGGCCTTTCGCACCTATGTGACAGTCGCGTAGCTCGGTCTTCTTGTGAGATAACTCTAATGCTTTTGCCTGCTTCTGGGACGCTCTTCTCCTGCTGGTTGCCTTGTCCAGTCTTAATAGGAAAGAAGGCGCCTAGACTTGCTGCCACTTGAGGTGTCATGGATGGTGTTTAATATCCTTGGGATGCCTGCCCTTTTCTAAAGAGAAAGGAGGAGTGGATGGGGTGGGAAGAGGAGGGGAAGATGACAGGGAGGGCCTGGGAGGAGATAGGGAGTGGAAAGTGAAGTGGGGGTGTAATAGATGAGAGAGAGAGAGAGAGAGAGAGAGAGAGAGAGAGAGAGAGAATAAAAACTATGAAAGTCTGAGGCGCCCCCTTCCCAGCCACCATGTCAGCCTTCTCAGCATCATGGATGCTGACAGGAGGCGCAAGACTCCTGGAGACGAAGGACTTCATTGTCCACAGTCACGCTCCGTCTCTATGGGACTCAAGCATGTGGAACTAGCACTCAGCTAACATACAGGACAGTTGACTCTAGGGACCTGGATCCATTGTAACGAGTAACAACACGCCTACCCTTTGCCCTCGAGGCAGATGCCTCCTTTAGGACACTACAGTGGGAACAGGTTCACCGACTCCCAGCATCACACACTCTTTCTTCTGCAGCTGATACAAGACAAGATACAAGGGAGACACCAAGTTCATCTTCCAAGTTAGCTCACTGTGAAACACCCTTCCTGGAGTGGACTAAGCCTGCAAGGAGCAGGAAAAGCCTGTGTAAGGCCCTGGGCTCCATATCCAGGAAGCCCCCCCACACCTGCCCACACATCAGTAGAAGAAAATTATCCATCGTGGCTGTGATGGCAAAGGCTTTTCATCCCAGCAGTTGAGAGACAGAGGCAGGGGGATCTCTGTGAGTTTGAGGGCAGCCTGGTCTGCAGAGCAAGTTCCAGGACAGCCAGGGCTACACCAAGAAATACTGTTTTGAGAAATCCTTTCTTGAAACACACACACACACACACACACACACACACACACACACACACGAGAGAGAGAGAGAGAGAGAGAGAGAGAGAGAGAGAGAGAGAAATTATCCAGAGCCTAGGGCAGCAAGGACCTTCCTAGAAGACACACAGAAAGACTCGCTGCCCCAAGAGGTTGTCACCATAATTCACTCTCTTCCCCATCCCAAGTTGGTTTGGTTGCATGTGATGATATATTTTCTCTGGGAAGAGAGGGGTTATTTTTTAAACTAAAGATTCTGACATATAAAAGGGGGAAAGTGAAGGTTATTACTCAAGCTCCCCAGAGCTCTAGTCCCTACAGTTCCCATAGGTGGACTGGAGCTTATTATAAGCAGAACACTGCAAAGACTGAAGGTTGTGGCCCAAGGCCAGGTCAAGATGAGTGTGGCTTTGGTCTCCAGGGCTCCCTCCTGCCCTGTTGAGCTATGCCTTAGAGGAACCTGCACCTAGCAAAGGCTGTGGTGGCCTCTGCTCTCCATCAGCCAGTGAGAAACCAAGGTTCTCCATTCTATAGCCTCAGAGGCGTGGAACCCTACCAAACCAATGGCGTGAGCTGGCTCTCGCTGTGACAGGCCGGCTAAGCCTTGTGTGAATCCCTGGCCTACAGACGCCTGTGGTAGTAAGTATTCTAAGTCACTGTATTTCAGGGTGATTTGCTTTATCCACATTCATGGATAACACAGCTAATGAAGAAGATAGGACAAAAATCACCACACATTCCGTAGCAGAAGTCAGAGGATTTATTTGTTTTCCTGAAATACGGGATTTGAAGCAGAGCCACAGTCATCTTACCTACATAACATACAGTGAAAGGAATCTATGTGGTAGAGTAACCTATAGAAACATTGGTCGCCACCACCTGGGTGCTTTCTGTGTAGTTTATAGGGTGGGCGGCAACTCTGCCCCTATAGCCACTGTTTGCTAGCTGCTGCGACATTTACCATGTTTTGTGACTGGACCAAGGCAAGAGCTTCACAGCATCCTTCTGAGTGGTTAGCCATAATAAACGTCTCACAAGGGGGATAAAATGGCACCTATTCACAACAGCACTAGGAAACAAGATTTCTCCCCTCCTGTGGTCCAAACAACCCTCCCAGCTGCCAACGAGGCTCCGCACTACCGAGTGGAAAGGAACCCACAGACATGGCTAGTGGTGTTTAGGGGTAGCTTGTGGATGCTGGTGGCTACAAAAGGTAGGGTTCAGATGGCCGTCTCCCCTGTCGGCCCTCACAAGTTCTCTTTGTCAAACTCACACATGAAGTACATGGTAATGTGGCAGGCCACATCGTTCCAGCCACCTGAGGCCACCATCTCCACACAGTCCTCCTCATCATAAGCGTTGTTGGGCTCTCCGCTGCGCCATTTGTTGAAGGTCTGCATAGGGGAGCGGTCCGAGTACACGAAAGCACCTTCTCTCTCCAGGTCATTGATGCCAATGAAGACCCGAGCCAGGCCAGCCTGTGCCAGGTATGAAGCCATCAGGCCATTGGCTGCCTCGTCTTTGGGCATGCTCAGTGTGCCTCCTCGGCCTTGGCAGGACAGCTGGGCATCTGCATACCGCTTCTCCTCCTTCACCAGCAGGTAGATCTTGCTCTCGGTCTCGCGCACACCAGCAACAGCTGCAGGGGAGGGCAGTGCTGAAAGGGCCAGCACTTGCATTTCTATAAACAAACTCAACACACTCCACCACACCACAGCCACAGGCACGGCCGCGGTGGGCGCTGAACAGCACATGGAAGCCACTGCTGTCCAGCTTCCGGGGAGAAGGGGGGAGGGGCGGAGTAGGGACGGGGAAGGCCTCAATCTAACGTACCATTTTTTATGAATTTTATCTCAGTTGTCAGTTGAGTGACCTGGTTATCCATCTCCCCAATAGCCTTCCTCAGCTGGCTGCACTCACATGGAATACCTGTGTGAAGCAGCCTGTTAGGCATGGGACTGGCTTTGGAAAAGAAGGGTACACACAAGTACACTAACATGCACACACACACACACACACACACACACACACACACACACACATACCACATCAGATGCATATACTCCTGAGAGAAGGATCAGGAGACAAGTGTCCCAACCTTTAGAGCAGGTTTACCTGATGTCTTACAGATGAACTCCAACCCTGAGAAAGTGTTTGTGTTTTGCCGGCATTATGTCCGTGCACCATGTGTGTCTACAGTGACCCAGACACCAAAAGTGGGCATCTGATCCCCTGGAACTGGAGTTACAAATTGTTGCGGTTGCTAGAAATTGAAGCCAGGTACTCTGGAAAAGCAGCTAGTGGTCTTAATCTCTGGACCATCACTCCAGCCCCAGAGTTTATGTTTTTAAAGTATAAAGTTAAATGATTTTATTAAAGGTCCTTTATGCCCTACCAGGTTCTCCACTGGGACCAGGGGGTCCGATGTCACCAGAATCTCCTTTTTCACCTAGAGGCAAAAAGAAAAATTAAAGTTAGCATTTGGAAGGGGGGAATATCCCTTGAATTAGAATGTGTCGAGTTAAAACTCTTGTTTACTGAGGCCGAGGATGTAGCTCAGTGTATATTTACACAGCGTGTCTGAGGCGCGGGGTTCAATTCCCATCACCCCCCATCACCATGCTCTGTAGATGGCTCTTCAGGTTGTTTATAAGTATGGACATTTTCACTTTGTGGGATCTGGGGGAGCAACCAGTAACATACTGGAAGAGAGTCAGCTCCAACTCCTCCCCTCAGGGAGTGTTTTACAGGCAACACCGTGTGAAGAATTAATGCCCGGAGCAGATGGATGAGGGTAGGCCAGTTTTACGTCTCTCAGTACAACAGGAAAGTCTAGGTGAACATAAAATGGGAGTTGGGGTGAGCTTGCAGATAACCAGAACCAGGAAGTTCCCTTTGTCAGACTCACACCAATAACCCCAAGCTGTAACTCAAGTTCCTCTGGATCCACTCCAGATAGTGTAGTGTCACAGAAGGACCTAACGCCAGGACTCCTGCCTAACCTCCTGGTAGGTGGGTCAAGCCTCCTAACCCTTGCCTCAGCACACACACACACACACACACACACACACACACACACACACACACAGAGAGAGAGAGAGGGGGGGTGGAGAGAGAGAGAGAGAGAGAGAGAGAGAGAGAGAGAGAGAGAGAGAGAGACAAATAGTATAGAACACAGTGGGACCAATGAGGCTATCCAGCCACTGTGAGATCAAGCCATGTGTGTGTGTGTGTGTGTGTGTGTGTGTGTGTGTGTGTGTGTGTGTGTGTGTTTGTGCGCGCGCGCGCGCGCATGCCTATATCAGTCATTTTAGAATCCCTAGTGTGTAGAACTGTCTCCATGAAGGACTCCACATCTGCTGATTCACAGTCCATTCACATAAGGAAGGAAGCATCCAGGCAGCCTCTGCTCAACTCACTCTTCTGTGTTCTGTCAGGGGCCTGAAGACCATCAGAACCTCAGCCTGACCAGGACCCAAGAGGACAGCCCCACTCAAAGGCAAAGCCAATCAAATAATCAAAACCAAGTAAGGGTGATCCTGGTCTCCATATGAGACTTGGAGATGTGCCCAGCACACATGCTGCGTGGAAAAGAATATGTGTTCCTTCTGTCTTCCCCTTGCTCATTATAGCATTGTCCATAGCGGCCAATGGGGACAGATGGCTGAGTATCAACAGCCTGGGAGACTGTAGCACACAGCACGGTCTTCTAAGCAATTCGCCCACCCTGCCAGCCATTTACATGTAGTTCTTCCCTGACTTCGTGAGGTCTCAGGAGTGCCAGAGAATGTAGGCTAAGAAAGGTTAACTTTCCACACAGTTGGGGCGGGGGACTCCATCACTGTGACTTTCCTGTCGCTACTTTGGGGTTCCCCACAGTCCTGCAAGTAGCTCCTCTCACATAAGCCCAATAAATCCATTTGTCCTCTAGATTGAATTTTGGTGGGGGAGTACTTTGGCTTGTTGTTGTGACCTTAGGAGGAAGGGACAGACATCATCTATGTCTCCCCAGGGAAGGAGTTCTCAGAATGCTTAGAAAAACAAAATCATGGTTTATCTATGAAGTAGGTGTTATTCAGTGTTAAAATAGGGGGATATTGACAAGTGCTACAGGATGGATTCGAAGAGCACTGTACTAAGAGAAACAAGATGGCCGCAGAGGGCAAATCCCGTCGTATAATACGTAGGATGGGCAAATTCACAGAGACAAAAAGCAGACTCTAGGTTGTCAGAGCTGGAGAGGAGGGAGGGAGGGAGTTACTGCTTAATGGTGCAGCATCCCCGTGGGGCGATAAAAACCTTTTGGAAGCAATGGGCACGGTTGCATCACATTGCAAATGTGGTGGTGCCATCGAACTGTGCAGCTGGAACAGTGGAAATGGCAGTTTTTATGAGATTGATACTTTATCTTGATTCTGCAAAGGTTCTGTAGCCTGCAAGTCCCTCAATACTCCATGCTCATCAGGAAGACGGCCCTCAGCACTCCGGGTCCAGCATCCAGGATATTACCCAGATGATATCTGATAGCAGGTCCGTCCCAGAGGAGGGACAGCTGAGTGCCCACCTCCCAACACTCCTGGTCATCTCTTCCTGAAAGGACAGCACAGGGCTGCAGCAGGTCCACGATGCGGATCAGAACAAATCACCCAAGCCAACTCAGCTCAGACTTCAAACAAGGACTTCCTAGGGCCAGGAGTCAACCTACTCCAGTACAAGAACCCAGGAGACAGAGCTGGGAGGACCACAGCCAAATTCCTTTATTATCTGTGATTGCCAGCACAGCCATTGGCTATCAAAGTTGGCTGTCCCCATGGCCAACCCACAACAGGACCCCAGGCCGACCTCAATGAGATCACACAGGAAGCTACGTGACCATTTTGTCCCCTAGGTCCAAGTGCTCAGAACATGTCTGCTGACTGAATGCAGACCAGAGGACACAAAACAGAACCGTACAGCATTCAGCTATCTGTTAACTCTCTCATACCTGAGGTCCTGGCCACAGGGAGGGAGTCCTGACCTGCCAAAGTTACGTGAGTCATGTGCAGCATCAGGTGCTGCCTGACACTGGCGTTCCCAATCTCAGACATGCTGGTGCCACCCTACGCCCTGTTCAGGCTGAGTCTCAGAAGACTGGGAAACTGAACCTGGGGGTGGGGTAAATTCATGAAACATCACATCCTGACCATGTGAGTCTCTCATCATTTCATCATGCTTGTTAGGGGAGGTGTAGCTGAAGATTTGGGATCTGGGTCCAGCATCCAGGAGGTGAAATGCTCTGCTCTGAAAATGCTGCAGGCTGGTATGACTCCACCCACCCTAATGCTCACAAAGCCAGCAATCCCTTTGGTTTCCCTAGAGTGAGAATGTTTCGACAGAGTTTATCAGAGTGACACATGAAAATAAGAGCTCCAGGCAACGTGGCACAGCCAGTGGCTGTTCCCAGACACCCTGAGCCTAGTGGGGAATATAGGGAGAGACGTGTGTCACAAATACCTTTTGCGCCAATGGGACCAATTTTTCCATGGCGGCCCACAGTGCCTTTCTGTCCCTTGTCCCCCATGTCTCCTGTAGAAAAAAAATAAGGTCAAAGTTGATTGATGCATGATTGATCTGACATGCCTCTCTCTCTCTCTCCTCTCTCTCTCTCTCTCTCTCTCTCTCTCTCACACACACACACACACACACACACACACACACACACACACACACACACCTCCCGTTCACCATCACAAATATACAGGCAATCTGGCACACCTCCTCTTCTCTATCATGTATGCACAGGTGCTCTTATGTGTCCCCTCCTCACCATCTCACATGTGCACACATGCACACATGCACACATGCACACAAGAAGAGACTTCACAAAGCACGGGCTCTTCAAGGGCACATATGACTGTCACAGGATGACTCCTCACAGAGAGCCCACTGGTTTTGTTTCCAAAAGAGGAGATAAGTCACTCAGATGGCAGAAGGGAAGCAGACAGACCAGCACTCCTGAGTCACTCAGTCAAGGTCAGCTTTCCTCTGAGTCTGGATCAGGAAGGGCAGGTCCCTGTCCTGTATCCTAGCTCAGTGGTGTCTCCCAAGCGTGTTCTCACACCCAAACCAAAAAGCATCCCTCTGGAATACAGACACAGCTTGATACTCTTGGGAACAACAAAGCCCTGGGTACCTCTGGCTGCATTTGAAGGTGACTCTGCAGGAGACACATGGCATGGGGAGATACAACCAGAATGCTCTCTGTGTACCTGAAGACCACTTCCTGTCACAAGGCCTCTAGCCCTTCTGCTATCTCTCTGCAAGATGAGGCAGTGGCTGACCTTACCTGACCCCAAAGAACACTAATCACTGGAATAAAGCTAAGGCGGCTAGGACCAGCTATTCTCTCCGAAATCCACAACAAATCAAGACAGAAGACATTCCTCAAGGCTACATCCTTCCCTGAGTATCCTTGCTCCCTCGATGATAAGCTTTTGGGAATCTCACTGGTGAGACGCCAAAGCGCAAGTAGAAAGAAGCATACAGCGAAGCCCTGAGGAAGAGACAGGCACCAACTTCCCCGCGGACAGGTTCATGGATGGTCAAGATGCCATGATCTTCTGATCATCCCAGAGACAAATGGAGGCTCTCGAGACAGACAGGAGGAAGGGCTGCCCTGTGTGCTGATGAAGCATCTGATAGCATAGCACTTCCCAAAAGGCCTCCCCGTACTGGAGTGGGTAGAATGTTCCCTCAGTGTAGAGCAGATGGAGTCCAAAGGACAGAGCACTGGCTCCAGTGAGCCACAGCTGACCAGAAAGCACACTATCCGTGGGAAGAGCATGAGAACAAAGTCCTTGCTTGCAAAGCACATCCGTGTTCTCCTGGACTGCTTCTAAAACTGTTCTAAGATTAAGTGATTTGACCAGGTTAAGTCCAGCAGAACCAGATCAAGAGCCATGATCTGATGATTTGAAAACCATTCTACCCTCCTGGTGCCAGGAGATAAAGACTGATGACGTCTCTGTGGGTGGAAGAGCAGAACAAGTCACTGGTCCAGCAGGGTGCAGAGTATGAGCCAAGGGCACAGGGACAATCCAGCAATTGCAACCTAGGGAAAAGGTAAACTGTTGGAGAGGAAAGAGGCACTGAGGTGGCCCAGGGCAAGGGCCCTGCCCTATCTGGAGACTGAGGGAGGGCATCTGAGAGGCTATAATGCATCCATGGAGCAATGGGGGCCACGAGAGAGTCAGTGAGAGGAGAGGGAGAGAGATGCTTGCTTGGAAAATGCTTGAAAAATGGACAAGGCAAGCATAGAGGCCAGCTGGTGGCTAGCCAGACAGCATCTAGGAACTTAAAAGAAGCTCCTTAGTTGGCAAGTGTCTGTAAGTTGACAGCACCTCAATGTTGGGATATGAGGTGAGGCCAACCAAGGCTTCCAGCCTGGGTACCCAGGTGCAGAGTGGATCATCCTAAAACCAGGAAAGGCACTGGGTTCTCAGATCCTAGAAACAAGAGGAAGAAAGGCAGTGGGTTTAACTTGGGGGCAGAATAGGGCTTGACACCAGTAAAGAGGGAATCTAGAGGAACTGAAGGGAAGCAGAAAAGAGGGGAAGCAGGCTCAGAAGCAACTCCATGAAGCCTTACAGGGGATGGAGGAGGGCATTCAGGAAGGAGAAAGGCTGAGACCAGGGCAGGCAGCAGACCTGTCAGGACATCCATCCATTGGTGTCTTGATCAATGAGTTAAAGAATAAGAAAAGAAGGGGAGACTTTAGCAATTGTACCCAATTGTTTGAAATCCTAAGACTCCCCTGACATCAGCAGAGTTCATGCTAGACCATGCAACTGAGTTTTTAAGGAAATCACAAAAATAGCTGATGTTTTGATGAAGCTGTCTTTGGCTGCATGAAGTGTGGATGCCACAGATTGGACATGTCAAAACGACCCCTGAAGCCCCACAGTGGAGGTGGGAGCCCAGCAGCTCCCACATGAAGGCGTCCAGTGCCACCGTTCCTGAAAGCCAGCCAGTGAGCTGACCTGATCAGCCCAAGTTCACATAGTGTATAAGGTTCAACTTGCCCATCTGCCATCTGGGAACTCTATACCCCACCACACTGCTCTTGTGTATAAGGGACAGACAGATTTGTCATTCCAATACCCAGGTTTGCCACATTCCCAGACAGACGGGAGCTGGGTAGATGGGTCCTAGAAAATAAATACCAAAAATTTTACCCTGAAAAGACCAGATCCCACTAAATGCCCAATACCTTGGGCAATCTGTTGCCTGCTACTACAAGGCTGGCAGGATTGAGGCTCCTGAGCGTGCATGTAGAATCCGTTGTGTGCTGTGTAGGGGAAGATGGCAAGGGATTCAGAGGTCTCTGATCCTCCGTGGGGCTGCTTCCCTTTGAGAACCATCTAACTGGTTCAAGACTGTAGTGAAGAGAAAGTCACACCACAGCTCTGCCTTCTCAGCCTTCCAGTCACATCAGGTAGAAGAAGGTTGGTCCCTGAGGTGACAGGCAGATAGGATAAAGAGGCTCAAAGATCCCTGGAGGAAAAACACTGGCATCACAAATGCCCCAGGGTGTTTTTTTTTCCTGCAAAACTCCCACCTTAACATAACAGTCGATTAGCACTCTATTGTCTGACTCAGTCCGCTGGCTGATCGCGATGAAAGTCCAGCATAAGTCTGGCTGTCATAAATCAGTCACAACCTGAGGCTGATTTGAGAACACTTGGCTTCAGCCCATCCCTAACCCTCAAAGCCCAACAGGAGCAGGGATTCAAAGCTGTTGTTGACACTTGGCTCCTAGTACCAGCTGGCACCACACTCAGCTCCTGTCCTTGGAGTAGTGTAGGTGCCAAGCCCTACCATCAGGGAACACAGGAACTAAGTGCGAGTGTGGGAAACGGGGCACAGTGGAGACAACAGCAACTCGGCACAGAGGACGTGAAGGACACAGGGAGGCAGAGTCTGGAGCCCTAGAAAGCCAATGCCGCCAGCTGGCCTGGGTAGGCAGCAGCTTGCAGCCTTCAGGGGGCCTCTTGGGCCCCTGAGTACTGCTGGACGATGCACATAACATTGATGCCATTGGTTTAAGATGTGCAGAGGTCTGGGGAGACAAGGAGTGAGACAGCCCTAAGTCTGCACATCCTCTCTGAACTTACGGAGTTAGGTAACCCTGAAGACATACTTTAGCCTCTTCGAGCCTTTGTTTTCACCTCTGTAAACCTGGAATCTGGTGCTGGGGTATGACTTAGTTGAGAGAGGGCTGTCTAACATGCACAACACTCCAAATTCAATCCCCAGCATGGTGTAAACTAGCATAGCAGCACATGCTTGTAACTCCTAGTATTTGAGAGATACATGTAAAAAGACCAGAAGTCCAAGGTCATCCTAGACTATATAATTTCAGGACCAGCCTGGACTACATGAAACCTGGCCTCAGAAAAAGTAAAAAATGTAAGCTGGATATGGTGGCACACTTCTTTAACCCCAGCACTTGGGAAGCCGAGGCAGGTAAAACCCTGTGGGTTCAAGGCCAGCCTGATCTACATAGTTAAGTTTCAAGGCAGACAGATAGAATGAGATAAATGAGACCCTGTCCCAAAGCATATATAACAAGGGATGGGACAGATGACTCAGTGGTTAAAGAGCACTGGTTGCTATTTCAGAGGAACTGGGTTCAGTTCTCAGAATCCACCTGGCAGCTCGCAGCCATCTATAATTCCAGTTCCAAGGAATGTGATGTTTTCTTTTGGAAAGAGGCACACATATAGAAAGTAGGGAGAAAGATCCCTAGAACAAAGGAAACTCAAGACGGATGATCAAAATGTGAATGCTTCACTCCTTCTTTAAATGAGGAAAAAGAATACCCTTGGCAGGGAAGGGAGAGGCAAAGATTAAAACAGAGACTGAAGGAACACCCATTCAGAGCCTGCCCCACATGTGGCCCATACATATACAGCCACCCAATTAGACAAGATGGATGAAGCAAAGAAGTGCAGACCGACAGGAGCCGGATGTAGATCGCTCCTGAGAGACACAGCCAGAATACAGCAAATACAGAGGCGAATGCCAGCAGCAAACCACTGAACTGAGAATAGGTCCCCCGTTGAAGGAATCAGAGAAAGAACTGGAAGAGCTTGAAGGTGCTCGAGACCCCAAAAGTACAACAATGTCAAGCAACCAGAGCTTCCAGGGACTAAGCCACTACCTAAATACTATACATGGACTGACCCTGGACTCTGACCCCATAGGTAGCAATGAATATCCTAGTAAGAGCACCAGTGGAAGGGGAAGCCCTGGGTCCTGCTAAGACTGAACCCCCAGTGAACTAGACTATGGGGGGAGGGCGGCAATGGGGGGAGGGTTGGGAGGGGAACACCCATAAGGAAGGGGAGGGGGGAGGGGGATGTTTGCCCGGAAACCGGGAAAGGGAATAACACTTGAAATGTATATAAGAAATACTCAAGTTAATAAAAAAAAAAAAAAGAAAGTAGGGAGAAAATATATATATGTATGTATGATGTATGTATGTATGTATATACACATGCATACATATATATTCAAGAAAAATACTTATATACAGAAATTAGCACTTTTTAAAAATAAGAATCTAAAATCCTATAGTAAAGGATTTTGAAGAAAACACCCACAACCAAGCCATTTGTCTTCTCCCCAACCACCACCCCAATGCCTCACGGCCTTGCTCAGTGGCTCTGTGCCACCACAGAGCTTGGCTCAGTGGCCCCTGTGCACCTATGAAACGGGGTTGGCAGCATGCCCCTAGTTGGATGCTGGAGAAACAGGCACACCACCCAGAACTGCACCTGGCACATAGCAGGTGGGACACACATGTCCCCAGCAACAATCATTCATCATCACATGCAGAGTCACTCAAGTGTCTAGAAGTGTGGCAACTCACACTGACAGCCCCAAGGGCCGGGTGCATGAACACCTGCACTTGAACACAGTCCCAAATGAATGATGGGCACCAAAGTCAGCTAGGACTGGCTTACACATTGTTTCTATCAGTTTGTCTGAGATTCCACCCTCCACCCAATCCTTGAAGGCAGAAGGAGCAAGTGAGGGGCTACAGTGAGGTGTGTGGCACCCTAGGGTAGGTCTGTTCCCTTCCCTATCGTTTTAATTTTATTTATATGAGTACACGGTAGCTGTCTTCAGACACACCAGAAGAGGGTATCGGATTCCATTATAGATGGCTGTGAGCCACCATGTAGTTGATAGGAATTGAACTCAAGACCTCTGGAAGAGCAATCAGTGCTCTTAACCGCTGAGCCAGCTCTCCAGCCCCCTTCTCCATCCTTAAGGAACAAATGCAGACGCTTCTCATATGCTGTTCCAGGACAGTACGTTCACGTGAGTTTACTAAGCCCAATGCCACATCATCATGGTGTGTCTCTGTGTGTGTGTATATATGTATTTGTACGTACTTCACTGACTGAGCCATATCCCAGCCTATCATGTCCATCTTTTGATGAGCTCAGCAGTCCATCCAAAAAGTCTGTGCTGAAGTCTGTCCTGCTCTGCAGAACCTGAGAATAGAATCTTGAAAGAGGCCATGGGTATTCACTGAGGTCATAGGTCAAACCCTGATCCAACAGCACTGGCAGCATTAATAAGAGGAAACACCCGATATGCACAGAAGACAGGCTGCATGGGGATGCGGGGGAAAGAAAGAGTAGCTGTCTGCAAGCCATGGAAAAAAGCAGCCCTACCCCACCTAGATCTTGGGTTTTCAGACTCCAACACTCAATGAACCAAATCTCCATAATCCAAGTCTGTGGCTCTCCACAGCAGTACAAGTGTAGAGAGGATATCTTGTATCTGTATGGATGTGGCACCTGTCAATTGTAAATCTTTTGCCTGTCAGATGTAGGATTGGTAAAGATCTTTTCCCAATCTGTGGATTGCTATTTGGTCCTATTGATGGTGTCCTTTCCCTTACAGAAGCTTTGCAATTTTATGAGGTCCCATTTGTCAATTCTTGATCTTAAAAGCATAAGCCATTGGTGTTCTATTCAGGAAAATGCCCCCTGTGCCAATGTATATGAGGTTCTTCCTCACTTTCTCTTCTGTTAGATTTGCCATATCTGGTTTTATGCGGAGGTCCTTGATCCACCTGGACTTGAGCTTTGTACAAGGAGATGAGAATGGGTCAATTTGCATTATTCTACACGCTGACTGCCAGTTGATCCAGCACCATGCTGTCTTTTCTTTACTGGAATGGTTTTGCCTCCTTTGTCAAAGATCAAGTGACCATAGGTGTGTGGGTTCATCTCTGGGTCTTCAATTCTATTCCATTGATCTCTCTGTACCAATATCATGTGGGTTTCTTTTTTTTATCACTACTGCTCTGTAGTATAGCTTGAGCTCAGAGATGGTGATTCCCCCAGAAGTTCTTTTATTGTTAAGAATGCTTTTGGGTATCCTGGATTTTTGTTATTCCAAATAAATTTGAGAATTGCTCTTTCTATCTCTGTGAAGAATTGAGTTGGAATTTTGATGGGGATTGCATTGAATCTGTAGATTGCTTTAGGTAAGATGGCCATTTTTACTATGTTAATCCTGCCAATCTTTCCATATTCTGTGATCTTCTTCAATTTCTTTCTTCAGAGACTTGAAGTTCTTGTCACACCGATCTTTCATTTGCTTGCTTAGATTTACACCAATCCAATAGAGGGCTAATATCCAAAATATACAAAAAACTCAAGAAGTTAGACTCCAGAGAACCAAATAACCCTGTTAAAATTGGGGACAGAGCTAAACAGAGAATTCTTAACTGAGGAATTTCAAACGGCTGAGAAGTACTTAAAGAAATGTTCAACATCCTTAGTCATAAAGGAAATGCAAATCAAAACAAGCCTGAGATTTCACCTCACACCAGTGAGAATGGCTAAGATCAAAAACTCAGGTGACAGCAGATGCTAGCAAGGATGTGGAGAAAGAGGAACACTCCTCCATTGTTGGTGAGATTGCAAGCTGGTACAACCACTCTAGAAATCAGTCTGGCGGTTCCTCAGAAAATTGGAATAGTTCTACCTGAGGTCCCAGCTAAACCACTCCTGGGCATATACCCAAAAGATGTTCCAACATATAATAAGGATACATGTCCCACTATGTTCATAACAGCCTTACCTATAATAGCCTGAAGCTGGAAACAACCCATATGTCCCTCAACAGAGGAATGGATACAGAAAATATGGTACATTTGCACAATGGAGTATTACTCAGCTATTAAAAACAATAATTTCATGAAATTCACAGGTAAATGGATAGCATTTGAAAATATCCTGAGTGAGATAACCCAGTCACAAAAGAAGACAAATGGCATGTGATCACTGGTAAGTGGATATTAGCCAAAAGGAAGCTCAGAATACCCATGATACAACTCACAGACCATATTAAACCCAAGAAGAAAGATCACACCTAAGTGTGGGTGCTACAGTACTACTCAGTAGGGGGAAGAGAATAATCTCTGGGTAGTAGAGGGAGAGAGGGATCTGGGAGGGAGAGAGGAGGGGGAGAGAAAAGGGGACCAGTTCAGATATGGGAGGAGATGGGGGAGAAAAACAGAGGGTCAGAAATTTGAAAGTAGGTGTGTAGCAGTAGGGGAAGAAGCAGCCACTAGAAAGTCCCAGATGCCAGAGACCCAAGAGGTTCCCAGGCCCCAACAAGGATGACTTTAGCCAAATTACCCAACAAAGGGGAGAGAGAACCTATAGAGACCATACCCAGTGGATAGGTACAGCCCTCAATTGAGGGATGGGGTCACCCACCAACCTCAAAAACACTAATCCAGAATTCCTCCCGTCAAAAGAAATGCAGGGACAAAGAGTGCAGCAGAGACTGAAGGAAAGGCAAACCAGAGACCGCCCCACATGGGGATTCATTCCATCTGCTGACACCAGACCCAGACACTATTGCTGATGCCAAGAAGTGCTTACTGACAGGAGCCCTGTATAGCTGTCCCTTGAGAGGCTCTGGCAGAGCTGGACCAATACAGATGTGGATGTACCCAACCAAACATTGGACTAAGCATTGGGACCCCAATGGAGGAGTTAGGGCAAGGACTGTAGGAGCTGAAGGGGTTTGCAACCTCATAGGAAGAACAATATCAACCAACCAGCTCCCCCAGAGCTCCCAGGGACTAAACCACCAACCAGAGAGTACACAGGAGGTACCCATGACTCCAGCTCATTATGTAGCAGAGGATGCCTCTGGCATCACTGGGAGGGGAGCCCCTTGGTCCTGTGGAGGCTTCATGACCCAGGATAGGGGAACGTTAGGCCACTGAGGCAGGAGTGGGTGGGCAGGTGGGGGAGCGCCCTCATAGAGGCAGGGGGAGGAAAGAAGAGATGGAGGCTTGTGAAATGGAAACTGGAAAGAGGGATAACATTTGAAATGTAAATAAATAAAATAACCGATAAAAATAAATAAATAAATCTTTAGCCTATAGGCAGGAAATAGAAGGTAGAAGGCCGGAGGGATCTGGGATCGTGCCGGGCAGGAGATTTGCATGGAAGATGTGATGAGACAGACACATGGTACCTAAGCACACATAACAAAGCATGAGACAGCACGTAGCTTAGAATAAATTGGTTATGTTAAGTTACGGTCTACGCAGAGAAGAGCCTAGGTATATGGCCAAGGTAGCTGTAAATATATTTTGAGTCCGAGTCTTATTTCTGGGAGCATGGGGATGGGAGGAAGAACAACCTAACTTCTACAACAAGCTGACTGACCCTGTTGTCCTCTGCTCCAGCACAGAAGCAAGTCCCAAAAGGGAGGTGAGTTCCACAGGTCACCCAGTGAACCAATGAATATCACTGTCCAGTGATTCAGAGCATGAACTACATGAGGACAGACCCAAGTCCCAGGTTTTTATTCACAAGAGTTCTGGCTGGCTTGGAACTCACTGTGTAGGCCAGGCTGGCCTTGAACCCTCAGAGGTTTACTTTGCCTCTGCCTCCTAAGTGCTGGGATTAAGGATGTGAGTACTACATCCAGCTTCACATTCGTACTCCCTTAGATATGTTGTAATCATCTTTAAACCCTCTTCCTCACCTGCAAATGATGTCCTAAATGTCCCCAGAATCCCAGGTCACTGTATCGGGAAGCCAGAGTGGCATGCATAGGTCATAGGCAGGAATCCAATGATTAGATTATACTAAGACCAGTGTCACATGACTCTTCATCAGGGCTCCAAATGTGCCTCAGCTCTTGGACAGGGGACTTTACCTCTATGGCGTACCCCAAGCCTACTCCTCACTGGCTCAGGAAGTAGTGAAGGGTACACTTCTAAGAACCAGAGCTGAAGATCTCGTGCAGGCTCATGGTCTTTCCGGACCATAGGAAAGCAAACAGTGGCCTCTTGGGCCATTGGCCAGTGGCAGTCAGACAACTCTACCTTTCCTGTCTAGCACTTCATTCTCTTCTGTCCCAAACTTTCAGCCGAACTACTAGGCCCCAATCCATGGCACCTCAATCCTGAGAAGACTGGGTACACTCAGAAGAAGGCCTTTGTGAGACAGTCTGGGCAAGGCAGACAGAGCCATTGCCTCCCCATAAACATCTCTGGGTCGACCAGAGATCCACCAGAATGAGAGCAGCTGCTGGGAGCAGAATGTCTGCTGGGTCAGGTTTGGAGCTGAGCAACACACACATACACACAGCACACACACGCATGCATATTAGACACAGGTACACACACACGTGAACATGCATACTATAGTCATGTAAACACAAACACACTGTCCTACTTTACTTTGTCAGTTTGACACAACCTAGAGTCCTATGAGAGGAAAGCTTCAACTATGAAATTGCCTAGATCAGATAGGCCTATGGACTTGTCTGTGAGGCATTGCCTTGATTTATCATTGATACATGAGAGCCCGACCCGCTGTGGGCAGAACTATCCCTAGGCAAGTGGTCCTGGGCTACATAAGAAACCAGCTAAGCACGAGCCTGTGAGTAAATGGGAGAACAAGCCAAAAATACAGATTTTCTCCAATATCCCTGCCTCCAGGTTCCTGCTTTGAGTTCCTGCCCTGACTTCCTCAAGTCAGGTTACAGATGGACTATAACCTGTATGCTGAAATATACTCTTTCTCCTCTAAGCTACTGTTGGTCAAAATGTTTTATCACAGTAAGAGAAGCCAAACTAACTAAAACACACATACACAAATATGCATACATAGAGTACACATATGTATCACATGTAAGCATGACTATACAAGTACAACTAGATGCTTCATAATCATACATACATTTAATTATGCATATGTAGAAATACCTCAAACTTATATTCACATATGTATATGCAAATATGTGTGTACACACATATATATATACTTACAATTAAATTCATTCACATACATGTATGTTCATACAAGGATACAGTGTGCTATCTATACATACACACAAATATACATGTAAATACAAGCATATATATGTAGAATATTTGTACACATGTATACATATATATGGACATGCAAACACATGGTACTTTATATACGTATACTTATATACAGGTATACAAACATACAAACAGTAATGTACACCTATGATTTTGTGTGTGCATGCATGTCCACATATAAAACATATTATATACATGTATGTGAATATACATGCTATACATGTGTGCAAGCACATGTGTATAAGCACACAGTTGATCCTCACACAACCCAGGATGATAAAGTTATTTAGCACAGAGTTAGTTAACCCAAAGCAGCAGAGGGGACCTTTTGCTACCTGACCCTCTAGCATCATAGCTTCACACGGGATCAGCAGCTACGACTGCTGCTGCTGCTGAGACTATACTATCATTTGGATGTGTTGAAGAAGAAGTAATGAAAGGCTCTGACACATCTAGAATATCTGCTCCTCCTCCGTGTTTGGTCACAGACTGGTTTTAGCTCCATGGGCAGCGTGGTGTCCTGGTTACAAGGCTAAAACCCCTGCAGAAGGAGATTTTTTTTTCAAAAGCTTGCACTTCCTTCCTGCTCCCAGGAAGTTCTCCTGGCTGCTCCACAGAACAGAAAGCTTTATGCAATATGCACACTAGGTCAGCTGCACCGAGACACATTTAGAGCCTGTGCCTTTAAGCAGAGAAGCTTACTGAGGCACTCAGAATGCTGGGAGCCGTGGTGACCTCCATCCTTACAGCCCATTACTCTAACGAGAAGTGGGGAGGCTCCCATTTGTTCTCCAGACACGCAGGAAGATGGGAGCGGGTGGGCAGCTCACAGCAGGTGCGTGATTCTTATTAATTTTAATGAAGATATCAGCGCCCTTTGAAGTGGAGATGGGGCAAAGGGGGCACTTGCAATTCAGCCTCCTCAGCGATTTTTATGAAGGATGGTGTGTGGGCTGCAGCTCATGACAGCCCAGTGCTGGCACAGCTACCCTCCACTGTCTGTGCCAGGAGGGGCCCCAGCCTCTGTGGCAGGGGAACGGGGCAGCCACCCGCTCTTGTCACAGCGTAAGTCTGGGAACCAGACAGAAAAATCTGGGACAACACACACATATCAAGTCACATCAGCAGAGCCACTCTGTGCCTGCCACACAGCACGCCACCCAAAAATGCAGACACTGTTCTTGTCTCAATAAAGGGCAGATGACGGCAGGCAATTCTGCTGGCTCCACTCGGCCTGGCTTTGTTTCAGTAAACTCGATTCACCAGCAGGTTTCCTCTTAGCAGGGGGCTG
The DNA here is from genome assembly GCF_021556685.1 of Rattus norvegicus. Taxonomy (NCBI): domain Eukaryota; kingdom Metazoa; phylum Chordata; class Mammalia; order Rodentia; family Muridae; genus Rattus; species Rattus norvegicus. Next base: position 51,478,502 of record NC_141539.1, read on the forward strand.
CCCACTCTGCAAGTCAGCCACTTACTCCAGACCAGTCCCCGGGTGGGCACAAGTTACATCTGGTGGAAGCTGAGCTGTCCAGACCCAGACTGGGGAGCCCAGTACCCTAGGGAGTGCTGTCTGCAGCAGCAGCACCTAGGCCTGTTAGTACAAGCCAACATCGGTGCCTTTCAGAGGCTGTGGGGAGGTGCAGGGGGTACACAGACAGGGCCCTCAGCCAGAGCTGAGATCACCCAGGGACTTCAAAGATACTTAAAGATATTAAATCTCAAGATATATTTCAAACTAACTGAAAAAGGCTTTCAGGGTACCAGCGTTAGGCTGAGCCCCAGGGACATAAAATTTAGGATGATGTAGATCTGTCCTCATTGCCCACATGCTTCGGGAGTGTCAAGAATAAAAAAGAAATGGTGACATGCTGCTCAACTGTGGCACTCACTGAGCACCCGTCACAGCGTCCTTTGAAGGTGCCGGTCACTAGCAGGTCCACCTCCTGGGGTCTCCAGTGGATCTCATTTCTATAAGATCAGGTTATTTAAGTAGTGGCAGGTGACCTAAAAGACAGCTTCGAACTCTGCCAATGTGAGCAATGACAGGCTTTAACCTCAAAGTGTGTGAGTCCAAATAAATCCTTCCTAGAGTCGCTTTGGTCAGAGCATCCTGTCATGACAAGAGATAAGGCAGTCAGGACACCAGGTGGGATGCTGCATGCCCTTAACTCTAGTACTCAGGAGGCTGAAGCAGGAGGATGATTTCACAGGAAGTTCGAGGCCAGTCTGTGATACGTGAGAGCTTGTCTCAAAGAAGAGTCAGAAAATTCCACATTAACACTCAGACCCCAGCAGCCTGTGATATCCTACACACACCTAGAGCCTGCTCATCTCATTCCGCATGGCCCAAATCAAGAACAATGGCTCCTGCTGTAACATTTACTGCTTAACAAGGTATCAAGGTGCACGCTTGTCTATCCAAATATGAACCCACTCCTGGGCACAAAGTCAAACCAGGCAGCTTCCTTAACCCTTATAAAGAATTCGTTCTCAGGCTCTCATCCCTTCCCATCCCCTCCACTCGTCTCCCTCTCCTTCTCCTTTCCTCCCCTCCTCCCTCCCCCTTCCACTCTCCCCCCTCCCTCCACCTTTCCACTCTCCCCCTCCCCTCCCCTCCCCTCTCTCTTCCTCTCTCTCTCTTTCTCTCTTTCTGAATTCAGCTCCTGCATCTGTCTCCTGCAGTGCATTTCTTCATTAAACCTTCTTGCATCTGTTCCAACCTGATCAATGCTTTCACCCCCATGCCTTCGGCTGCCCTCCATTTCTGGCACAATAATACAGTTACCACCATCTAGAATGCTGCTTTGGTTGAAGTGTCATGCATTATATTTTGTTTTGGTTTTATTTTCAAGGGGTTTTTTTTGTTGCGGTTTGTTTTAGAGATAGTATCTCACTATGTAGCCCAGGCTGGCCTCAAACTCACCACCCTTCTGCCTTAGTCTCCTGAGTGCTGGGTGGTAGGCATGCATTGCATTTGGGACACAGCAAGAAAATAGTACTGTAAATGGGGAAGGAGAGAGAGAAGGAGCAAAATTCCTTAGGGAGAGTGCACAGCCATAAAATGGGAGCAGCAAGCAGGGAGCTCACATTTGGGTTTGCGGTGGTATGTAGGCCTCCTCAGGGGCACTCATGCATGGGCCCTACCTGCAGGTACTAGGGAACAAACTGCCAAGAATCTTAATCTCAGCGAGTCCTCAAATCAATAGGAAAGGAAGGGTATCAAACCCACACTCTAGAAAGATTGTTCACACCTCCAGGAGGTAATGGAGCGAGCAGGAGCACCCCCAAAATTCCACGTTAACACTCAGACCCAGAGATGGGAGCAGAGGCCCCAGCAGGGCCCACCCACAGCACACACCATGACTAGATATCCACAAACCATGCAACCTGTGGGGAGGGCAGCTCGCGCCTCACGGTGAGCCTGGAAGCTAGCCAGATTGAAGGTGGGGAGCATCAGGGCCTGGTACTCAGTCCCTGCTGCCTCCTTTCCAGCTTGGCAATGGATCTGTTTGAGATGTGAAGAGAGGAGAGGCGCTGGGATGACACAGCTCCCAGACTTCCTGAACAGCGCCTGATGTGGCCATAGTAAGAATTGGTTTCAAATTAGCTGAGGAAAGCGTCTACACTTCAACTGGTGGGAAGAGAGAAAGCAGTCATAAGAGAATGTTCTAGAACAGAAGGTCCTGATGAGGCTACCAGAACACTCAGAAGCCAGTGCCACGCTTAATATAAAAGGATGTTGGCACAAGTTGACAGCCAAACCCAACTACAGATATGGGTCACGTTTGCAGTTGTAAGACGTGTAAAGCCAGAGGCTGGAAAGGTCATGATGTGTAAAGGTCAGAGGCTGGGCATCCTCATGACTGCTTTAAGGAGCAGAATGGTTGGTGCTGTATCTACACAGGACAGGGAAAACCCACCACCTTGTGGACCTGGATTTCACATCCATAACCCAACAATAGTTAGAACTGAAGCATAACTGAACAGAGCTTTCTAGAAGGAATCCAGCTGTACCTCCCAGCACTGTGACATTGCCTGGTCTTCCAGAGATATGAGGATACAGCCTACAAGGCCTGGAGTTAGGTTCTCCAAGAGGACGAACAGCTGCAGCTTGTGGCATCTCTACTGTGCTCTGGATAGCTCAGCAGGCGTCCCGCCCATCCAGCTGCAGTGCTAGCCTGTGACCAGGATTCACAGAGCTTGTGGCTGTGAATCACTCGCACTCCATCCCACTCTTGGGCTTAGACAAGATTCCTGGGAAGCCTACATCATTTTTAAGTCAGTTTTTGTGTAGTCCTGGCTGGCCCGGAACTCACTCTGTAGACCAGTCCATTGTCAAGCTCATAGATATCTGCCTGACTCTGTCTCCTGAGTGCTGACATTAAGGTGTGGGCCTCCATGCCTGGCCTCCCCAACTCCTAAGGCAAATGTAGCTCACAGGGCTTGCAGCAGGCAATGGAGGGCAGTTTGGGGAACAAGCTTGAAAACATCTTAAGGCCATCTTCACATATTTGACATTAACTAACAAGAGTAAGTCTGAGATGGGCATGGTTTTGGAAAGAGAATCTTGCTGTGTAGCTCAGGCCAACCTCAAACTCATGATCCTCCTGCCTCTGCTTTTAGTGTTACTAGAATTGAAGGTGTGAACTATCACATCCACCCAAACTTGCAAATGCACACTCAGTCTAATAAGCAATCCCAAGATCAGAGTACATCTTGAAGCTACGCATGCACACACACAAATACACACAAACACACACACATACCAACACACATAAACACACACACCTACACACAAACACATGCAAACAACATGCACATATACATACATACATACATGCATACACACACACAAATAACACATATACATACACACACATACACACACAAACAACACATATACATACACACACACCTACACAAAAACACACGCAAACAACATGTACATATACATACATGCATGCATACATACACACACAAACACCACATACATATACATACACACACACACACGCACACGCACACACACACACACACACACACACACACACACTCATGGCAGCAAAAATCCGAGAAAATGTGAACCTTAGGTAAATCAGAATAAACGCACACCTGAGTACACCAATTGCTGAATAAAAAATATGAGGAGACCTTTGCATCCTCTCCTGGAGTGGCCTCCAAGATGCTCTATTACGTAGAAGGAGCAAAGTGCAGAAGAAAATCTTGTTTGCACAAAAGAAATGAGACACATAAATGTGTTTGCCAATTCATAAGATCTCTCTGCAAAAATGAGTAAAAAGGGGCTGGAGAGATGGCTCAGTGGTTAAGAGTATTGACTGCTCTTCCAGAGGTCCTGAGTTCAATTCCCAGCAACCACATAGTGGTTCACAACCATCTGTAATGGGATCTGATGCCCTCTTCTGGTGTGTCTGAGACAGTGACAGTGTCTCAACAACAAATAACTCTTTTTAAAAAAGGAGTAAAAAGTTATCAAGGGCCACAGAGATGGTCTTTTCTCAGCAAATATCTTGGTACATTTTGATCTTTGAACTGTGATAATATCCCATTCATCATTTGTGATTCATTTCTATGAGTAACAGGAAAAAATAAGAAGTAAAAAATTAGTGTCTGTCTGGGGTTAGTGGAGGGATATGATGGTCACATCGCACCAGACAAGGGCCTCACAGTATGTGAGCTCAAAACGACGTAGCCTGTGCACTTGATCAGGAAGAGTCCATAAATCATTCTTAAAAATTTCAAATATGTTATTCTAGTAGTTTTTTAAACAGAAAGAGGCTTTCCAATGTCCCAAGGTCAGCTGTGGTGATCCATGTTCTCATGATGGATGGGCACAGGGTGCTGAGAGCACTCCTCTTTCTCTTCTTTGTTCATTCACTTGTTTTGTTTCCAAAGGCAGGGTCTCCTGCTGTGTAGACCAGGAGCAGGAATGCACACAGATCCATCTGCCTCTGCATCCGGAGTGCTGGGATTAACGGCCTGCACCACCATCCCTGGCTTCAGGATGCTTTTCTTTACAGCCTTTTCTTTTCTTTCTTCTTTTTCATTTTTTCCTGAGATAGAATTTCTCTATACAGCCTGTCCTGGAATTTAATGCGCCTGCTGGGGTCAAACTCAGAGATCTGACTGTGTCTGCTTCCCGAGTGCTGGGATTAAAAGCGTGTGCCACCACTGCCTGGATATACAGCTTTTAATAATGATTTTAAAAATATAAACTAGAAAGAGGCAGACAGAACTGCGTGAGTTCGCAACCAAGCAAGTTCTAGGCCAGCCAGGGCTACATAGTGAGACCCTGTATCAAAAAAAAAAAAAAAAAGAAAAGAAAAGAAAACCTTGGGACTGAAGAGATGGCTTGGTGGTTAAGAGCACATACTGTTCTTCCTGAGGACCCAGACCCATATCAGGTAGCATACAACTGCCTGTAACCACATCTCCAAGAGAATCTGACATGTCTTACCTTTATGGACACTTGCATTCATGTGTATACACACACACACACACACACACACACACACACACACACACACACACCCTTAAAATAAGGAAAATAAATCTTTTAAAAAACTGGCGATTGCTGCTTTTCAAGAGGGCCCAGTAGACTGCAGGTAACTCCAGCTCCAGGGGTTCCAACACCCCCTTCTGATCTCCACAGACACTGCACTCACATGCACAAACCCATACACAGACACATACATATACACATAATTCATTACAAATAGTAAAACATTTTAAAATATAATATAATATAAAATAGTAAAGATGGTGGCACCCTATAGATGGCAGCCATGCTCACTGATCACCTGCTGTTATGGTAGGCTCCTTTCATGTGTAATTACATATGTTCAAATTCCGTTCCATGTATATAAACTGGAGCACTTCTGCCCTTGAGCGCCTCCCCTTGGGCATCTAGCTCCTGAACATTCTGATTATTTCAGTGCATGTCCTGACTCCCTTTTGTGCGTGGTGTGACTACCCAACATCCACAGCCTGGGTCTCTACATGGGAACCCTCATTCCTATACATGCATGTTCTCATTCCTGTGCATGCGTGTTCTGGTTACTTCACACACAGGCTTTAACTCCTTTAAATACACAGTTGAGTCTCACCAGCCTCCCAGAGGCAGAATCAGATTGTTTTATTAAAGTGGAAACCACTCCCACTCAACACTTCTGCTTGGTAGGTGGGTCAGCTACTATTGCAACGTCCCAGCTTGTGCCCTGCCTCCTCCCACCCTTCCTTCATGGCTGTGCTCTCATTTAATACATAGCCGTGATCCTGAACCTTGGCATTCAGGGAGTCACCACTATGTTTCCAGAATACAGTACTTTCCTCAGGCTCTGCAGGCCAGCACTGTGCCTTCCCTCCATAACCTCTGTCTAAGTTGATCTCTGTCTCCTCCATATTCCAGCCACCTCCTCCCCATGGAGGCTGGAGCTGTGAATACCTTTTTCTCCTGTGGGGCCGACTCTTCCTGGCCGTCCTGGGGCTCCTTTGTTTCCCTTTTCTCCTGAATCCCCTGTGGAAGAAATCATATCTGTTTAGGCACAGTTTGGCTAGGACAGGGCATCCATACAGAACTAAAAAAGCTCTCACTCATGGTGCAGCCAGTCTGGTCCTACTCCCTGCTCACCCTACTGCAAACTGCAACCAGCATCACTAGGGTGAGCTCTGGGTACCCAGGTTTAAGCTTAGGATGTGCTTTCCATACACTGCTTTATTTTTGGGGGAATAGATTTTTCCTTCTGGGCTGGTTTCCAATCTCCTTCCCACCATATAGGACTCTCCACGGTACTCTAAACAGAAGGATACGTGACAAGGAGAGTATGGGGTGGCCCCCAGGGAAACATCATGTAGGCTGGTGGCATGCTGGGAGAACAGACCAGAGTGTCCACTGGTCCTCTCAGCATGATGCATGGAACATTCATGGTGGCTTCCCACGTGGGCTGCCTCAGAGCAATAGAGTATGCCTTCCATGTTTGGGGTCCAGTGGTCAGGTACAAAAGACAGAGGTGTAAATAAGCTGTCAGGATATCTGACAAGATGAGTCCATGGGGACTAGGGGGTCGCAGGGAACCAGAAGGCCACACCTATTCTCTAACCTCAACCCCAATCTAACCCTGATCAAATGACCTCCCGACAACACAAATTTGATTCTTCTTTTCCCTTCCTAAAAGACAGAAAGTCACTGAAGGCTACACTGAGTTATAGACCAATCTGGCCTCAAACTCCTGGACATCTACTTGTCTCTGCTTCTTGGTCTACACATCCTTGTCTATATAGTGAGTTCCAGGCTAGCCAAAGCTACTGAGGGAAACCCTGTCACAAAGGGAAGAAAAAGGAGAAAAAGGAGGAGGGGAAGGGAGAGGGGAAGGGGAAGGGAGAAGAGGGAGAGAGAGAAGAGGAGGAAGAGGGAGAGAAGAAAAAGAAAGAGACAGAGAGACAGGAGACATGGCCATGTATTGCAATGAGCATGACAGCAAACCCACTGGGGATGCTCTGATTGAAATTCACTCTCACAGCTAGAAAGCAGTGGCCAGAAGAAGGAGCTCACTCACTTCCCATGAGACAAAACATTAGGATGAGGAGTTCTCCTTGCTAAGAGACAGTCATCTGTGAAGCCTTGATGGTTTTGTTTTGAAGTTATCAAATTGAAGTCGAAGAAAAGAAAGAAAAAAAAAAGCTCATAAATGCCCAAACCTATCTCACAGGGATTCTAGGGAGCAGAGAGAAAGAGAATGCCTAAGAGCCTGTGAAGAGCTGCCAGATGCACTTTCCAGTACTGAGGTGGGGGTGGGGCGTGAAAGCAAGAACATAATAATCTCTGCACACTAAAAGCCGAGAACCACTCGGGGGAAATCAGGGCCAAATAGCAAAGACGTGTCAGCGACACTGCCGAAGGGATGTCACCAACAAAGAGAACATTCTGTGAGCTACCCAAGAGGAAAAATATTTTAAGTCAAATTGACATGAGAAGTCTCATTAGCCACATAGCGTATACGACGGAATGAGGCACAAACTTCAGCAGAAGTGACATAGGATGATTCAGATGGGAAGCCTCCCTGGTGAAGTGGCCTTTAAACTGAAGCTGTGCAGTGAGCAGGAAGCAGCCAGCCAGAGCAAAGGAAAGAGACATGGATGGGCACACAGGCTAAAGGGATGCAAAGGCTGTCCAGAGGGATAGACGGAGGGACAGGGCCAAAGGGGACGTGATCACCCACGGAAGAGCAACAGCAAAGCCCACCACTTCAGAGACCCACCAAAGATGGGTAAGGGTGGCAACATGTTTTCTTTCCTAGTACATGCGTCATGGTGTGTGTCATAGTAAGTATCTACTGTGGCCCTCCTTTCCATGGGGCTGAAATCTCTTCAGAGCAGCTGAAGGAAGGCCCCAACCACTGAGAGGCAACCCTAAGCACACCTTCCAGCTTTTCTAGAAGTTTCTAGAAAGCTTCTCAAGTTTGCACATGGCTCTCACTCATTTGAGGCAGACAAGTGGGTGTGCATGAATGAAAGGATGGGCTATGAGAGCTGAGTGACAGACCAAGGTCAGGCTCTGGGCCTGACCACAGCCTCTTTGATCCCTAATCCCTACCTGGATTAGGGTAAGGCTGAATGAACTAGACAATCATCCACTACATTGTCACTTACCTGAAGGCTTCACCTCTTAAAAAAAGAAGGCAAGAAGGTCACCACACCCACCACGAAACTTCCCCGCAACCTCCCCTTTCATCCTGGGTCTGTCTCTAATTTTATTGAAAACTGCTCATCCTGATTCCCAACTCACCAAAAGACGGTGGCACAGCACTTAACACTAGAACAGGAAGTGTCGCACCAGTGAAGACATTTTAAAATATGATTCGTGGGGTTGGGGTGATGTCTGTCAGTAAATGCTTGCCCCAGCAAGCGTAGGACTGGACTTGATCTCCAAACTCCATGTAAAAGGCCAAGCATAGCAGTATACACCTGCAATTCCAGTACTGGGGAGGTAGAATCAGGAGGACCCTGGGGCTCCTGGCTAGCCAGACTAGACTAAATCAGGAAGCAGCAAGTCATTGAGAGACCCTATCTCACAGAGCAAAGCTGATGATGTACCAGGAACAATACCAGAGGCTGACCTCTGGCCTCCACAGAAGCACACACATGTGTGTACACACAAAGGGGGATGGGGAGATCTGTAAATAATTTTTATATCTTTCAAAAAAACTTCTTCACTTAAATGTTATTCTCCAGGAAAATCTTCCCATGCCACCCACAGTGGGTAGAGGAGGACAAGACCTCTGACGCCCCCAAACAAACACCTTGATGTCCAGGCTCTGAAGCTCCCCCTAATGCAGTTCCCCAAATCTATCCATGATTACTTTATGTCCTGAAACTACTTGATCATAAAACGTTGTTTTTGCTAGCTATGATGGTGCAGGCCTTTGATCCCTGCACTCCAGAAGCAGAGGCAGGCAGAGTTCTTCAATCCAGGCTAGGCTACACAGCGAGTTCCCATCTGGCCAGGGCTTCAAAGTGAGATCCTTTGTCTCACAAAGAAATCTGACCTCTGCCCAAGATGGTGGAAACCTTCCCAGGATGCTTAACTCTAAATCCAGCTGGTCCTGGAGGCCTTAGAAAAAACCCTGAAGGGTCATCAAGATCTAAGATGTTTCCAACACTGCTCAAAGCTCAGGGGAGTGGGAGGGGCTCCTTACCCGTGCTGATAAGCAAACCCTGGAGAATGTCATGTCCCTGGCATAGGGTTGCTGTGGACTTCTCCACTCACACAGAGAGCCCAGCTGCACAGACCTGCCCCAGCCCCCCCCAGCCATCTTTCTATCAGAACAGATTGTCATTCCATCTGCCGTCTTTCCCACTGTCACTAGTACTGCTTTGTCTTTGCTCATGGAAACAATTTACCACTTGAGTCTTCTCGAATCAGATCTAGATCTGTGAACACAAAGCCTTCAGCCAGGTCACGCTTGCTTTGGTATTATCTGACCTGACAATGAAGGGGTGTGTCCATTATTTTCACGAAAAGCACATATGCTCATTGTCAGTGGAAGAAGTGCCACAGGCATCCCTGGACTGCTGTACTCTCTGCAAATGTTTCTGCAAGCAGACTTCATCCCTACAGGCCATGGGATGTAAACACTGTGACATCAGAGAGCAGGGAGGAGGCTGGCTGACCTCAGCAGTCCAGCTCATTCAGGAGAGGATCACATGAGAAGGCCTTTATACAAGACTCCTGAGGCTGTGTTGCATATGCATCACTAGCCAGAAATCCACAATGTCTTGACTAGAGTTTAAATGTCGGGGAACCTTGGTCTTCTAGTCAGGGAATCCCAGGCCCAACAGATGGGCAGATTTCCCAGGAGTACCTGGTCCAGAGCCAGTCTTTGTGAGTGTGTGCTGAAGTGCCAGGCCATGTAGGAGACTGAGACACCCAGAGGCATGAGCAAGGCCACACCAGAGCAGCAGACTAGCCATTACCTTTGAGGCCGGGGACAAGAATCTGCACAGAGCAGGCGTCCTCTGTGGTCTGCTGGGGACATCCAGATGGCAGCAGGGACAGGAAAGCCAGGCTGATCAGCATGCCTGCAAGAGCCAGGTCCCTCATCATCACGAGTGCAGGCAGGACGCTGACTCCTGGAAGAAGGAAGACATAAACAGTGACAGGCTCTGACCAGTCAGTGCATTGCAAACAGCAGGCCACAGTCACGCGATTTTTCTCTGGGTTGGTCACATACCAATTACCAATTTCCACCGAGACTCTGAAGCTCCCAGGCAACTAGAGCACCATGTGTGCCCAGACCTCTCTCTTTAAGCCTTTGCTGAAGGTCACTTGTAGGGACCAGCTTCCCTCAGAACAAGTCACTAAACACAAGGCCTGCCCAAGAGTTCCAACTTATCCTAATGGCAAAGACTCAGACTCGAAGAAGACAATGACCCCTATGCAAGACATGAGCCTCCTGCAGGGCTTGGAGCATGACTCGGGGGAAGCGGGGAGACATCCAAATACAAACAGAGATTCACACTAGATGGTTTGAAAGCAGAAAAAGAAGAGAGGGAATGAGAAAGGCCAACCGTAGTGACAAGAGAAAAAGAAAGAAGGATTTATTAAAAACTGGGTCTGGAAACTGGGGGAGAGGGTTCCCCTTTGTGTATCAGAGCCTCACAATGGTTTCAGCATTATCTATCCCAGAAGATCTCTGATGCTTCCCTGCACCTACCCCGCTGGGTCAGTCAATTGCTTAGCAATATTTCCAAGGGCCGACCTTCTGCCAGGCACAGTTCCGGGTGCTGGGGTAGAGAAAGGGGGACAGACGGGCTGGAAAGGTGATTCGGTGGTTAGGGGTGTCTCTGCACTCGCAGAGGACCCAGGTTCAGTTTTCGGGGCCCTCATGCGGGTGCACAACCACCTGTAATCTCCCACTCCTGTAGGACCCAACGCCCTCTTCTGGCTTCTGTGGGCACTGGGCATGCATACATGGAAGTATACACATACATAAAAATAAATACATCCCTTTTAAAAAGAGGCAAAAGGATAGACGGATAAACCAGGGCAGCAGAGAAGAGCCAGCCATCTTCCCCTGAGGAAAGAGGCAGGGCAAGATGGCCTGGACATGCATGTGCTGTGCTGCTATCTAGAGATGGGGAGGGGTGGGAAAGGGGGAGGTTAGGAGGGGGTGGGGAGGTGAGGGTTTGGGGAATGGAGTAAATGATTGGAGCTTGGGAAGAAGTTGCCTGGCCTTGTGAGCACAAAGGAGAAAAAGCGCCCTGTGGAACAGAGTGAAAACTCAGAGCTGGTGTTACTGTGAAACCTTTGGGGGTGCGGGGAGTCCAAGGCTACAACATAGAAGCATTTGATCAGGGTCTAGCTTTATAAGAGGGCCACTAGGTGACTCTTTGGAGACTGTATTTATTGGAATAAGTGGGAGCGAGGAGGCCAGACAAAGGAGACCACAGTATGCAAGGGGTCATGGGGACACCATGGCAGAGGCAGAGAAGAAAGGCATGGTTGGGATGTGTTGTGGAGGCAAAGCTGATTGGTTTTCACTGGATGCTGTGGGAAATGTGAGGGGATGGCCAACTACAGCTCTGGAGAACAGGGCCGGGGCTACTGAGAAGAGAAAACCTGGGGAAGGGAGGGGGTCAGGGCTAGATTTGTTCTTCCAGTCAAAGAAGCCTATAGCTCTCCCATGGCTAACAAGCAACAGAACTTGGGTGGACAGAGCAATGGTTTAGCTTGTCCAAAAGATCAAGATGTTCTGCATCCCTCCCTGACTCCAGCCATCAGAGGCGAGGGACGAACATACACAGTCAGTGAGATCATCCTGTCCGCCTATCCACAGAGAACAAATCAAGGCAGTGAGGACACAGACCAAGTCCCAGGAGCCTTCGTAATCTTTGGAGTCCCCTATCTGGCTGTGCTGACGCCCACTTGGGTAACACCAAAGCCCTGCCACATCTGCTCCCAAGGATGGGTTCTCCCCAAAACCTGTAGAGTCAAGATGTCCACAGACGTACTACCACTATTGTGTCAGACAAGGAAAGCTGCATCTGGTGATGAATCATCTGTCCCTGCAGCATGAAGGGACACCATCTGAAACTCCTCTTTTGGCCCTGAAAAGAGTCCCCACAAGAGGCAAGAAAACAAAAAGGTTCAGTGACGGTAGATGAAGACTGCCCACCTAAGCAGAGGCAGGGCTTAAGAATGGGTGGAGGGGGGACAGAGCTTTGAAATAGCATAAGCAGAGGTGAGGCTTAAGAATGGGGCTGCATGATTGAAGTGTATAGTATTTAGGTTATAAGTCAAAAGGACTCACCGACCTTGATACCTTGGGATCTTACTCAAAGTCCAGAGGTATATAATGGAAAGCCACCTCCAGCCTTCAAGGACTCAGGGGAGGAAGACCTTGTATAGTTCAAACCACAAAGACAACATCCTGAATCTGCAGGGCATGGGCTCTGCTGATCTCAACACTGCTCTGACCTTAGGAGGCTGAGGTTTGAGGCCTGGCTCCCACTCTCCAACCTACGTTGCTCTGATCCTGAGCTTGTAGGGTGGTAGGCAAGAAGGGAAGCTCTGGCAGCCAGAGGTTAATTAATGAGATGCCTACTCCTATAATAGTCGAATCCTCAAAAGCCGTGAGGAGCCAACAGGCAGAAAACTCCACTGCATGCAGAAGGGCTTAAGTGGAAATGGTAGCCTGAGAAAACACTGTGTGCCTGCTGAGTTTCTGCTTTTATTAAGAAGAAAAACAAATCAAGGCAGACTACAAAATCAGGTTTGGGAGCAGAAAACGGCACACATGGATAGGTTTGTGGAGTGGGTGGAAATACACACACACACGCACACACACACGCACACACACACGAGAGAGAGAGAGAGAGAGAGAGAGGAGGAGGAGAGGGAGAGGGAGAGGGGGGAGGGAAGGAGGGAGGGAGGGAGGGAGGGAGAGGGGCGTGGGGAGGGAGGAAAACCACCATGGACGATGGGAACCTCTCTAGAGAGGCCTGGGTACTCACTGCTCAGCTCTAGCAGGAATGAGCACTGCTTAGAGTCTCTTCTAGCTTCTCATTTTCCAGAGTTATCTACACACGGCTACATGCATAAATGCATGAGAAACATAATGCTGAGCTTACATGGGACTCTGCAGACCCAGGGGTTGTCACACATGGATTATTGCTCTGCTGTCATTTGTCCTGAAATTTCCAGCAATTCAAGAAACAAGGGGGTGCAAAGCCTGTGGGTAAGCACACCTCCCCACCGTGCTATTAGCAGCACTCAGCTGTTCCCTAAGTGGCTTCCTTTTCTGTAGAGCCACAAAGGTAATAATAAGCCACGTATGATGGTACATGGCTATCAGCCCAGCACTTGGGAAGCAGAATATGAAGTCATGAGTTCAAGGCCAGCCTGGGCTCCAATAGTGAGATCCAGGACCAGCATCTGGCCAGGGATACATAATAAGATCCAATATCATCAATTAAAAAGGAGGGGCTGGGGGTGCTAAAGAGATGGCTCAGTGGTTAAGAACATGCACTGCTCCTGCAGGGCACCCGAGTTTGTTTCCCAGTGCTTGCAACCCCAGCTGTAGGAGAGCCGATGCCTCTGACCTCTACTGGCACCGGCGCACACATGCACATATGCGCAGACACATACGTATGCATGATTTTTAAATGATTCAAACAGCTGGGCATGGTGGCCCCTACCAAACACATGAGAGGCAGAGGGGATTCCTCTGAGTTTGGAGCCAACCAAGGCTAGAAAACGAGACCCCATGAAAACAAACAAACAAAGCAACGCTGACCCTTGCTGCGCCCTCCGCTTGTTAGATTAAAAACTGTTCAGATGTTTGTCTTTCTCAGTGCTCCCAGAATGGCACAGGAACGTATTCCACAGAAACAAATGCTCCTCCGGAGACAGCAGGCATCCAGCAAGACATGGACTTTCCCTCCATGAAAGTCCTAAGTGTGGCTTTACGAAAGATCAGGCCACAGCAGACAGGGAGAGCAGAGATACAGAAGCCCTCCAAGCTGGCTTGTCCTCTACCACCTCCTCTCTCACCGACTCTCCTGCCTGTGTGCCCTTTCCATCAGCTCTCATCTAAGCTAGCGGATGCCATGGGGCCCTGTCCTCCAACTCTCTCAGATTCTTCCCCAGACCTGCTCCAGAACAGGACAGGTGGGCACACGGGGCGGCACCCTGTCCACCAGGAAGCTCTGGCTCATGTGCTGTTCAGTTGCCTCTCAGGAAAGGAATTTGGTTTTATAAACGGAGACTATGCAGCAAGCCCAAAACCTTTTTAAAAACAACATCCTTATCTCTTTAGCCAGGGCCCCAAAGACTGGGGGCCCACTTCTATCAAAGAGACAGCTTTCTCGGGGAGAGATTAAATGTGGAATTCACAAAAGAAACATAAGAATGAACTGGCAGTAGGCCAGGGGGAAACACAGTAACCAAACACAAACACATATCTTGACATGTCCACTCAACACCTACCGTGAAGCCCTGGGTCTCACAGACCCTGAAGTATCTTCTGTGAACAGCACTGTCATTTGGAAGCCTCCTCTGTCCTAAAGTGACACTCCCACCCCTGCCACGAGGCTACAGGGAAGATCTGACCAACGCCATGGTAAAGAGAGGTCTGCCTGGTCTCCTTCATCTCTGGCACAGATGTCTCAAGATTAGAGAGAAAACCAAGTGTGAAGGCTTAGAGCTCTGCTCTCCCAGGCAAGATCTCAACAAATCAAGTACCATTGTGCCATGCAATGGCCCACAAATTTGACCATTTTAATACAGAGCTGCTAGCTGGGGGCATTCGAACACAGCGGCCAGTCCCGAAAGCTGGTGTCAGGGCACAACAAGCAGCTGCCCTTTGGAGTTACTCCCCTTCCAAGTGGCAATATCCACTGTTAGGTGGCTCCCCTGAGGGAAATGTCCCTCCCTCCTGGTCACTCCCCACCCCACCTAAAACCCACAGTTGAGTATGCCTTGGAGCTGTAGGTCCCTGAACAGGACTGAGCTGTCAACCCATAAATGCTGCTCGATGGCAGCCTGAGGTATGGCGCTCCCCCAGGTTGGAGTTAGAAATGATCTATTCAAACTCCACCTCTTAAGAAACCTAAGTGGCTTGTAATTCCATCTGTAATAGCAACTGATCGACCAGAATCTGCCTGGAAGATTCCACCATTACCTACTGAGCTAAACGAACTCTGGAAACCTGGTGTCTGACTTACTGGTCAACTCCAGGATGTTTATATCTGAGACTGAGTCCCACCTGGTCAATTCCACCCTCCAGCCCTGCTTGGAAATTTGCCCTCCTGCCTGTGTTCAACAACTGCCCACCCCTGGCCTAGTGTCCTGGGGCAGCACCTCTTACCTGGATACCCACTAAGCGAAGGAGCTGTCCTGACAGTCACCGGCTGGCAGAGACACTGCTCCAAGGAACCTCATGGCTGTTATTTACAGAGACCAGCTGCAGTCCAACTCAGAGAGAAACCCTGCCTGGGATGTCAGACAGCCCAGCGAATCTGTTGGAGCGGCAGCCTTATCTGCAAGAGCTTCCTGCCTGAAACCATCAGCTGTCCTGCAGGGGCCTGTGGAGTGTGGGAACTCAGCCCCTGCTGCCAGGCTGGGGTGCCTGGAAAGCCCAGCCAACCCCACCCCAAACATTCTCTCTCAATTTTGGTTTTCTTCCTGTTTTCCCTTCTCTTCTTTTTCTTCCAATAAGTGACTATGCCAAACATGGTGGTGCACACCAGTAATCCCTGCGCTCTGAAGACTAAAGCAGGAGAATTGCTGTGAGTTAAAGGCCAGCCTGCACTATGTGGCAAGTTCAAGGCCAGCCAGGAGTACATAGTGAGACTGTGACTTAAACAAACAAACAAAAACAAAAGGTAGAGAGTAGTAGAGGGAGATAGAACACAGTTCACATGAATCTTTACACACACACATGCACCTGATTGCACACACATACACACTACATACATGCATACACACACATACACAATACATACACATATACACATACACATGCATATATACACACACACACACACAAACACACACACACACACACACACACACTACACCACGACCACCTGGAGAGATCAACGAGAGTTCTGTGCTCTACCAAAACAGACTCCAAAAGTTACCCATGGTGCAGTTCCATCTATAAAATCCTCTGGCGAGCCTGTTTGGAGGCTGATCAGGGAAGCACAGCCACTCTATTACCCTCAAAGGAACAGCAGGACTCCATCAGGGAAGGTCTACTGCTGGCCTGTGGCTTCTAGACAAATTTGTGGATCCATGAGGGAGGAAGCCAGATCAGCCAAACCAACTTCACGATCAATGGAGTGTATGATGTTACAGCCAAATTGCCCTTACATCCTATCCATATAACACAAAGTGATAAAACTATAAAAATCAAGGACAGATCAGTGGTTGGCTAAGACACTACTGTGTGTCTCAAGAGTGACATGGCCTGACCTTCTGGGCTGTGGTACTGTTCAGACTTTCCACTGGGAAGACGACTCAAGGGAACTCTCTGAATTGTTTTCTACAACTGCACGTGAATCCATAATCTCCAAACAAAGCTTGACTTTTATTACGTTTCGTTTCTCAAACAGACTCTCATGCAGCTGTCCTCGAACTCAATAGAAATGTCTCTGTTCACAATTCCAGAGTTCACAGAGGGGCACAGAGCTAGCCGAGAGTTCCGAGAATCCTTCCTAAACCTACCAAGCATTGGGCGATGGTAGCACATGCCTTTTTTTTTTTTTAAGATTTATTGATTTATATATAAGTACACTGTAGCTGTCTTCAGACACACCAGAAGAGGGCATCGGATCTCTTTACAGATGGTTGTGAGCCACCATGTGGTTGCTGGGAATTGAACTCAGGACCTCTGGAAGAGTAGTCGGGTGCTCTTAACCGCTGAGCCATCTCTCCAGCCCAGCACATGCCTTTAATCCCAGCACTCAGGAGGCAGTGGCAGGTGGTCCTCAAATTCAAGGCCACCCTGGTCCACAGAGTAAGTTCCAGGACAGCCAAGCCAAGGCTACACAGAGACACCCTGTTCTCAAAAACCAAAACCAAAATTCAAACACAAAACCTGCCCAAGCAAACTATCAGACATCCCTACTGTCTCAAGGTGGTAGAGGGCCCAGAAAGCCTAAGACATTTTTTCCCTCCAACACATATTTTCTTGTTTGTTTGTTTGCTTGTTTTTCATGATAGAGTTTCTCTTGTATGACCATGACTGTCCTAAAACTTGCTTTGTAGACCAAGTGGTCTTCCAACTCAGAGATCCGCTTGCCTCTGCCCTCTGCCTCTGCCTCCCAAGCAGGGATTAAAGTCACGCACCACCATACCCTGCTTTCCCCTACCCCCTTTTTAAAGCAATCTATTCCATAACTCAGGCTGGCCTCAAATTAGAGGCCATCCTCTTGTTACAACTGCTTAGCATTGGGATGGCATGAGCCACCATTTCTGAATCTTCAGTCCCACCCTGGTATTAAACTCAGGGCTTTGTGAATACCAGGCGACTGACCTATGTCTCCAGTCCACCCTGAGGGTTTTTTTAAACAGTTCCAACAGTTTCAAAAATACTCCCAATTGCAAAAATAGTGCAATTTAGCTTGCCTGTGTTGAGTAGATTGTAAGTTAGGACTCTTGTATTATTAAGCGTACTCTGGTGTCACCAGGAATCCTCCACTGGAAGCAGACCACTGTTTTCCTCTGCCCTGACCCCATAGACCATCCCATTCCCAGCCAGAACAAGACTGGCCCAAATCCAGTGACTGTTTACATCTCTCTGAGATAACCATGGAGTTTGGATAGAGGAGTCACATGAAACCCACTCTGCTCTGGATGGGAAACTTACTGGGGTCACATCGGACGTGCTGCTGTATCTGTGGGACACTGTCCATGAGGACATTAACCACGGCCACCTCCCCAAAGGCCCTCATCACTGAGGGTGTCTGAGTTCCCGGAGAGTGCACAACACTTCCATCCCTTGTCCTATGCCTAGTCACTGGGGGATACAGAGGAGCAGAAAGACCAGGGTGTGGGCATTGAAAATCTCTCTTCTTGCCAACTAGTTAAAAGGTCTTAACCATTTAAGATATCTGCCCAATGTTAAGATTCTGTATTACAATATTTGTATGACAGTGGCACGGGAAAGTGGACATCATCGGATGTCCAGAAGGCCTGCCCAGATGTTCTCGAAAGTGGCCTGCACTAGTGGTATCTACAGAAGCCAGAAAACAGTGTCAGATCCCCTGGAACTGGAGACGCATCCCGGTGTGAACTGCCATGTGGGTGCTGAAATCCAGCTCAAACCTCTGCAAGAGCATCAACTGCTCTTAACCACTGAACCATCTCTCCAGCTCCAGGACCTAGCTTTTCTGAACTGATGATTGGGCAAAGGGATCTTGCTCCTTTGTATTAAATTCTCAAGGTTGAGTCAACTGGTCTAGAGACACTTTGAGAACCACTGCCAGCCTCACAGTAGATGTCAGGACATCACTGAAAGTCTCCTGCAGTATCTCAGCATCCCCATACGGGCTGTGACTGGCCTTACTCCTCAGCCTTCAAGAGCCCTCCACACTAGCCTATGCTCCAAGCTGCTTTACAGCCCTGGACCAGAATCACCAGACTGATTGGACAGAAGAGAGGACTCCTTGCTGGGTATAATGACTGTCCTAGCAGAACCATCACCCAGTCAGTGACCACTAGGAATAAAGAACAAACATATAGGGCTGGAGAGATGGCTCAGTGGTTAAGAGCACTGACTGCTCTTCCACAGATCCTGAGTTCAATTCCCAGCAACCACATGGTGGCTCACAACCATCTGTAATGGGATGCCCTCTTCTGGTGTGTCTGAAGACAGCTACAATGTACTCAGATACATGAAATAAATTAATAAAATTTTTTTAAAAAGAACAATCATATAAACATGATAGCATGTAAGAAGTGTGACATATGGGGTTGGGGATTTAGCTCAGTGGTAGAGCGCTTGCCTAGCAAACGCAAGGCCCTGGGTTCGGTCCCCAGCTCCGAAAAAAAAGAAAAAGAAAAAAAAAAAAGAAGTGTGACATATCACAGGATGGCTTCCTCATATATTCAGAAAGTCAGACTAAAAGGAGTACTGAGAGCAACCGTAAAGTGGACACTGTCATTGTTTTTAATAGCTGAGTAGTACTCCACTGTGGAAATGAACCATATTTTCTGTATCCATTCCTTTGAGGATCTGGGTTCTTTCCAGCTTCTGGCTATTATAAATAAGGCTGCAATGAACATAGTGGACCATGTGTTCTTGTTGTATTTTGTATGTTGGAGCATCATTTGGGTGTATGCCCAGGAGAGGTATAGCTGGGTCCTTGGGGAGT
This sequence comes from Rattus norvegicus, assembly GCF_021556685.1. Taxonomy (NCBI): domain Eukaryota; kingdom Metazoa; phylum Chordata; class Mammalia; order Rodentia; family Muridae; genus Rattus; species Rattus norvegicus. Next base: position 51,497,947 of record NC_141539.1, read on the forward strand.
ACTATGTCCAATTTTCTGAGGAACCTCCAGACTGATTTCCAGAGTGATTGTACCAGCTTGCAATCCCACCAGCAATGGAGGAGTGTTCCTCTTTCTCCACATCCTCGCCAGCATCTGTTATCACGTGAGTTTTTGATCTTAGCCATTCTGACTGGTATGAGATGGAATCTCAGGGTTGTTTTGATTTGCATTTCCTGGTGACTAAGGATGTTGAACATTTCTTTAAGTGTTTCTCGGCTATTCAATATTTCTCAGTTGAGAATTATTTGTTTAGCTCTGTACTCCATTTTTTAATAAGGTTATTTGATTCTCTGGAGTCTAACTTATTGAGTTCTTTGTGTATATTGGATATTAATTCTCTATCATATGGAGAATTGGTAAAGATCTTTTCCCAATCTGTTGGTTCCTATTTTGCCAAAATGACAGTATCCTTTGCCTTACAGAAGCTTTGCAATTTTATGAAGTCCCATTTGTTCATTCTTGATCTTAGAGCATAAGCCATTGGTGTTCAGTTCAGAAGTTGTTCCCAGTAACCATGTGTTCAAAGCTCTTCCCCACTTTTTCTTCTATTAGTTTGAGTGTATCTGGTTTTATGTGTAGGTCCTTGATCCACTGAACTTGAGCTTTGTACAGGGTGATAAAAATGGGTCGATTTGCATTTTTTTACATGCTGAGCGCCAGTTGAACCAGCACCATTTGTTGAAAATGCTATCTTTCTTCCATTGTATGGTTTTAGCTCCTTTGTCAAAGATTAAGTTACCATGGGTATATGGGTTCATTTCTGGGTCTTCAATTCTATTCCATTGATCTACCTGCCTGTCTCTGTACCAATACCATACAGTTTTTATCACTATTGCTCTGTAATACAGCTTGAGATCAGGGATGGTGATTCCCCTAGAAGTTCTTTTATTGTTGAGTATAGTTTTCGCTATCCTGGGTTTTTTGTTATTCCAAATGAATTTGAAAATTGCTCTAACTCTATGAAGAATTGAGTTGGAATTTTCATGAGGATTGCATTGAATCTGTGGATCGCTTTTGGCAAAATGGCCATTTTTACAATATTAATTCTGCCAGTCCATGAGCATGGGAGATCTGAGATCTTCCGAGATCTTCTTCAATTTCTTTCTTTAGAGACTTGAAATTGGCTCTTCCAGAGCATAACAAATACAGAGGTGGATGCTCACAGCCAACCATTGAACTGAGAATGGGATCCTCAGTGGAGGAGTTAGAGAGAGGATTGAAGGAGCTGAAGGGATTTGTAATCCCATAAGAACAACAATACCAACCAACCAGAGCTCCCAGGAACTAAACCACCATCCAAACAGTACACATGGACTGACCCATGGCTCCAGCTGCATATGTAGCAGAGGATGGCCTTGCTGGGCATCAATGGGAGGAGAAGCCCTTGGTCCTGCCAAAGGTTGATGTCCCAATGTAGGGGAATGTTAGGGCAGGAGGCAGGAAAGGGTGGGTAGGTGGGTGGAGGAACACTCTCATAGAAGCAGGGGGAGGGGGATAGGGTAGGGGGCTTATGGACTGGAAACTAGGAAAGGGGATAACATTTGAAATGTAAATTAAAAAGTCCAATAAAACGTGGACACTGTCAAACATGAACTATACATGGGGATCCTCAGTCTTCTCCCTGTCCTTCCAAGCCATCTCTAAGAAAGGTTGAATGTCCAGTGAGGTAAACAAAGAGCCTTCCCAGGGCACTTAAAAAGTTAGCAATTACCTCCAAAACCATACTGAGTCACTGGTAGACTTATCATTTTAAAAAATATTTAAAATTTTTTTCTTTGACAATTCTATTGTTTCAGGAACTGGAAACAAACATCTATCCTTTCCTCATAAAGCTTTGTCCCCAAAGTCCAATCTGAGGAGCCAATGGATTTATTAGGCTTACTGATATTAGAGCATGAAGTAGCTTCGGTGACAAAGTCATCAGTGTCAGGAAGTCACACCAGCATGGATGACAGTTCCCCATAGGAGCATAGATGAAGTTTCTGTCCATTAACCTTCTACTTGCTATAACACTGTAGCACATTTTCCAGCCCTTGATGTTGTATGCAATTATGGCAGAATTAGATATAGCTGGCTGGGGAAGTCGTATGTGTCTGAGATCAGGTGAGGGCCCAGTTCCCATCCCCCACCCCTTATGTGAAAAAAATATCCATAATCAATAGGCCTGATCCTCAGGGTCTCTTGGTAGTCTCTGCTGCTCTGATGAGGGTGATAGCCAAGCTCGAGTATAATTCTGTATAAGTCGCATATATTTCAGTCACATTCACTACCCATGACCTTACTCTTCCTGTTCTTGCCAATTCCCTTCTCTCCAACAAAAGCCCCAGAACTCTTTAATTTTTTTTTTCAAAAAATTTATAGGTGTTTTACCTGCAGGAATGTCTGTGCACCATAAGTGTGCAGTGTCTTAGGCCAGAAAAGGGTGTCAGATCCCCTCAAACTAGAATTACAGACAGTTGTGATCTGTCATGTGGGTGCTGAGAAGTGAACCCCTACCCTCTCTAAGAGCAACCAGTGCTCTTTACCCATGAGCCATCTATCTGCCTTAGTTTGGGTTTCTATTGCTGTGATGAAACACCATGACCAAAAGCAAGTCGGGGAGGAAAGAGATATTTGGCTTACACTTCCACACCGTAGTCCATCACTGAAGGAAGTCAGGACAGGAACTCAAACAAGGGCAGGAACCTGAAAGCAGGAGCTGATGCAGAAGCCATGGAGGGGTGCTGCTTATCAGCTCCCTCAGTCTTTCATACAGAACCAGAACCACCAGCCCAGACCTAGCACCACCCTTCCCTTATGACTAAGAAAAACGCCTTAGAGGTGGATCTTAGGGAGGCATTTTCACATTTCCTCTTTTTAGGAAGTCCTCACTGAGCAGTAAAACCACAAGCAGCTCAAACAGCTTCACCAGCATATGGTAATGTCTTTTCTAAGGATTTTGAGTGTTTGCCTTCATGATGTATGTGCCTTCCATGTGTTTGACTGGTGGCCCCAGAGGCTAGAACATCAGCTCTTTGGAGCTTAAGACAATTGTGAGCCAGTCAGTAAATGTGGGGAATTGAACATGTCCACACCACACACACACACTTTTGCTCAAAATTGGAAAAAATCCTCCATTAGATTTGTTCACATAGAACTTCTGTAACTTTATCTGTGGCATTTCAACCCTTGATAGTAGGGATGGTATGCTGGGAATCAAACCTAGGGTTTTACATTACAGAAACCTGTACTTAACATAACCACCAGCAGTAGAGTTACAGGCAGTTGATCTACATGGCTTCAAGGCCAGCCTTACCTACATATATAAAGTCCTTGTCCCACACAAAACAGTTTAATAAGTCAGGAAGATGATTCAGCAGTTTGAATATTACAAACTGACCCACATGTGGACACAATATCAGTTCCCAGTTGTCCTGTCTCCACACCAACACTGTGACAAGAACACATGGAATCTGTTTTTGTTGTTTTTCAAGACAGGCTGGCCACGAACTCGAAGATCCACCTGCCTCTGGAGTGCTGGGATTAAAGGCATGTACCACTACCACCCAGATTTAAGTGTTGATAGATAAAACTATTAATGCTGGGCCTTTATTGACAAGATACTAGGGGTTTTTTTGGTTTGGTTGTGGTTGAGACAGGGCCTCATCATGTAGCTCTAGCAGTTCTGGAATTGTGTAGATCAGGCTAGCTCGAACCCACGAAGATGTTTGCCTCTAAGTGCCAAGACTAAAAGATACTAGTCTTGTTAATGTGGATAACTCTGAAAACTTGACAGCAAAATAATGACCAGCAGTTTAAAAAGCTAGTAACTACAACTACTGATCTCAAATCACCTCCGCCAAGAGCATTCTTGCTTTTGTGATAGGGTCCCACACTTGGGGCTGGTTGGTCTCAACATGTATACCAGTGTGCGCCACCACACCAAGCTGTTTTTGAGGGCTCTAGCTTTTATGTTGGGGACGACCTAGAACTGCTCTTCTTGCCTCTACCTTATATTCTGGGACTATTACAGTATAGCTCTGTGAAGCCTGTTCTAACTGTAATCCCAGCATATGAGGAAAGCAAAGGATGGCAGTCACAAACCCAAGGTCAGCATAGAGAGGAGTACTTAAAGGCAGAGCTGAGCATCGTGGCTAGTAGACGTTAATTCTAGTAGACGTTGCGGCAAAGGCTGGCAAATGTAGATTTCTAAGAGTTCTAGGACATCTGAAAAAAGCAGAGGCAGTGAGGTCAAGACCAGCCTGAGTTCTATTTAGTGCTAGAGGAACAGTGAGGGGTGTGAAGGATGAAGCTAGGGGTGGGGTCTTCCCACTGTTGGTGATCCTGTAACTGGAAATCTGTTTGACTTTCCATCAACTGAGAACTTTCAAGAAAAATTCTCAATATTCCTGTGGGGCTTATATTGTTTTACAATCACATCCTTTTACTAAAAATCCCCACTCAATAACCCAAATATTCTCACAACTGTTTAAAACTTCAACACTCTCTCAATTTAAATATCCCTTAGCCAATTCCTAGATAACCCTTGTCACCTTCTAAAATGGATCAATTTCCAGGGCACAGGCTCCTTGTCCCAAGATTAAGATGAGCTTCTGCTCACCTCAGTTTCTAGACTAATAGCAACAAGTCCTGACATTCATCAGGCACATTCTGCTTGGTAATTGCCATTAATAATTGCTTTTATGTGTATTGATATTTGGTCTGCATATATGTATGAGCAGTTATGTGTCTGGTGCTCAAAGCCAGAAAATTAGTCAGATCCCTGGAAACTGGAGTCAAACACAGTTGTGAGCCACCATGATCCTAGGAATAGAATCCAACTCTGAAAGAGCAGCTGGGAGAGCCCAGACCACTGAACCATCTCCTCAGCTCCAATTTTGCTTGAGAACTTCTATGTAACACCAGAGAGTACTGCAGCCCCATGAGCAGGCTGTGACCAAGGTAAGCTAAGGAAGTGGTGCTTCATACCAGGGGAAGCAATACCAGTTGCAGCTCCATGGCAAGGAGGGCAGACAGCGGGAAGCAGCACGGGAACAGTCCCGTACAGATGCTTTGCTCACCCACATATCCACCAAGGACAGCGAAGCATAGTGAAGCCACACACCAAATGCCTGAAAAGCCGCCTTAGAAGGCAGCTGAAGAAACAGGGCTGCTCCACATAACAGGTGCCTCTTGTTCCTTAATCTAATAATTAAGGCCACATAACTTAGGGCTTGGGAATGGATCAGCCATCTGCTCCACCTGCAGCTTCACTGTGACCTGTACTAGGAGCTTCCTTGTCCTTCAAGGCCTGTGAACTATACCTGTTTCCATATAACCTGACTTACTAATCCTAACTTGAACTTGTGGGAGGCAAAACCAGACCATCTTTAGGGCAGCCTGCACTACAGGGAGACTCTGTTCCAAAGACAGACATGGGACATAAAACGGGGACAGTTGCAACAGAGGAGAAAGGGAGGTTAGAGGACAAAGTGAAGTTCTTATTAATCCTGCAAGGTGAGTGCCACCCCCAGACTTTCACAGCGGCGTGGATGCAGGACAGCACTCACCCTGCACGTTCTAACAGCTAACATTGTCACCTGCTTGCTACTAACACACTAAGTCCAACACCCCTCCCCCCATTCTGGCATTACGTAATGCAGCTATCAACATGACTGGCTTCAGGTGCGTCTCTCATCTTGAACATTTCAGCTCATTCAGGAAGCTACTGTTGCTGTGTACCCGCAGCCCTGAATTTTGAAAAAGATACTACAACCAAATATTATGAATGACATTTTATTCAGTCATTTTCTTTACAACTGAAACTCTGGGAATTCAAAGTTAACATCCTTGCCTGTGAGCTTCTTGTACACGCCAGAAAAAGTTTCGACCTGCAAAAGAAGAATTTATCACTAATTTTTGAATATGCAATAGCACTGAGAGCTAGCTAGTGCACCCTGGCTGTGCGGTTTTCCTCTCCACCAACCCTGCAAAGCTGGCCTGGGCACAAGCCTAAACCCAACACTGAGGTAGGACTTGTATGTACAGCCTGCTGCTTCATACCACCCAAGCCAAGCCACCTGGGGACCTAGGGAGCAACATGCATCATCTGACACAGAACCAGACAGGAGCAGAGGAGTGATGGAGACCATGGACCATAAGTGCCATTCCTTGCGCCCTTACCTTATGCTCCACGTTGTTCTGCTGTGCTTTGTCTAAATGAACTTTTATGAGCCGGCTGCCATCCAGTTTCACACGGATCCTCTTGCCCACAATTTCACTTGGGAAGACCAAATCCTCAAGGATGGCGTCGTGCACTGCTGTCAGGGTGCGGCTGAAAAAAAAAAAAAAGACAAAAATAAGTTACCTGGAATAAGGCACCCTTGGAATAAAAGGGAAAACAAGTCCAGATTCCTGAAATCATATTAACACTGGAGCCAAGTGTGATGGCTCACTCCTGTGACACTCTTGAGCAAGTGAGACAGGACTTCAAGGCCAACCAGGAGTCCTTATCTCAAAACACATTTGGTTCCTAAACTGATAACTATCTTTTGAGTGGCAAGCAAGCCATGACTGATTTCCAAAGCCATATCTTTAGCAACACCCTGGCAATCTACATATACAAGCCATCTAGAGTATGGCAATCTAGGGATGCGGTTAGTTCATCCTTTCATACTTCACTATTCTAATCTGCAGTAAGCTCTCTTAAAACCCATACACAGCTGGAGTATTTTTTTCTTAACCTGGTCATGTAATTCACCCAATCAAAACCTCTCAAGCTCTTTCCCTGGAATCCAAGAGGCCACCAATCGCATGCATCATGATCAAACAAGCCCCTCCAAAGACAGCTCTATGACACTAGCCCTGGCATTAGGTATAAATTCCAATAGACTCTTGGTTCTCAGAGCATCCCAACCTGCCCAAGGCCAGGCAAACTCTACACAGGTGGAAATATCCCAGCCATAGACACTTAACACACCTGACCTACCAAGTGCCGTGGCTTAACCAAGAGATCACCATGGGTGCCAGTTGTTATATGCAGTCATTGCATGGCACCCAAGAGCCTGAGGAAAGCACTAAATCCACAACCTAACTCATGACCTAACTAGAGTCTCCAGAATGCATGCCTGTTCCACACCACTAAAAGCCACCTTTCCTAGTTAGGAACCACCTGCAATTCCAAACTTTGGGGAGACTGGTGTTATGGCTTCCAGTCTGAAGAGCACATACAAAGTAGCAGATGTTCTGCTTCACCCTCTTTCTGTATGTTCACAAGGAAAGCATCATCTGGTAATCAGATGGCTTCCTCACTACCACTCGCTTCAAAGCACATTCTCACCACACTAGCAGGGTGTACCAACAGACACTAACCAAATCAAAGTAATTCTAAGAGTTAGCTCAGAAGTCCAGCATAACAAAACTGGGGTCTGGAGACATTATTACAGCACACCCTTCCAAGGATCTGGGGTCAAGAGCAGAAATCACTAAAATCACTGGGAACACTGCAGCCACGGCAGCCAATCTTAGCCCTGCTATGCATGTGCTACTTCATATGCAATTATGATCAGGCTCCAAGAACCACTTGGAATGGTATCCTAACCATTCCAACAGCTCACCGAAGACTATGGATTCCGCTATGACCATTACCCCTCTCCCTTCCTGCGGAATTTATTCCAATTACCAGCTAGTCTAAAATGGTTTTCAAAACAAGACAGAATTAAGACCAATTCTTACTATATTATGTTAACACACAGGGCATGATGCTGTGCACCTGTAATCCCCCCTACTTGGACAAGATGACAGGAGTTTAAGGGCAATGTTGGCTACCCAGCAAGTTCAAGGCTTACTTGGGCAACAAGACCCTGTGTCAAAAGCACTACCTCACAATACAATACGAATTGTATGTCTCAATAGTAGGTTGCCTTTACTTAGAGGGAAAACCACACTTTTGGCTGTTGAGGGTCTGTAAGGATCTAGTACTATCTGATATAATTACAGACATCAACAGGAGGCCCAAGTCTAATGACTGATGTGTAAAGTGACTGTCTGCACCTGCAAACAGCAATGAGATAGCCCTGTTATTCTAGCACCAAGAAATCCACCCATGCTCTGCTGTAAAACAGTAAAAGCACCACAGCACCTCAGGTACGCCCAACCAATCCCCAGTTAGGAACTAAATAGTTAGCCAGGTGATGCCTTGAATCCCAGTGTTTCGGGAGACAGAGGCAAGCTGATCTGAAGAGTTCGAGGCCAGCCTGGTCTGCAGAGCAAGTTCTAGGACACAGAGAAACCCTGTCTAAAATAGCAATAAAAGAACTAGATAGATTCTTTCTCCTTTGACCACAGAATAAACCAAGCCTCACCTCACCTGTATGGTATCACTCACCTATGACACACCATGTATACACACACACACTGAAATTACCTAGGATGAATCCCAATACACATGGAGTCCACATCACAAGCAGCTTCACTCATGGCCTTACACAAATCAACAGCCAGTGAGGAGAACACAGCCAAGGCAACTAAAGCACTCACCTTCTGGGGCGCTTTTGCTTATTTTTCGTACGGCTTTTTCGGGTTGGCTTGGGCAGAATCCTCCTCTTTAAAGTGAATTATAATAAAAATAAACAAACAAACAAACAAACAAAACCAGTGAGCTGATGTAAAGTCAAGAAATCTCCAACTACTTTAAGTGTAATACCTATGTCGTCACATTCCCTAGAGCCCACTACTCAGCACACCGAAATGCCTCAACGGCATTCCTCTTTCCAACCAGCCCTCCTCTCCACCCTGCAGACAGCACCAAACCCAACCCTGAACTCAAGCACTGCCACTTACCAGCCCCTCAGACTGCTGACTGCCAGGGCAAACGAACTTCACCACTCTCACCCCAACACACCACACCAAGCTTTACACTAACAGCATCGTCACCGACAGAACTTAAACCCCCAGAATTCAGAATACAGAAAGCTGTGCAGATACCTGAGCAATGAAGACTACGTGTTTCCCACTGAACTTTTTCTCCAATTCACGAACTAGCCGGACTTGGATTTTCTGGAAAGATTTCAGCTGAGGAACTGGTACAAAAATTATGATGGCTTTTCGACCACCACCGACTTCGATTTCCTAGAAGGAAATATGTCTGTCATAAATCCTTAACCTCCATCTTTGTCATTCAGATGGCACCACTCACAGTCCAATAGGCCTGAATCAAGGACCCGCCCACTTCTGAGGCGGAGTCCTTGTAGACCTGCCTCTGCTCCAAGGGCTAGGATTAATAATATCATGCTCTGCCACAACCAACAACTCACCCCTCACACATTCTCCTATGGTTTAGACATAGCATTCTGAGATGCTGATGAGTTCTAAGGTGGAATCTACAGGATATATATTACCCACCTGAAGATGTCAGTAAAATGTAATCCCACAATTAACTCTCTACAAGAGACACCAAAAGGCCAGCAGAGATCTATGCCTATCATTCTAGCACTGGTGAGGTAGAGGCAGGAGGGCGGAGGTCATGGCCAGCATAGGTTAGAGATTTTGTCTGGTGATGTGGGACAGACCATGATTCCGGCCATGTGCAACCTCAGATCTTCCAGCATGCTTAACCCTCTACACCATAGCCTAGGTATCTTCTGTAAGGCTCTTCTCCAAATTCAAAACAGCTCAACACTATGAAATTGACCAAAAAGTTCAATAAAAACACTAATCCTGGGTTCAGAGGTGGCTGAGCAGAGAATCCATTTCAGTGGTGGAGAGCACAGGACTCAGGTTCAGTTCCCAGCACTCAACCATTTGTAATCCGAGTTCCAGGAACACACAAGACATACATGTACAGAAGCAAAATACTAGTACTTACAAAGTAAATATTAAAACAAAAACAAAACGCCTACCAAACACCAAACTCAGAAAACACCCACTGACCCTCAACAGACTATCAGTTTGGAGTCTAGTGGGTCTAGACACTTCCAAAAAGTTACTGTTTCAAGTCAGTGAGAGTATATATATATATCCAGCAATCAAGTGCAGAAAGAAGCACGAACTTAGAGAAATGTCCTGCACTAGGAAGTACCCATGTCTGTTGCCTTTAAGCTCCTCGCTCCGGGAATGAAAGTCTGCCTCGCGCCTGCACCCAGGCTGCCAGCCACACTCATGGTCAGTGAGGGCACCCCGGGGTCCCCGCTCACCTTTGCCGCGGTGATGTTGAGTTCCCGCAGCTGCGCCTTCAGATCCGAGTTCATCTCCAGCTCGAGCAGCGCCTGCGAATACAGAGAACGTGGGCGCCACGCCGGGGTCAGGAGACCCGGAGGTCAACAGATCAGGGGGACGCGGGGCACAAGCTCACCTGAGAGATGCCAGACTCGAACTCGTCCGGCTTCTCGCCATTGGGCTTCACAATCTTGGCGCTCGAGCTGAACATGGCTTCGTCCTGAGGGGAGGAAGGTGCCACTGGTTACCTGGGGCGCGGGACGCGAGACCCGGGCCATCTACGGGCGCAGGGCGGATAATCCGCTGCATCCCAACCCGGGACGCAGGCTCTGCCGCCCCGGAGGCCCCCCAGGACTCTTTTCGCCCAAACTCTGCGAAAAACCACAGCCACATTGCGGGCCGTGAACCTACCTTACGGAGTGCCGGCTTAGAAAGAGACACAGCTCTCGCGAGAACAGCTCATATCCGGGTGGCGGAAGAAAAGAGGTGGGAACGGCGGAAGTAGATGGGTGGAAACCGGAAGCCTCTTCTGAAAAGTGGTAGAACGCCTAGAGTGTACTGGGAAATGATTCCGGAGGATGATGGTACCGGTTTCGTTTGTTCCACGAAGTAGTGAGCATTTGGCTCCGTCTGTGCAAATTCTCAGCTTCCACAGCAGTAGAGCTGGGTAGAGTAGTGGCAGGCAGACGGCCCTAAAAAATAGAACCGGTCTGAAAGAGAGCAGCTTTGCTTAGCGCGAAGAGGGGACGTTTAAAATGTTTAATTAATCGGGAGCTAACTACTCTTCCTGCTAACACAATAAAAAGGAATCAGACTAGCCTAGCGTCCGCCTGTAATCCCAGCACTCGGGAGGCAGATGCAGGCGGATCTCTTGAGTTTGAGGCTAGTCTGATCTACAAAGAGAGTTCCGGGACAGACAGGACTACATATAGAAACCGTGTCTCAACCAAAAGAGGGGCCGGGGGTGAGGGTGGGGACGGGGGCGGGAATCAGACTGTATTCAGTTCTTTCTATAGGGAATCAAATCAGGGAAGGTAGTGTTGAATAATAGTCACTCGTTCCTGTTTTTTACATATATTGCTTGGTACAACAGAGATGTCCAAGAATCCCTGAACCCCTGTCTTCAAGACACTATATTAGTGGGGAGAGCAAGGAAGCCAGGTCAGTGAGAATCCATTTCAGTGAGAAACACTAAAACAGAATGAATCTTTAATATCAACACTTGAGAGGCAGAGGCAGAGGCAGACAGATCTCTGAGTTTGAGGCTATCCTGGTCTACAGGACAGCCAGAGCTCCACAGAGAAACCTTGTCTCATAAAACTTAAAAAAAAAAGGGGGGGGGGGCGGTGACAATGCTGGGAGAGCACTTTCTACAGTGGAACAATTTCCTTTAGAGCATTATCAGAAAAAAAAATTTAAAGAATGACAGGTCAGGAACAATAAGCCAGAAAGATCTGAAGTTGGAAAATTTCTGTGTAGTGGATCAAAACAATAAATTCATCAAAGCAGTATTTTTTGAAGAAACGCCTACTGCTGCTGACTGTCACCCTACATTCGTGTGCCCAGAGGTCTCCGCTCTAGACAGGCAAGACAAGCACAACTAATTCTCATTTAATTGAATAGCCTGTTTTAGCCTAGAATCGGGTATATTAAAACCAAGTGAATCCTTGACATCTCATGGAGAACGCAGATTGGTAAGGACATTATGTAAATACATGAAATGAAATACACAAGTTGTTATGACTTGCATAACAAAAAAAAATGTGAGAAAGTGGAAGGAGGAGAGATATCCACCTCAGGGAGTTAGGAAAGCCATCGAAAGGAATGATAGTACCCTGGGACAGGAAGGAGCAGTTAGGACCCAGTACTTCGTCCTTACACCACATTCTCCATCTGCAGAGATACTAGCCTTTTGGGTTTTACTATCTGTCAAGGTTAGTGGGGAAGTTATTACTCCACTAGCAGTCAGATACTTTGCCTTGTTTTTCTTTGTTTGTTTGTGTTTTCTTTTGAGACAGGGTTTCTCTGTGTAGCCCTGGCTGTCCTGGATTGTACTCTGTAGACCAGGCTACCCTTTTACTCATAGAGATCAGCCTGCTTCTGACTCCTGAGTGCCAGCATTAAAGGCATGTGCTGCCCCCACCTAACTGCAATGTTTCTGATTTTTTTAAAGCTACAGGCAGAGGATAGAAGCATCATCATTGGTCCCAGAATTCAGGAAATAGAGGTGGGTAGATTGCTGTGACTTTGAAGCCAGACTGGTGTATATAGTGATAGTCAGGACATTGAAAGATGTTTGAGAAATTTAAGAGTCAAATTGAAGTGTGTTCAATGAGGAAAGGTGTGTGTGTGTGTGTGTGTGTGTGTGTGTGTGTGTGTGTGTGTGTAATTTAAAACAATTTTTAACTTTAAATTTATTTTGATTATATTCTTCCACCTCCTTCCAGACTCCTCTATCCCCTTCCCTACCCACCCAACTTTAAGTTCTTTCTCAAAAAAAACCAATATAACAACAAAGCCCCCCCAAAAAAATAAACCAGGAAAACAACCCCTCCACACACACCATAGTATAAGGAAATAAAAGCACACACACCAACTGAGGAGTCCATGATGTATTAGTCAATACTCTTAAACATGAGGCTTGCCCTGGCGTGACTGAGACAGCCAGTGTCACTTCACTGGGGAAAACTAATTTTCCCTCCCCCCAGAGTTATAAATGACAGGAGAAATGTGTATTTGAACCCATCCTCTTGTCTCCTTGTGACCTGTTTCCACTCTTACTCTATACGCCTCTCTGCCTGGCTTTTGCCTTTGCCCTCATGTAGAGACTGTTGAGTGGGAATTGTAACAGAGACTTCTGGGGAAAACAATTGGCCTCTAAAGATGGTATAATTGGTTAAAAGGTTTATACATAGAGGGCTTGACAGACAAATCGATGGATGTTCATTATCAAGTTAAGGAAATTCTTTCCTGTTGCTGTATTTCCGGGAAGATTTTGGCATGCACGAGTGCAGGGTTATATCACACACTTCAACGATCAGTTAGTATTATTGTGTAGGATTTCTTCGTAGCTTGCTAATATGGTGGACAACATTGATTCATTTACAAGCATCCAACCAGTTATTCATCTCTAGAAAAACATAATTCAGTCATAAGTAACATTGTTTTCATATTGGTTGATTATATTCATGCTCGTAAAAGATATTGGTCTGTAATTCATATTCTTTCTCTCCCTCTCTTCCATATTTTGAGACTGAGCTCCACTTTGACTTGGAACCAGGCTGGCCTTGAAGTTGTGGTAATTCTGACTTCAAATGCTGGAATTACAAGTAAATACCACCACACCCTGCTGGTTGGTTATTTGATACTCTCTTCCTTCTCTTCCTCTTCCTCTTCCACCTCCTCTTCCTTTTCCTCCTCCTTCTCCTCCTACCCCCTCTCTCCTCTCCTCTCCCCTCCTCTCCCCCTCCTTCTCCTCCTTCTCCTCCTCCTCCTCTTCTTCCTCCTCTTCTTCCTCTCTCTCTCTCTCTCTCTCTCTCTCTCTCTCTCTCTCTCTCTCTCTCTCTCTCTCTCTCTCTCTCTCTCTCTCTCTCTGTTTTGGCTTCAATATCAGGTTAATTCCAGCATCATCAAATGAGTTGTACAATGTTCCTTGTCTTCTGTTTTCTGGGAAACACTGGAGAATGGCATTAATTCTGATCCAATCATTCGGTTGAATTGTCCTGTGAAATCAGCCAGACCTGAGGACTTGTTTCTAAACTGTTTTTAAAATGACAGGTTCTAGGGGCTGGGGAGAAGGCTCAGTGGTTAAGAGCACTAGCTGCTCTTCCAGAGGTCCTGAGTTGAATTCCCAGCAATCATATGGTGGCTCACAACCATCTGTCATGGGATCTGATGCCCTCTTCTGGTGTGTCTGAAGACAGCTACAGTGTACTCATATAAAATAAATAAAATCTTTTTTAAAAAAAATTATAGGTTCTATTTTGTTTTTTGTTTGTTTGAGACAGAATTTCATTATAGCCCAAGGTGGCCACAAAATTACTATGTAGCTGAGAATGACCTGGAACCCCTGGTTCTGCCTTCACTTCCCAAGTGCAGGGACTACAGATGTGTGTGGGTTGGGTTTTTGTTTTAAACAACAATTTTAATAGTCTTTTTTTAAATGATCACTTGACTTTTCAAGTCTGTTTCAGGAATAGAGAGATTTCTCAGTGATTAAGAACACTGGCTGTTCTTTCAGAGGACTGGGGTTTAATACCCAGCCCTCGTATAGTTCACAAACCCTCTGTTACTCTATTTCTAAGGGATCTAACAGCCTTTTCTAGCCTCATTGGGCACCAGGCACTCACACAGTATACAGACACACATGCAGGCAAAACATTCATGCACATAAAATAAAAACTATAAAATCATCCAATTATCTATTCATTTTGTCTAAGAATTGGTAGCTATGGTTCTTTATTTTTGAGGAAATCAATCCATTATGTAAGTTATTGAATTTATGCATGTGTAGTTGTTGATAGTATCCCCTTGTTGTCCTAATATTGATAAAATTTAGAGATACAGCTTTAACAAGGTTTTAAATGTATTGTACGGTGTTGCCTGCATTTGTGTATGCATGGGCACCATGTGCATGCCTGGTGGACAGGATGGACAGAAGAGAGCACTGGATTCTCTATAGATCTGCTATAGATCATTGTGAGCCAGCATCTGGATGCTGGAAATTGAACCAGGTTCTCTGCGAGAGCATCGAGTGATCCTGATCACTAAGCTCTCTCTCTCCAGATACATCATGACTGCATCTCACAGGAAGGCGAGCCAGTGCTTCTACTCCCTATTTCTACTCCCAATGGAAGCCACAGATATGAGGTACAAGATCAGAGGACTGTGGAGAATTGGGTCAAACACATGGAGGACAAGAATTCAAGAAAACCATATCAGCGGTGAGGGCCAAGCTAGTCTGGAGCCTTGGGGACAGATGGGAACCTGCTGCCTTTTTGCCCTTTAACGCACACAATATGTAGGGTTGGTTGGTTGGTTGGTTTTGGTTTTTTGAGACAGCTTCTTTGTATAGGCCTGGCTGTCCCGGACCTCACTGTGTAGACCAGGTTGGTCTTGAACTCACAAAGATCTGCCTATCTCTGAATGGTGGGAGTAAAGGTGTTGGCCACTATCACCCAGCTGCTGATTATTTTTAATGTGCCCATGTGCGCGTATGGTCCCCGTTTTCCTTCACACTTTTCAGAATAAGTGGTTAGTCTGTGTCTCACGCGTGTGGTGTGTGTAAGGTCAGATCCGCCTTGCCTCTGCATTTGCACTAGAATGGAGCTAAGTGCTGTTTGTAAAATAGAGTTGCCCAGACAAGGTACAGCACTTGAGAGGAAGAGACAGAAAGATTAGAAGTTCAAGGTCATCTTCAGGTCCTTACCAAATTTAAGCCAGATTGAGACACATGAAACCTTTTCTCCAGTTTTAAAAATTTGTTCTTTAGTGTGTGAAATACTATTAAAAGGTCCCCTGAAGAGCCAGCGAGATGGCTCAGTAGATAAAAGCACTTGTCGCCAAGTGGAGTACTAGAGTTCAATCACTCAGACTCACACGGGAGAGGAGAATGGCTTCCACACGTTGTCCCCTCACACACACACACACACACACACACACACACACACACACACACACACATGTGCACTCACACACATGCACACACATGCACATACAAACACATACACACACAATAGATAAGTGTAACAAAAACTTTAAAATGCCCCTGTGTTGGCAATGTGTCATCTCAGGGTCTAAAAAGCAAACAGTCTAAAGAGCTTCAAAGTCATTCGTTCCCCTCCAGAGTCGTGTCACAATGAGCTTCAGAGAGATGATGATGAACTTCTGCTCAGGAGATGGATTTATGCACCTGTCTTTGATCAAAAGTTAATGGACCGAGCTTTACCAAAGGCCCCTTCTCTCCCCCCACTTGGGGCTGGCAGAACTTTCATCATGATCTTATCAGCTTGGGATGAAGATGAAAACTGTGGGATAGCAGGTGCTTAGTGAGCTCGAGGTCACTGGCCTGGACTGCAAAGCCGCAAGGTCACTTGCTCTCAAAAGTGACACGAGCAAGTTCATGATCATCAGACACCAGAGCCCATCAGGTGGAGGGAAGGTAATCGCTCTTCAGTGACTGTATCATAAACTGAGAGTCTGCTGATCACTTATATATTCTACCAAAGAGCGAGTCGAGTTCTCAGTGTGAATCTTCATGAATCACGTGACGGATGTGGAGGCGTGTGGCACTCAGGCATCAGATGACGGCATGAGAGGCATCTCTCACACGGAGCTGTCGAACGGTGGGCCTGGGAATTGAAGTTGATGCTTATGATCCTTGGAGCTCAGGGACAGGAGAGCCGAGGAGACTGGGTGAGAAATGAGCCCCTGTATTTCTACCACACTGTCCTTCAGGGGTTGGCATAGAAGGCTCCACAGAAGCCACAAGGATGGACTGGATGGACACCTGATCTCCGTTTCTCCAGTGACAAAACAAGCCTGACAGGGTAAGGGTCAGTCCTAGATCATGTGAGTGTAGAGAGTGGGCTGAGTATTCAGTCCTTGTCCTTGTCTTAACTGGGGACTGTCTCAAGCCTCAGTGTCCCTGCAAGGACATTACTGTAGCCTGAGATGTTTAACTAAAGTAAATCTTTTCTTCCCTAAGTTGACTTTAGTCGGAGTGTTCTATCACAACAGGAACAAAACACCTCTTCTGGCCTTCGTCATTGGCAAACACCACACGCATGCAGGAACACAGGTTTTACACTCACACACAGATGCACACTGCGTGCGTGTATCTCTGCCATCATCCTGTTCTTCAGAAAGCATGCACATGGCTGCCTGTGGGAGCGCACAGCAGAAGCCCAGCACTCATAAGACAGAAGCAGGAGGTTATCCTGGGCTACATAGGAAGACTCTGTCTGAAATAAAAGAAGACAAAAATAACAACATGACCTCGTATCATGTATATTCCGAGTGTGCAAGCTGTGTGTGACGGTGGGGTAGTGCATGTCTTTAATCCCAGTACTTGGGAGTGGATCTCTGTGAGTTCCAGAACAGCCTGGTCTACATAGTGACTTCCTGGTCAACCAGAGGTGAGAAAAGGCATGCCCCCTCCAACCTGCACCCAAATCCCTGGCCAAAAACAAAAAACAAACAAACAGGGTTGGGGATTTAGCTCAGTGGTAGAGCGCTTGCCTAGGAAGCGCAAGGCCCTGGGTTCAGTCCCCAGCTCCGAAAAAAAGAACCAAAAACAAACAAACAAACAAACCCCCAAAAAACAAAAACAAAATAAACAAGATAATGCCTCCCTATGAAGACCACAATAGTCTTAAACTTGAAGTTCCCCTAACTTGGCTTCCTGAGTACTTGGATTACTGGTATGCACCATTTTGCCTGGCTTAGACTACTTTTTACAGCAAGACTATTATGTATGTATGTATGTATGTATGTATGTATGTATGTATGTATGTATGTATGTATCTATCTATCTATCTATCTATCTATCTATCTATCTATCTATTCAGAACAGGGTTTCTCTGTGTAGCTTTAACTGTCCTAGAACTCATTATATACATGAGGCTGTCCTCAAACTCAGCAATCCACCTGCCTCTGCTTCCAAAATGCTGGGCTTAAAGGTGTTCAACCCAAACCCAACCCCAATACACACACACAACACTCATTTATTAACTGTGCTATGCCCCAGATCCTGTGCAACTGGGCTCTTGGAGCAAAGCCCTCAATCAACAGTGAAGTAACTCCACAAACTCTAGACATGGGGATTTCAAGACCCCAGACCACAACTCAGGGTGTCAGGTGGTCTGGTCTTCCAATAGTTAGAAGCTGCAAGGCTTCTCCACTGGAGAGAAACTGAGGATACAGGGGACTGTATCTGAGCCAAAGAAGCCTTGGCCCAGATGGTCTATGGCATTCTTCCAGCTTTAAGCTGCAGTAGTGAAAGATCATGGCCTTACTTTAGATTAGCTCAACTGTTCTCAACCTGTGGCTCTCAACCCCTTTGAGGGTCAAATACCAGATATGCCATACAGTTACATTATGATAGTTACATTATGATTCATACATAACAGTAACAAAATTATAGCTATAAAGTAGAGAGCAACAAAGTAGTTTCTGGTTGGGGTCACTACAACCTGAGGAACTGTATTAAAGGGTTGCAGCATTGGGAAGGTTGGGGATCACTGGCATAGATGGATGGAGCCTTGGGTAGTTCTCTCCAGGCTGCCTCAGTGCAATGTCCTGAGATAGTTTTCAGGGCCTAGGACTGGATGGCCTCCTTCTGAGACATAACCCTCCACTGTGAGATCCAGTCATTGCTGTAAAAGTTAAACCCAGACAAAACCTAAAGTTGATGCCGTCTTTCCTGTGCATCTGCTTTGCAACTTTGCCTTCCTAAGTTTCCATCCTCCACCTGCACCTCCTCTCACCAGGACCGAGTAGCTTGATGGTGAAAGATTCACCCTGGCACACACCCAAACCAGGCAATCTGTAAAAATAGTGAAAGCTCAGTGGGAAGCCAGGGGTGGAGCCTAAGGAGAAGCTGGATGTGGTAATGCATGTCTTAAATCCCAGCACTCAGGAGACAGAAGCATCAGGTTTCTGAGAGTCTGAGGCTGGCCTGAGCTACATAGCAAGTTCCAGGACAGCCAGGGCTACATAGACCTTGTCCCAAGGAAAAATAGTTTTGTTTTTATTACCGTCCCAAACTCCAGCACCCCTAGGCCTGCTTACATTGTCTATTGATAAGAACAACTCCCAGGAAAGGTTTTCCTTGGTCAAGCCAAAGAACCTGCCGTACTTATTGCTAAATTTCAACTTAATTGAAGCCTGTTTTTTCTCCTTTATGGGATTATAGCTGTAACCAGAGTTTTATGGCAAAGCCTGACTCCAGAAACCACAGAAAACTACATCTTGTCACCTGACTCAAAGTATCAACTAAGAAATGAATCCATGGGGACTGGAGAGATGGCTCAGTAGTTGAGAGCACTGTTTCAGAGTCCTGATTCAGTTCTCAGAGCCCTGTAAATCAAGGTCTGGGGGATACTTGACACCCTTGTCTGGCCTCCTCAGACAGCTCTAAGAGCTTCTCTCTCTCTCTCTCTCTCTCTCTCTCTCTCTCTCTCTCTCTCTCTCTCAGACACACACCACCCCTTAAAAAGAGTACTGAAAGAAAGTAGAGAGAGAAGATTTAATGTATTTGGTTCAAAAGGGGAAAAAGATAAAAGGGGTCTAATGATCCCAAAGCACATCTTTAGGATACTACCACAGCTTTAGCCAGAGAAGAATAAGATAGAATTAGACCAGATTTGTGTGTGTGTGGGGGGAATGATCCCAAAGCACATCTTTAGGATACTACCACAGCTTTAGCCAGAGAAGAATAAGATAGAATTAGACCAGATTTGTGTGTGTGTGTGTGTGTGTGTGTGTGTGTGTGTGTGTGTGTGTGTTTTGCAATAACACAATAGGCATCAAATACACTGGGAGTGACTATCTGAACCCTTCCCTGCCTACTCCCCCTACAGCACACTATATAGCAGAGACTTGCTCACTCCACCCTCTCAGACTAACTCCACAAATGCCCCTTTGTAGAGGAAGGATAAATACATTGAGATATTAATAACATTTTCCCTTTTAGTGTTTTTTTCAAGGTGGGGTTTCTCTATGTATCTCTGGCTGCCCTGGAACTCAATCTGTAAGTCAGGCTGGCCTGGAAGTCAGAGATCCACCTGTCTCTGCTTCCTGAGTGCTGGGATTAAGGCATGCACCACCCTGGCAAGTCAATTCTTCTTTTTTTTTTTTAAGATTTATTCATTTATTATATATAAGTACACTGTAGCTGTCTTCAGATACACCAGAAGAGGGCATCATATCTCATCACAGATGGTTGTGAGCCACCATGTGGTTACTGGGATTTGAACTCAGGATCTGTGGAAGAGCAGTCAGTGTTCTTAACCACTGAGCCATCTTTCCAGTCCAAGCCAAGCATTCTTAATTACTGAGCCATCTCTCCTCCAGTCCCACCAAGGAGTTTCCTCTTCAAAACCACACAGATTAAGAAATCCTCACATGTTTTTACAGAATACTTACATTAAATGTTAATCAGTCTTTATGAAAAATGTAATTTGTAAGAAAATTAGGTTGAAGTTATAAATGCAAGGTTGGATCACATGATTTCTCACATCAAGTTCCTTTGTTGGTTTTTCTGTTATCTTCAAGGTCAGCTTGTTTTTACTAATGCATGCCATGGCATTCCTGTGACATTGGAGGAAGTCTATGATGTCAGTTCCCTCCAAAACAAAGTATGTAGTCCTGGCTGTCTTGGATCTCAAAATGTAGACCAAACTGGCCTTGAACTCACAGAGTTTCTCCTGCTGCTGCCTACGAAATGCAGTGATTAAAGGCCTGGGGCGCCTCACCCAACTCCGCCTTAACTTGTATTTGAGTTCTGGAGATCCAACTCGTGACACCAGGCTTGCTCAGCAAGCTTTTATATCCACTGAGCCATCTAGTCCATGGCCAGCAGTTATGAAGTTTTTTTTTTCTTTTTGCTCTTAAGACCTCTTATCCTGGGGGCTGGAGAGATGGCTCAGCGGTTAAGAGCACTGACTGCTCTTCCAGAGGTCCTGAGTTCAAATCCCAGCAACCACATGGTGGCTCACAACCATCTGTAAAGAGATCTGATGCCCTCTTCTGGTGTGTCTGAAGACAGCTACAGTGTACTCATATATAATAAATAAATAAATCTAAAAAAAAAAAAAAACTCTTATCCTTTTCAAATCGTTTTCTAAGTGTCTCTTGTATCTCAGGCTGGGCCTGAGTTTGTTATGTAGCCGAGGATGACCTTGACTTATTGGTCTTCTTCCTAACTCCTCAGCCTGGGATGGCAGCCATGCACCACACCTGGTTTCTGCAATGCCGTTTGTATTCATACCTCCTGCTTTAAACTTTAGAACTTTTTTTTGGAACTTTGAGGTTTCATTTGAGTTGATAGCTATTAATACTTGCTACACAAAAATAAAACGAAGGGCTGAGAGGAAGCTCTGGCAGGGCCTGTGTCCAATTTATGTGAGACCCTAATTTCAATCTCCAGTACTACAAGTCACGGCGTAGCCAAGGCTGGCCTTGAACTTGCAGTAATCCTCTTGCCTTACTCTACACAGTACTGGAATTATAAGTTTGAGACAACATGCCTGGCTTCAAATATTAAAAAATAAATAAAACTCTGTTGGGGCTGGGGAGGTGGCTCACTCATTGATAATAGTGGTTGCTTTTACAGAGGCTTGATTCCCTATTCCAGGGGGTCCCTGACCTCTATGGGCAGGAAGCATGCCTGTGGTACAGACATACATGCAAGCAAAACAGTCATACACATGAAATAAAATAATACAAAGATCAATAACAGACTTCAAAAGCAGAGAGTAGAACTGTTTCACATTCTATGAACCATACTGACGCCTGACTGAAGGGCAGACAGCCAGAGGCAACCAAAACAGAGAAATTTTCCCTTCCCTGTTTTTTTCTTTATATTTAGCACTTTTTGCATACCCATGAATTCAAGGAGTATACATTTTTTTAAAAAAATGACAAGTATGTGTGTGTGTGTGTGTGTGTGTGTGTGTGTGTGTGTGTGTGTGTGTGTGTACATCAATACTTGCATCATTGGCACATGTGCGAGGTCAGAGGACAGAGGACAACTTGTGGGAGCCAGTTCTCTCCTGCTGCTGAGTGGGTCCTGAGTTCGGAACTCGAGTTTGTCAAGCTTGG
Source organism: Rattus norvegicus (assembly GCF_021556685.1). Classification (NCBI taxonomy): domain Eukaryota; kingdom Metazoa; phylum Chordata; class Mammalia; order Rodentia; family Muridae; genus Rattus; species Rattus norvegicus. Next base: position 51,519,985 of record NC_141539.1, read on the forward strand.
TGGCAAGTGCCTTTACTTTCAAGGCCATCTTGGTTGTCCCTCAGGAGTATATTTTTAAATTTTTTTTTGGATTATAAAAACGATTCCCACTTTTCAACAGTGACTTGCTTCATATAGTTGCTTGATCATATGGCCAGAATGCTGCTGTGTATTCATAACGTTTTCCCATTCATCATTGCTGGCAGAGGAGAGGGGAACCCTGTCCTGCAGAGGTGGGCATCCTAACATCTGGGCGGTAGATGCACAGAGGCTCATTGTCTTCACATCTATTCACTCACTCGGCCATCATCCTTCCACTCTTTCTTCCCTCTCTTCCTCCCGTTTCCAAATCCGTTTTGATGTGCTGGGATTGGACTAGGCACTTGGCAGCTGGGAAGCACCTCAGTCTCCGGGGCCTACCATCTCCACTGACATTTGAGAAACTGAAGACACAATCCTAGGCCCCGCCCCTCTCTGCCATGGGCGCCTCGCCGACGTCACCTTCCTGAGCCGGAAGCTTGTCTGCTCGCTGGCGGGAGGCACGGAGAGGGCAGAAATGTGGGTTGCCGCGCTGGCGTGAGCGATGCGCTGGCTGCTGCCGCTGTTTCGCACTGTGACACTGGCCGTAGTGCGCGTCAGGCGAGGTGTTTGCGGGCTCGGCATGTTCTATGCGGTGAGGAGAGGCCGCAGGACCGGGGTCTTCCTGAGTTGGTGAGGCGGAGCCCTTTGCTCTAAACACCTAACAGCTTGTTTTAGCTCTTCCGTGTTGGAGTCAAATCCTACCAAAGAGAATATATAATCCCTGCAGCCAGAATTTACACAAGGATTCCTGTGTTCTCATCGTCGCTGTGTGTGGGTGTTATGTTTTTTGATACAGAATCCCACGTAGTCCAGAGTGCTGAGCTCATTGGTTTGGGCCACCACGCCCAGCTTTCTCGTGTTTTCATCTTTTAAAATTTTTTTCTTAGCGACAGGGTTTCTTTTCTCGAGCTGATCATGTACCAAATTGAACTCCTGGTCTTCTACCTTCACCAACCAAATGCAGGGATCGCAGATAGGCACCGTTATTCTCAATTTATGTACTGCTGGGGTTCGAACCTAGGACTTAGTTCATGTTAGGCAAGCAGCAGAGCCTCAACTGTTTTTAAGAAGGAAAATCCTTTCCAGGTGTGGTGGCAGATGCTTGTAATTCCAGCACTGGTGAGGCTGAGGCAGGAGGATCACTATAAGTTAGAAGCTAACATGAGCTATGGAAGAGAGAAGTGGGAGAGATAGAGAGTCTCAAGCTAGAAGCTAGTCTTTGCCTTTGGAAGCTTGTCGAAGGCCTCGGAGGCAAGATGAAGTTTTCACTTTCACAGGTACTGTGGCAGTTCCCATGGCCAGTAAGAGGCAGAATTGGGGCTTAAATTCAGGTTTGGGAATATATGACAGTTTACTTCTAATATCAAGGTTTGCCGTCCTTGTGCACCTGGACGTTTCTCTAGGCAAAGCTGAGATAATACTAAGGAAGAAACATCTCCACTGCCAATCTTTTTTCCATGATTGATTCTTTTTTTTTTTTTGAAAGATTTTATTTTTATGTATATTGAGTACACTGTAGCTGCCTTCAGACACAGCAGATCCCATTACAGATGGTTGTGAGGCACCATATGGTTGCTGGGGATTGAACTCAGGACCTCTGGAAGAGCAGTCGGAGCTCTTAACCGCTGAGCCATCTCTCCAGCCCCCGTGATTGATTCACAAAGTGAATTGATAACAAAGTGATTGATAACAAAGGTTTAGTATGTACTGGAGTTGTGGAAGACCTGTGGTATTAGTACGTGATTTGTATTGGATGGCACTTAGCAGAATGGGCTGTCAAGTCTTAACATGTAAAATGAAATTAAATTAAGGTGTGACTTTTGTCCCAAGGAATTGAGAGCAGGTCCTTTTTTATATAATTACCAATCTAAGAAAGCAATTTTAACCAATTCAGAAGGAGGTAAGTTAAATGGATAACTATAAAACTACCAGAAGAGAAAGCAAGTGACTCTAGATGAACTTGGGTTTGGCAGTGACTCTCCAATCAACACCAAACCCACCATCCATGAAAAGTAGTTGTAAGTTAAAGTTCATTAATTTAACTTCTGCTCTAGAAAAGACACTGGGCCAGACATAGTGGTGCACGCCTTTAATCCCCCACACTCAGGAGACTGGGAGGCAGGGACAGGTGCAACTCTGAATTCGAGGCCAGCCTGGTCTACAGAAGCAGTTTCAGGACAGCCAGGGCTACACAGAGAAACCCTGTCTCGGGGGGAAAAAGGTTGAAAGCTATGCCCTCACAAAAAAGCTGCACTTAATCATGTATGGAGATTTAATTCATAATTGACAAAACTTGGAAGCCAAGTTTCCAGTAGACAGTGGGTTGATAAAGTAATGGAATATTAATGTAGACCTGAAATGACTTATCAAAGATAAAGAGTTCGAAGGAGCACTAACTCTGCCTTGCTGAAAGAAAAAGCCAATTTGAAATGATCTACAGTGTGGGATTCCATGCATATGACATCTGGAATTAATGAGATTGCAAGACAAGTCAGTGGTTGTAAGGGCTTTGAACCAAGGAGAGGTGACCCTGGAAGCAGACAGGGTCTGTTTGCAGACAGGGTCCTGTGTATCTTACGTTGGCCTTGAACTGAACTAGCTATAAATCAGAGGTGATCTTGAACTTCTGATTCTTCGTCTCTACTTCCCAAGTGCTGGGGTCACAGGTGCGCACTTAAAAACCAAGGTGTTTTTGAGACTGAGTTTCTGTGAGGCACTGGCTGGCCTGCAGCCTGCAAATAGATTCAGGTGGCACCGAACTTGTGCTTCTCCTGCCTCTGTCTCCCGAGTGTGGGATTTCTAAGGCACGAGATTGTTCTTCATGGTGTGGTAATGTAGACCACTATTGTCATCTGTTCACTGATCCTATAGACTTTACAACACCGATTGATCCCTGGTGTAAGTGATGGGCACTGCAGGGCAGAAGCCTAAGAGAATTCTCTACTTTCTGTTCCCATTTGATGTGAGCCTAAAACTGCTGTAAAACATGACACTGTAAATGAGGTAAAATAGTAAAAATAAAATTAAGTTTAAAAAATGAAAAAGGACGTGAAGTGAAGAGGAAAGGAAGCAAGCAAGCCTGGGCTAATGTCACTCTTCCAGGAGTGAGTGCAAAGCACAGGTGGACCGGTTCCCTGCTGCCAGGTTTAAGAAATTTGCCACAGAAGATGAGGCCTGGGCCTTTGTCAGGAGCTCTTCCAGCCCGGACGGTTCAAAAGGTATGTACTTCATTCACATCGGTGTAGCATTTTAACTCTGAAAAGCCCTTTGCATCTCTGGCATCACTGCACCTGTGGAGAAGATGACTGTTTTCCGTGCACATTAGAGTTGTTATGAATGATGGTTTACAGGCTAGAGATTTGCCTTAGAGGATCAAAGTTTGATTCTTAGCACCTATGTTGGGTGACACACACATGCACACATAATAGATTTTTAAATAATTTTAAAAGGGTAGTGTGGTTAGGTCAGGTGTCTGGTACCCAGTGTTGGGAGGTTTTTTGTTTTTTGTTTTCTTTTTCCTGCCTCAAGTTTATTTGTGAAAACAGCAAACAGTGTGTAGGAAGGTGTGTCACAGCAGTCCATCTGTTTTCACACTGGCAGGAGCCTTTTCTGTGGAGCTTTCACAGGGTCCTGGGCACCTTTGGGAGTCTGGGCTGGAGTTGCAGCCTGGGCCTGAGCTGGAGCTGTGGCCTCTGTCTTGGTTTGAACCTTGGGCCTCTGACCCTTGGCCATGTAGCTTTGAATCCTCTTCCCAAGCTTGGGGTGAGCGACGAAAGCCAGATGGCTGAGTTTGCAGCTGGGGCCCTTTGGCATCTTGGGCTTGACGGCCTGAGGCTTCACCAGGGCCTTGATGGTCTCTGCTCGTGCAGATGCTCGTGCTTGATGGTCGCTGCCTTTGCATTGTTGGCCTGCATCTTCTTCAGGCCTTTCTTGTTGTGCTTCTTGGCAAAGTACATGTTCCTCAGGAACTTGGGGTCAATCAACCCCCTTAAGAGATTTGTTATCTTTGTGAACGGGGTTTCTTGATGCCAGGATTGGGAGTTTGAGGCATGAATTACACAGCCAGTTCCAGACTTGTCCTATATAGTAGGATCCTGTAGGAGTGAAGTAAATAAATAGAATCAGTTCCTGCAGTAGCAGGGTTATCAGTTCTAGGACTCAGAACTCCAGTTAAGTACTCAGAAGTGCTCACAATATCAGTAGGCCAGAGTCCATATGATTAGACCACTTAAGTTTCTTTGCATTTCACTTGTTATAGAAAGTATCAGAAGCTAGAGGCCTACTATAAGGGACATCAGATTTAGAACACACAGGACTCAGATCAGCTCGCTAATCTAGAACACTGGACAAAAACAAAACAACAAAAGCAAACAGAAAAAACCCAACTATCTGAACTTCCCTTGGGAAGTGGGGTTTCTGGAATTTTTTATTTATGTATTCATGTGTTAACTGTTATTTTCAATGGGAGCCTTAGATTCTCCGGAGCTCCTGCAGGGCACCAGAGTCTGGGATGGTTTGTTCTCAGTTATTCCTTCTAGTAGGGCCACATCTAGAGTACCCCCGTCTGGTGCAGTAATGTTAAAAGCTCTTTCAAAAGGTTTGGTTCTTTAACATTCATATACTCTCTGGTTTTGGAATCGTCTTTCAGGGCAGGAGAGTGCGCATGTGCAAAAGTTACAGGTGAAGACCAGCAAGCGGCCTCGGGAGCCTCTGGGTGAAGAGGAGGAACCTCCAGAGCCAGGGGCAAAGCACACAAGACAGGACACAGAGCCAGCTGCTCTAGTGAGCAAGGATGCATTTTCTTATATGGGTATGCCTTTCTTTTTGGGGGAGAGGTTCAAGACAGGGTGTCTCTGTCTAGTCCTGGCTTTCTGGCATGTGGGGCTAGCATCATGTAAAGCACTGCTTTCTCTGAAAGGACAGCTTGAGAGAAGGGACCCAGGCACGAGAGACCTCTTTAGCTTGAGATTTAAGCAGGTCTCCCAGTGGGAAGTTCTGTCCTACCTTTAATTCATTTGCTATGCCGTACAAGCAAAACGTGACCACACCCCATGGTGGGAAATCCATGTTGTTCTGAACAGAAAACTCTAGCAGTGGTCACTATTCAGCACTATTCAGTGTGACCTCACTCTTCCTCTTACAGGAGAGTCAGTCGTTGTCTACACGGATGGCTGTTGCTCCAGTAATGGGCGGAAGCGGGCACGAGCAGGAATCGGCGTTTACTGGGGGCCAGGCCACCCCTTGTAAGTAAATACGACTAACATATTGGTGCCAGACAGCTTGGTTCCCAACAGTGCTAAATACTGAGCCTTGGTGGTGTTTCCCTGGGTCTGTACAAGTCATAAGACATGAGTAGAAGAACCAGCCAACAGTGATGCAGGGACCAGGCACCAGCTCAGAACCCATCCTATCACTAGACTTCTAGACTTGTTTTTGAGACAGGGTCTCATTATATAGCTTTGGCTAGCTGAAAACTTACTATGACATCAGTCTGGCCTGCCACTCATGGACATCCTCCTGCCTCTGTCTCTTCCAAGTGCTTAGGATGAAAGGCATATACTACCACATCTGGTAACTTTTAGAAGATACTTGACTTGGAGGTAGTCAGAGAACACAAAGGTATAAAACTGGACCATTCACATAAACCTGATCCCTGTGGTGAATGGTATGAAGTAATGTCTGTCAGCCACTCCGTTAGGTTTTCTTACACCAGGTCTTATGTTCATCAGGAACGGTTGATAAACACAGTTCATATAAATTGCTCATTAGTTAATTTTAAAAGTATTTTTATCTTTTATTTTAAATGTTTGCATATATTCAACATTGTTGTTGTAAAAATATAAAAAATAAAAAAAGTAAGGTTGTCTTTTATCCCCACTAGGTCCGGCTTCTCAATGCCCCAAGATATCTGCTGGATATCTTAATTCTCAATCAGCAAAACCTCTCACCCACTTTGCTTCATCCCATATCACACTGCCGAAGGCCTCTCTCTGAGCCTGGCCGCAATCTCTCTACCTATCTAGTTCCCAAGGCAGGTTTCCATGCCAGAAACACACATCCCAACTCGGTGGCGGCCCAGACCAGCCGCCGCACACTTTCTTACACTTAAATGGCTACATGAAAGAAAACACAACACAATAACCTTTGGCCCAATTGATAAGATATAATTGCCCACCTAAACATACAAAACCCAATACACATCCATCCCTTAAGAACATTCGTAACAACCTGTAAAGGTACAGCATGGAATCTTAACACCACCCGTCATATTGTCCTGCCACGGCTTTTCTCTCTCTCCCTCCTTTCTCTTCCTCCTTTCCATCCCAGTCTCCTCTTCTTCCTTTAAACTTCTTTCCTGCCCATCCTTCCTTCTCATCCAACGACAGGCCTCCTTCTATCTTGTACCTGCTTCACCTGTGACATCATCCCACACAACATATAAGCATTATTTAGGTAATGAAAGTGGGAATTTCTTTTTGTCTCGCTGTATATCCTGGGTGGTGGTAATTCATAGAGGTTCTCCAGCTTTAGCCTCTCAGGTGCTAGGATTAGAAATGGCACCAAGGTAGGTTGTTGCTCAACTTTCCTTTTTTTTTTTTTGGTTCTTTTTTTCGGAGCTGGGGACCGAACCCAGGGCCTTGCGCTTCCTAGGTAAGCGCTCTACCAGTGAGCTAAATCCCCAGCCCCGTTGCTCAACTTTCATTCCACTACTCAGGAGGCAGAGGCAGGTGGATCTCTGAATTTGAGGCCAACCTGGTCTGCAGAATGAGTTCCAGGACAGCCAGGGCTACACAGAAAAACCCTGTCTTGGAAAATAAGAAATGTGCACTACCATGCCCAACCAAGTATAATGAACTCTTTGAATCTTTAACTTGGATCTTTTTGTTTTGATTTTGTTTACTGAGACAGGGTCTCTATGTAGCTCTTACTGTGCTAGAGCTCTGTATGTAGACCAGGCTAGCCTCCACCTCACAGCACTCCTGCCCCAGCCTCCTGGTGTCTGGTTTTCTGGGTTTGTTGTTGTTTGCAGGGTTGATATTTGGGTCAGTGTCTTGTGGGCACTAGGCAAGCAGGTTACCACAGAGCTGTGCCCAGCCCTGGTTTGGGTTTTGAGGTTGTTGTTTGTATTTAGGTTTTATGTTTTGGTCGAAAGTGAGCACTAGTTAGTTACTATATGTTGAGAAGAATTGCTAGTTACTATCTGTTGAGAAGAATTGCTAGTTAGTTCCTATCTGTTGAGAAGATTGCTTTGGGAGTTAGCATTGTAATTTTGTTTTCTTTTTCTTGTTGCTCTGAAACAGAAATGTAGGCATAAGGCTTCCTGGGCGACAGACAAACCAGAGGGCTGAGATCCATGTAAGTTCCCAGACAAACTTGAGTCTGCCTTCCTCCCGGTGACCACCACATCAGCCTGTTTCCTTCCTTTCCTGTCTTAGGTAGAAGGTATTGAAAGGTCACAAGAAATTTCCAGGCTAGCAACAGTCTTTAAAGACAGTAATTCTCTAGAAAAGTCCTGGGGTCATTTTACGAAGGTGCCATGGGCTGTTGTTGTAAGTTTACCCCTCTTCACAAAGCAAAGATAACATGGTGGTCCAGAAAGAGCAGTGCTTCTGTCTTGAAACACTTGATGGGTAATTTAAAACGGCAAGCATTTTTGTATAGCATGACTATGGACTTGCTTTTTCAAGGCAGCCTGTAAAGCCATCACGCAAGCCAAGGCTCAGAACATCAGCAAGCTGGTCCTGTACACAGACAGCATGTTCACCATCAACGGTGAGCTGCCCCATGCACTGCGAAGGGAAGGAAATGGGCCTTTTTTCCTAGTTAGGGGTAGTGGGACAGTCCTGGGTGACATTGGGCTCTTCAGGTTCATAGGGATAGGAGTCTAAGTCTGCTGTCTTAGGGAGCTGGGCTTCTTGGCTCCATAATACCCTGGTCAGGGTGTAAGCAACTTTAGGTCACGGGGTGGCTACATAGAAGTGCATGGGGAGGGTTCCCTGGGGAAGACCCATGCTTGTCTGACTGGATGCAGCTAGAAGGGAGAAGAAAGCATACTCTTGGGAGTATGCTAACGGCTTAATAATGAGCAAGGGAGAACACTGAAGGAAGGGAACCATCCAGGCTTTGACCCAACAGAAGAGTCATTGTGAGGAGAGATTATGGAGCAAGAGAGGCCAGCCCTCCTGATGGATGAGCTGTAAGCATGTGTTCCTCTAGGGATAACTAACTGGGTTCAGGGCTGGAAGAAGAATGGCTGGAGAACGAGTACAGGGAAAGACGTGATCAACAAGGAGGACTTCATGGAGCTGGATGAGCTCACCCAGGGCATGGACATCCAGTGGGTGAGTCACACTTAACATGCACGGTCTGACTTAGCTGAGAGAATGGTGTTTGGAAGTGACTTGGTGACTAGGTTAAAGTAGCAGCTTCCGTAAAGTTAATGTATTTGTTAGTGTGTGTTAGTTATACAGCAAGAATGGGTTTCCTTACAACATCTTTGTAAGTGCACACATGTTTTAGTTGCACGCCCCTCCTTTCCCCTTCCTCTGAGTACAGTGTGTTTCATTGGTTGCTTATCGGAGCACAAATGCAGTTGCTTACAGGAGTATAGACTCCTTAGCAGTGTCTACAGCACTGAAGAAGGTGTCTGTTCCTCCCTCATCAGTGCTATTGACTGCCTCAACAACCTTTAAAAGCCCAGGGAGGGCAGAACTTCCCCATCTGCTGACTGGTCCAGTCCTGTTTAGGCCCTGTGCTACGTGTGTTCATGAGTGCAGGAGCCATGTCTTGCCTGGAAGATAGCATTCTGTGGCGTCCACTCTTCTCTTCAGTCTGATCTGCCAGTGTTGGGATTGTAAGCACATGCATCTCACCCAGATTATATGCACTGAGGATTGAGCCCCAGCTGCTAGTTAGTTGGGCTATGGCTCCAGCCCCAGTGTGTGTTACCGTTGGCCCCCAGTCTCTTCCGGTGCACGAGCGTCTCTGGGTGTGAGATATAGCCGTGTGCTGCACATGTAAAGATCAGGGAAAATTAAAGGGAATCTTTTATTTTAACAGATGCACATTCCTGGCCACTCAGGATTTGTGGGCAATGAAGAAGCTGACAGACTGGCAAGGGAAGGAGCGAAGCAATCTGAGGGCTGAGCACAGGAGCTGCTGTACACTCAGAGGACACAGTGTGACCTGTCACACAGCTTGCTGAGAAGTGCTAAAATAATGGAAAGAAGTGTTGATTGAGTCCCGCCTCCGTGAGATTTCAGATTAGTGTCTTTCGGGTCTGTCCTAAAATGCTACAGCGTTTTAGTAGGAGTCAGTGAGACACAGGTCAGTGCATGTGGCCTAAAAGTTCCAGGTTTTTTTCCTTCCAGTTTACACAAGTGGACCTGAGGCTGCCCTGGGCAGGCAGAGCTTGCACTCAGGCAACCTTGACTCCTGGATCATCTTAAAGGAACAGCTGAGACCTTCAAAATCCAAGATGCATAAATATATTGCTAATAGATTTTTTTTGCCTATTTTTCTTAAAAATACTGTACAAATTTAAAACATGTTTGAAATTATCCTTATTTTTTATAATAAAAATATACAGAAATGACAAAAAAAAAACCTAGTTTGAGTTACTGTTAAAGGTGAGTGTCATTTACTAGCTGAAACTAGAAATTGAGAAAATCACTCTAGAGGGATGGGCTGGTCAGTTTGTTCTCTTGCTATGGAAGGTCATGGAATGACAGGGACACTAAGACAGTGCTGTCACTGGGTTGAGTTCCTTAGGATCTGGGGAGCTGGGCCATCTGCTGGAGCCCAGGACTATGAAGTGACAGCCTACTCTTCAGATTGCCCTGTGACAGCTGTGCATGCTTGCATGTCATAGAGTAGGCCTCTGAAAGTGCTCAAGAAGTACAACCGTGTCTCGGACAGACCAGTGTGGTGGGCCTGAGGCTGGGATGAGCCCTCTGCTGGCTTGATGTGTGATCTGTGGAGTAACAGCCCAAAGTCCGGATGAGAGCTGGGGAGAGAAGGCTCAGTGGGTAGGAGTGCGCGCTTCATCAGTTTGGGGACCTGGCCTAAGTTTAGAACCCCCGCAGCATGCAGCAAACTGGGAATGGCCAAGGCTTTTTGGAACCCCAGTGCTGTGCAGGATAAAGACAGGAGACTTTCTGAGTTGCAAGACATCCAACCTGGTCAAAATCTGAGCTCTTGGGTTCAGTGGTGAGAGCCTGTCTCAAGGAACAGGGCAGAGTAATAGAGCAGGACACCCAGTATCTGGTGTCTTCTGCTACACCTCCACACATGTGCATAAACACAAAATCCTATATTAGAACTAGGTGTGGTGGCATGTACCTGTAATTTTAGGGTTTGGGAGGCGGAGGCAGGAGGTCAGGAGTTTAAGGCCAGCTTTAGGCTATCTTTCAAGTTTGAGGCTAGCCTGTCATCTTGAGGCTTCTGTCTAGTAGGCAATCTTCACACCAAGCTAGTATTTAGGCCTTTGCTCTCTATAGAACAACCTTCAAAAGTTATCAATGGAAAGAGCCTGGTGTGGAAAAGGGACTGTTGGGAATGGGGACTGCTGGCTGGACTACCTGAACCCATGTCACAGGACAAGACCTAACAGTTTTCTGTGTGTTTGTTTACTGGGGAATGAATGTAGAGTCTCTAACGTGGGCAGGTACTCTACCCCTGAGCTGTGTTGCAGCTCACATTGTGTGTGTAGGCTGGAGAGCATGCCAACTGTCTCTCTTGGTTATTCTCCACCCTTAAAATTTTATTAGCAGACATTATACAAAATGGGTTTCATTATGTCTTCATACATGTGCATGATTGACAACCCATAACCCTGTCTTATCTGTCCTCCCTCCCCAACAGTCCCCTTTCCAAGCCATCCCCTTTCCATTGACACCTTTTGAAGGTTCTATAGAAAGCAAAGTCCTTATTACTAGTTTGGTGTGAAGATTGTCTACTGGTCAGAAGCCAACTCTTCTGATGTGTTTTACATGAAGTGTGTCGCAGTCAAGCTCAAACACTAGGGTAATACACTGCTAAGGACGCCATGTGAGAAGTCCTGTGACACTGGGACTTGACTGTAATTGAGGGGTGTGTGATTCATAATAAAATTGCTTTTTGGAAATGGATGTATAATACAGTTGGCCATACCGGTGTCTCAAGGAATGTGTACATATTACAGTTGAAATGCATCCTAAAACCACCTTACATTTTCACTTACGTGTTCGTGTCCGTGTGTGCTGGCACTATCCAGAGCCTGGAAGAAGGGTGTGGGTCCACAGGAGCTGTGGTTGGTGGTGCTCAGACCTCACCTTGGATCTAGAAGAGCAGCAGGTACTCTGAGCTGTCCTCCATCTCTCCAGCCCCACATCCTGTGTTGAGCCAGCCGAGCCGCAGTAATCCACCGGTGCCACGGTTATAGGCTCATGCTGCTGTCTTTGTGTATGTTCTCATTCCTGTGTGCAGGTGGATATGGAGGTGTATGGTGGGTGTATTCAGTCACGCTCAACCTTATTTTGAGATACGGTGTCAGTATGTGGCAGCCCTCGCTGACCTGGATCTTAGGTTGATTTGTAAAGGAAGCTAGCCTCAGACTCACAGATCACCTACCCCTGCCTCTGAGTGCTAGGTTTAAAGGCGTGTGCCGCCGTCCAATCTCCTTGTTTTTGACTCTGGCCCCCGGAGCTCACCAATTTAGCTAGACTGGTTAACAAACCCTAGTTACTGACTGTCCCTACCTCCCCAGTGCTGGTATTACAGGCAACAAGAGCCCTTGTTCTCAGCTCCCTCCTTTGACATTTTGTGGCAGAGTCTTGCCAAATTGCTTGGGTCTGCCTTGGACTTTCAGTATCCAGTCCTTGAGTTACTCCCTAACTCAACTTTCAGAGTAGTTAGGACGACAGGCCTGTACCACCAAACATGGCTCATTCTTTTAGAGGTAGGGTCTCAGTTTAGGCCCTCTAAGATAAAATCCTACCTCAGCCTAAGTGTTAGGGTTATATGTGTGCACCACCATGCTAAGCGAGGACAAGACAGGGGTTTGTGCATACTAGTGAGCAGTCTACCAATTAGCCACACCCCCAGCCTATCAGTGGAGCAGTCTACCAACTAGCCACACCCCCAGCCTATCAGTGGAGCAGTCTACCAACTAGCCACACCCCCAGCCTATCAGTGGAACAGTCTACCAACTAGCCACACCCCCAGCCTATCAGTGGAGTAGTCTACAAACTAGCCACACCCCCAGCCTATCAGTGGAGTAGTCTACAAACTAGCCACACTCCCAGCCTATCAGTGGAGCAGTCTACCAACTAGCCACACCCCCAGCCTATCAGTGGAGCAGTCTACCAACTAGCCACACCCCCAGCCTATCAGTGGAGCAGTCTACCAACTAACCACATCCCTAGCCTATCAGTAGAGCAGTCTACCAACTAGCCACACCCCCAGCCTATCAATAGCTTTAAATTTTTTTCTTTTTAAGTTATGGGTGTAGCACTTTCAATGAGATGCCACTACAATTAAGGGCATGTGAATGCCTGGTCCCCATTTGGTAGCTCTGTTTGGAAGGCTAAGGAAGGGTGACCTTGCTGGAGGAAGTATGTCACTGGAGGGTGAGGTTCAAGAGCTGAAGGACTGGCACATTTTGAGTTTGCCCCCTGTGGTGGTTTGAATGAAAACAGACCCCCCCCCCCCCCAGGCCTAGAGAGAGTGGCGTGATTATAGTTGTGGTCTTGGGGAAAGAGTTCCAGGGGATGGGCTTTGAGGTTTCAGAAGCTCAAGCCAGGCCCAGTGTTATTCTTCCTGCCTCACATCAATCCCCTTGTAGATCTCTCAGTTACCTCTGCAGCACCACGTCTGCCTGGAGGTCAACATGCTTCCCACCGTGGTGATAATGGACTAAACCTCTGAACTGTAAGCCCGCCCCATTAACTGATTTTCTTTATAGAGTTTCCTTGGTTATGGTGTCTCTCCACAGCAATAGGACACAGACAAAGACACCCTTTCTGCTTCCTACTTGCAGTTTGAGGTGTGAGCTCTCAGCTGTTCCTGCTGCCATGCCTGGGGCCGACTGCCATACTTCTCCATAGGACCGTGAATCCCTCTGAACATATGAACATCCCTCTGGACTCTTTTTTTTTTTTTCTTTTTTTTTTTTCGGAGCTGGGGACCGAACCCAGGGCTTTGCGCTTCCTAGGCAAGCACTCTACCACTGAGCTAAATCCCCAACCCCCCCTCTGGACTCTTAAACCTCAAATAAATCCTTCCTTCTATGCGTTGCCTTGGTCATGATGATCTATCATAGCGACAGACAAGTAACTAAAAATGGGTGTTAGGGAGGTAGACCAGGTGCCAGGGGGGGCCAGAAGCCATGGCTCCCCTCCCCCCACCCCCTGCAGCTAGAGTTACAGATAGTTGTGAGCTGCCTAATGTCTGGGAACCAAACTTTGGTCCTCGGCAAGAGTAGCTAGTGTTCTTAATGGCTGAGGCATCTCTCCACACCCTTATTTGTGGCTTTTTAAAAGGAGATCTTCACTGATACATACCCACTCCTTATGAGAAACATCGGTCCCTACCTGTCAGGTATGGCCTATCAAACCTGAGGCAGGAGGATTTCAAGTTCAAGGATTTAAGGTACATATGACTGAGAAACTTCATGAGAGTCTTGTCTTAAACATAGAAAAGAGGGCTGGGTGCTGAGTCCAGAAGGAGGGACAATGGCCTTGGAACTCATGGAATTTAGTCCTTGGGTTACCACAGCCAGGTGGGTGCACTTCCGTGTGGCCAGCCCCGAGGACTATGTGTCCTGAGGACTTCACGCTGTTATGGAGTTCAGCTTTTCTTGCTGCTCTCACATCCCTCCTAAGAATTGTATAAAAACTCTAAGGGGCCTCCTCCCTGGAAGGCATCTCTGACACCACAATAACAGTGCTGGATCTCGTTCAGGCATTGCTGCTGGAGCGGATTAATGATTCACTACACACCCTAGGAAAGAACTTAGAGCTGTAGATTGTCACCAATGACTGTGACTCTTAGGAAACATTTGGAAAAATTAAGTTGTTGGTGAAGCTAGGTGGAGGTGTTTTTAGTACTGGCTCTTGTACAGAAAATCATGTACAATCTGAAGTTCAGAAAGGCACACTCTTACTCATTAAGCTAGGGACCCTTTATGGTCAGGGAACAAAAACAATGGCAGCACTGGCTGATGTGACTCTCACTGAGGCTGGACTGGTGAGGACTGATTTCTTATCCCCATGTTTGCCCTCAGCTTCCCGGTATGATTTATTAAGGATCGCTGATGAGTAGATATGCATTCTAAGGATTTAAGGTACGTATGACTGAATTTTCACATAAAAGTTTAGATTTGTGATTCCCTTAAGATTTTTACAAGATTACTTTTAAAGATAAATAATAAAGTAATTACTCCTTTCTTTGTAACAGAAATTTGCTGCCTGCCAGAAAGAGAAACTGGCTGAGAAAACTACCTTGCTCGCTTGCTTACCCTTTGTTAATCTATAACAAGTTGCTTAGTTACAAATGTATGTGGGTTTTGGGGATCAATTTGTTTTCTTTACCTGTACTACATAATGTTATTTCTTGCAAAGGTATTGGAGAACATACTTTTTTTTTTAAAAAAAAATAATCATTTACTAAAAGAAAAGTAAGACGTAAACACATTGTAATTTTATACTGCTTGAAAGATTTTGCTGGGATATATAAGCTCTGGGAGAAAGAATAAAGTATGGGGGCTGGGGGGCTGGGGATTTAGCTCAGTGGTAGAGCGCTTACCTAGGAAGCGTAAGGCCCTGGGTTCGGTCCCCAGCTCCGAAAAAAAAGAACCAAAAAAAAAAAAAAAAAGTACGGGGACTGGAACATTGTTTCTTCCATCCGTCAACTGTGTCAGCTCCTGTAGGTATCCACCCCTTTCAGCTGCCCTCAACACTGGTCCCTTATCAGCTGCCTGCTTCTGTTTACCCACCACATGGATACCAAAACTGGTCATTGGTAACTGGGAATAGAGCCTTGTGCATGAGGTCCCGGTTCAACCCCCAGGACCACAGTGGGTATGGAAAGAAGACCCTAATTGGTGGCCTACCGCAGCTGCACTAAATGGACTGACATGGTGGGTGTGCTGGGGAGTGCACTCAGGGATGTAGACATGCTAAGAAATCTCAAAGCCATTCAGCGATTCCAGTTTCTAATGTAATTAGCAGCCGAGTATATTGTTCCTGCACAGAAAAGCGGCTGTCTCTAGCAAGCCAGTGTCATAACTGCTTGTGGCCTCCTCTTTGCATTCCCTGCTAATTGCCTTGCACTTCCCAGGCGTGCAGCCCCAGCGCCTGCTGAGGGCACTCATTGCACTCCTTCCAGTCCTCGTGGCTCTCCTACTGCCTGAGAGCTAATTGCCAGTCTCCTCACACGTCCCACTCAGGTGGGAATGGCTGGAGAGCATTCGAGAGAGCCCGCTGGGGGTGGGATGGGGCTCTCAACCTTCGCCATTTAGGATGCGATGCTTCGATTATCTCCTGGCATCCGAAAATATATCACTGAATTAATATACCTCTGCAGACTGCTTGGCCAAGAGCCACTCTCTGTTCTTCAGGGAAGCCCTGTTTGACCTGGTGACTAAGTTTTGCTGGCTGCTTACCCCATCACTGGGCACATGCCACCCAGACACCTGCTCTCCTGGACGCTTGCTATGTCAGTGCACTGTCTCCTTACCTGGCTGTGGCTTGAGTCCCCATGTGTACAGGAGGCATCTCTGTGTGTTGTGTTACCAAGTTCAAAGGAAATTCCATTTCCCCAAATCCCAAAAGGCGAAAGGGACAAATGGCTGTCTTTGTGCCTATTAGCATACCAAAGTGCATGGTAGCCTCCAGGCTCCCTCAGTATCATGATTATCTAGCTCTTTTTCTCCCTACCACCTTAAACTTTTCCAGTTCACAGGCTTCCTTTCTCCCAGCTGTTCAGTTCTCCCTATAACCCTGCTATATTGGCTATGCGTTCTCCCTTTTTCCTCTTTCTGCTTGGTTCCTGTTTCTCTAATGGCCAGGTCCAGTGTCCTGGCCATGTCCAGTCTACTACTGCTTTGTTTTTTGGCTCTGGATTCATCCAGATGCCACTGACTGTTCTTCCTCATATCTACAATACAAACCTTCTGCTTAACTATAGCATGGCATGGTCATGTTGTCGAGTTATACAGTATGAACTCACAGGGCGCTCAGGACCTCTCCAGAGCTGGAAAATGGGGAGCTACAGTCCCAGGAGTCCTTATCTTAAGCATTAGGCCACAGGTCCTTTCAATGTTGTCACATTCCTAAGAAGCAGATGGTCTCAGATGACTTCATACAAGTAACTTGAAAAACCATCCTGGAACAGGTGGGCGGGATTAACCTGACTCCAAGCTCAGACAATTTGCAGGGGAGGCCTGTTGGATGGCTCAGCGGGCCTGAGGCCCCAAGTTCCATCCCTGGAATCCACACAGTAGAAGGAAAGAACATACTCATGCAAATTGTCCTCTCACCACACACACGGCATGGCATAAATACACCCATACGTGTAGACACAGACAGACAGACAGATGTGCACACACAGAGAGCAACAGAACCATTTGCATTATTTTAAAAATTGTGCTGGGTTTGAGTTGCACACATCCCGCTAGAGAATGAAATATTCTTCTTCTTCCTATGTGTTTTATGTTTTCAACGGCTACCAAGGTGTTGGGATGTTGTACTGTTTACTTTTGTCGTAAGTTCTTTGCAAAAGCTATACAAGCAAGTATTTATTTTGGCTCATGGTTTGAGGCAGTACCGTCCATCCTGGCAGGGAAGCCATGGCAGAGGGATGTAAGGCAGCTGGTCACGCCGCCTCTGCAGTCAGGATCTGCATCTGCATCTAGAAGAGTGCTAGCACTCAGCCTTGCCTTCTCACTCCTGGGCTCTTAGCCCGAAGAATGGTGCTGCCCACATTCACGGTGAGTTTTCCCACTTCACCTAACCGAGTCCAGACACTCCTTGATGCATACAACCAGAAGTGTGTCACACATGGCATCCTTCTTGTTTGGCCTTCGTGTGCCTAGTCAATGGCAGTCGGGTAGCGGGAGGCTCATGTAGAGCGGAGCAGGCCTCAGATGCCCTGATAGTGCTTTCTCCTGATCTCTGTAGTCACTCCTGGCTTGCCTCTCTAATATGAGCCCCATCTCGGGGCAGTTTTAAACAAGCTGAGTCTCTCTGCAGTGTAGGTTGAATTGACTCCACTAGGATTTAGACGCCTCCTGTCACAGCTGAAGCCCCACGGGGCTGTCAGGATGGTTCTGATGAGCACGGTGGAGGCTGAGAGCTCCCTGGAGGAAACTTGTGTGACAGGAAGGAAATGTCAGAGCAGGCGCCCTTCATCAGCTTGAGGGTTCTTGTTTACATTCCAGCCTCTGCAATCAGCGTCTCCCCAGAACAGTGAGCAGCCTGTGCCCTTGCTGCTCAGTTGTTTCCCACGCCTAAGGGCACACACCTGACAAGATTTTAAAATCTGGCTGGAGTTTATACTGCTGAAATGTGTGGCTGCATCCAAAGAGGCTGCTTGCGGTTGGCCGATCTAGGCCTCTCGAAGAGTAGCCCTGAGTTTGGGAGGGCCACCATGGAAAATGACCTGAGTGCTTGCACTCAAATCTCTGCGAAGGCTGGAAGTAAAGCGAAAGGGGCAAAATAAGAAAAAGGTGTCATCCTTGAACAGATTCAGCAGACTGCTGAAGTGCCTTAGGACGCAGGCACCAGGTCACAGAGGTAGTCTAGAGGGCTTTCACAGACTGCCCACACCTGGAGGGAAAGAAAGACCACTCTGAGGACACCGGGGTAGTGCCCATGGTACAGAGGGATGCACAGTGGAGAAGAGACCAGGAAAAGGATGCCCTTATCATACCAGGGAAATCTTCATGCTGATGGGCTCTGTAGCCAGCGAGACAGCCTGGAAAGGGGGAGAGTGCTATTCTTGGGGCTTCTCTTTTCTCTCTTTAATTTTTATGTGTGTGGATGTTTTGCCCGAATGTATGTTTGTATACCATGACCATGTCTGGTGCCCTCAGAGGCCAGAAATGGATTTGTAAGGCACCAGCAACAAATGCTCTTAGGCCCTGAGCAATCTCTCCAATCCCACTGTGAGTCTTAGAAGTCAGGTTGCCCCTAGTCAGAAGTAACACAGTGTAGAGGATTTGAGATTGGGATTCTATTGTAGAGGCTGAGGCTGGGGGCAGTGATGGCTTTGCCACCTCGGCTCATGGACGTGGGTATTAGCTCTTTCAATGTGGAGCCCTGCTAGTCATTGGCCTGGCAGCCAGGTACCTACCTGCCCAGTGAGAACCTGTCACCGTGAGAACCGCTCTATGAAAGTCTATCCGCATAATCCACTTTCTCCATCAATTACTCTTACATTCCCTTGCCTGCTAGGACTGGTCTATCAGACTCCTCAATCCTTGCTTCACTCGGTCTCAAGTTTCTGCTTTCCTCCCATGGCCTCATTACCCAATGCCACGACATAGGGTTTATCACAGAATGTTTTGTGTAACATTCAGAAGTAGTAGATGCCGTCATGCCTCCCCAGATAGCAAGATCGTTGAACAGCTTCTTCACCTGAGGTGGTTAGACTGTCTGCCATTTCACATGTTGGAAAGTTTTGTTTATTATTTATTTATTGAGACAGGTTCGTTATGCAGTCCAGGCTGGCCTGGAACTCACTGTGCAGATGGGAGTGGCCTCATAGAGATCCACCTGCCTCTGCCTCAGAGTGCTGAGGTCACAGGTGTGTACTAACCCCATCCAGGGCACCAGAAGTTTCACAAGGTGTTGAAGAGACCTACTATTTCCCTCAACCAATGTGACATGGAAATGTCTCAATGCATGTTTGGAGGCAGTGGAATCCTGACTCTGAGGACAAGGGGGATCTTATCAAGTATTTGTCCCAGGAGCAAAGCTGATCATTCGACATCTTGACCATGTACCCCTATGATCTTTTAGGAAAAGAGTCTAGAATTATACTCATGTCATCTGTGCTTCCTTCAGAGACATATTACTAGGATCAGGTGGCAGGTTTTCCTTTTAATTAATTTGAACAACATTTTGCTGAATGTAGCCTCTAAACAGCTGTTTGTAGGCATGGCTTCCTTGTTGAGAATTGTAGCCCCCTACCTTTTTTTTTCTCAATTAAAAAATTTGCATGTGCAAATGGCCTGCTCCCCCCCCCTCTCTCCCTCCCTCCCTCCCTCCCCCCTTTCTTTCTTTCTCTTTTTTCTTTCTTTTTTTTTTCTCTTCTTTTTTTCGGAGCTGGGGACCGAACCCAGGGCCTTGCAAGCGCTCTACCACTGAGCTAAATCCCCAACCCCTCTTTTTTCTTTTTTTTAATTTTTGAGACAGGGTTTCTCTGTGTAGCTTTGGCTGTCCTGGAACTCACTTTGTAGAACAAGATGGCCTCAAACTCACAGAGATCCACCTTGTTCTGCCTCTCGAGGTCTGGAGTTTAAACATGTGTGGCCACCACTGCCAGCTGGCTTGTTTCTTAATACACAGATAATAATTTAAAAATCTTATTGGTTATTTTCAAGTGGAGATAGCTATCTCTCTGTCTCTACCCAGCTTCAATAAAACATTTGATAAACTAGCTTCGAAAGGTATTCTGGGATTGATCGTCCCTCGTTTAAGCCAGAAGCAAGAATATACTTGTTTCCTGTCTGGTAGGCACTCGCTGGGTTTCCTTGATGTGTGGGATCCATGTCAGTCTCAGTGATTCTCATTATCCATGTCTTCTGGTTAGCCATGCTTATTTATAGATGGGCCCTTGAGTTTCAGACCGTACTGTTATTTTCCGTTCTTTGTTGTCCGATGCCAGCTCCTGTACCCCGGAGTCTCACGTAGCTTCCAGCCATTGCTGCATCTTCAATTAGTTATTACGCCCACACACCCCCCCTTAGCATTTTTTCATTCCACACAAAGCCCTCCGGGCTCTTCCAGTGTGAAGAATTAATTCAGTTCTGACCTTAGCAGGGAAAGTAGTTTGAAGCTAAGCTCCGAGATGGGTGGGCTTCACAGTTTTCTGCCTGGGTCTGAGTAGAACTGGCCATGAAGAGGGCCCGAGGGCCCAGAGCAAGTGCAGTTCTGTTTGCCTCCTGTGTCCCTCAAGTCCCTTCTCTACTGGATACACAGGAAGCAAGAAGCGGTGGGTGTGGACATCTGCCTTGGCATGTTTCTGTTTAGCATCTCCTGACTGATCCTGACCCTAAGTGGCTGCTGCTCAGAGAAACACCCCAGTTCTACAAATATCCACAGGTGTTCTTTTGTTTTGGTGGGGTTTTTGTTGTTTTTATTGTTGTTTTTGCTTTAGCTGTGCCGACTAGAATTTTCCAGAAGACTGGATGCCAGATGTTACAAAAAGAGCCCTTCCTCTGAATTACAAGTAAGCTGTAGAGACAGTTGCCTGTGGTTTGCCTCCATCCCCAGAGCCCGTGTGTGGAAAGTTCATGCTGGTCCTCAGTATAGAGGTGGCAGGACCTTTAACAGGCAGTTAGGCCACTGTCCTCAGAAGGACTCATTAATTCTCTCTAGACTCCACATACTTCCTGTGAGAGAAGGCGACAGAAGACTCTGGCTCCAGAACATCTCTGGCTTCCTGTGTCCCTCAAACATGTCCCTACCATGGTGCTGTCTGCTGTGAAGCCTCACAGCTGGTGTTCCTTACCAGAGGCCAAACAGATGAGGCTGCCTAATACTGGGACCCTCAATTCACCAACCTGTGACCTAAATAAATCTTTTTTCTTATAAAGAACAGACAGAGCCTCAGGTTTTATATTATAGCAACGTGTGTGTGTGTGTGTGTGTGTGTGTGTGTGTGTGTTTCTTTTTTTTTTTTTTCGGAGCTGGGGACCGAACCCAGGGCCTTGCGCTCGCTAGGCAAGCGCTCTACCGCTGAGCTAAATCCCCAACCCCTGTGTGTGTGTTTTTAATAAATAAGCCACCACACAGAGAAAGAGAGAGAGAGAGAGAGAGAGAGAGAGAGAGAGAGAGAGAGAGAGAGAAAGGAGGAAGAGGAAGAAGAGGAGGGGGAGGAGGATGAGGAGGATGGAAAGAGAGAAGAATTGGGAGGGAGGAGATGTGCTAGAGAAAGACTGGTTAACATTGGAGAGCAGCGTCCAGCCACGGTGAAAGCATTGTAATCCTTCTCAGGTGTGTGAATTGAAAACTTGTTGGAGTTCCGCCATCTGCATCCTAAAGTGTCCAAATAGTAAGGACAAAAAATAGGCCTCTCAAAGTGTGGTGAGGCTTGGGGCGACTGCGGGATAGCAGAAGTAATAGGATAATGACCCCACTGGAGGCTCAGCTCGCTGCTCCTAAGATGAGGCAAGCCATGTTACCGGCCTCTCAGCAGTCGCTGTGGTCTTCACACAGGTTAACAAAGGTAAGAACAAGAATTTCTTAAAACTGTCCTTGCTGAAACAGGGAAAGGCCACTGACCCTGTTGAATCACAACCAGAGAACAGGTTTTAATATTCCGTGTACAGGAAGCCGAGGCCACAGTTGCATACCTGAATATGACCCAGTGGAGGGCAGACCTTGGCTCCCTCAGCTCCAGGTTCCCCTTCTCCATTCAACCCACTGTGTGAATCTGCAGGTTCGTGGTGGGCAGTGTGGTCAGCAACCTGTGCAAAAATTCTGGCAGTCTGGCAACGTTTCCCGCTCATCACTGTGTGAGGTCTCTCTGGGTTACATCTATGCACTAGGCAGGGCTAACCTGTTATTTTGCAAACGAGATAAAATTTCATGACTTATGTATCCCTACCCCCACATGGTCAGGAGAGGTAGGTACATGGTGATCACATAAAAATTATTAGTAGCACACAGCAGGACCCACAGTTAAACAGAGCTAGGTACATCCTGTTAACTCTTTGGAATGCTGTGCGAGCTAAGGATTTTACTTTTTTTTTTTTAAGATTTTATTCATTTATTATATATAAGTACACTGTAGCTGACTTCAGACACACCAGAAGAGGGCATCGGGTCTCTTTACAGATGGTTGTGAGCCACCATGTGGTTGCTGGGAATTGAACTCAGGACCTCTGGAAGAGTAGTCGGGTGCTCTTAACCGCTGAGCCATCTCTCCAGCCCGATTTTACTGTTTTTGAGAGATGCTCTTATGATGTAGCCCTAGGCTGGCCTCAAATTTACTATCCTTCTGCCTTGGCCTCTCTAGTGCTGGGATTATATTATGACTTTCCAGTTAAAGAATATTTTGTGGGCCTGTAGAGTGGTTAAGGGCACTGGCAGCTCTTGTAGAGAATCCTGGTTTGGCTGTCAGCATCCACTTGGTACCTCACAAGTGTTGGTAACTCCAGTTCCAGGAGACCTAATGTCTTTTTCTGGCCTCTTCAGTCATTAAAGACTTGTGCAGCGTATATATCCACGCATGCAAGCAACCATTCATACACATTAAAAAAAAAAACCAAAATAAATCTTTAAGAATGTTTTTGTAAACCGTTCGTGGCAGTGCAGGCCTTTATTCCCAGCACTTGGGAGGCAGATGCAGGTTGATCTCTGTGGTTGACACATAGATAAATCGAGTCCGGGTCAGCCAGGGCTATTCCACAGGACAGCAACAATAACAACAGCAAAAACGTTTTCGTGGTTTTTTTTTTCTTTTTCATTTTTTTTTTTTAAATGCAGTGCTGGCTAATTCCCAGCATGCTTTGTTACTACTGCTATTGTTTGAGACTGAATCCTGCTTATTAGCACAGTCTGACCTTAAACTCTTAATCCTCCTGCCAAAATGTCTCAAGTGCTAGAATCACATGAATGTACCCCTAGGCTCAAACCTGAGACTAGCCTTCATATTAAAAAATGACCACCATAGGGCTGGGCCTGGTGGCACACACCTTTAATCCCAGCACTAGAGAGGCCAGCTTGGTCTGAAAGTTCCAAGCCAGCCATAATAAAACCCTGACCTAAAAAACAATAGCAACAACAAGAAAGACTTATCTGGGAACCTATACACTACCCTCACATTGTTTCAAAGTCTAGAGGGCTATCAGTCCAGGCAGATGTGCAGGAGACTAGCTCTCTTTCAAAACCTCTGAACTATTCTCTCCCGGTTCTTAAAGGGGGCAATAAATTCTGGTCATGAAACATGATTCTGGGCTGCTGCTGGCTATTCTGGAAGAAATAGTTCAAGTTCAGAAGAGTCTCCTTCAAAGGAGAGCTCTCGTGGGCAGGATGTCTGCAGGAGACCGCCGGTGCTGTTTCCATGATTCTGCTTGAACTGGTGCTGGCGAATGCAGAGTTTCCCTCCACAATCCCTTGGGGCATCTCAACCGTCTTATATTTCTAAAGTATGACTTTCTTGGCATGAACCTGCTGCCCTTTCTCATCCCAGTTGGGACAGAAAACGATCTCTTTGTAAGTCAGATGCCAACAGACAGTGCTCAGGGATCCTGCTGTGCCACTCTAGCCAGAAGCAGGCGAGGGGCGGCCTTCGTGATTCAAGACTGTTATTTCTACGGCCGAACAAAGGTTTTGCTTCTTGCTCTGTATTTTAGCAGCTATACGGAGAGACTTTTGGGTGAGGCTTCCTGAATTCAAGCCCCTGCCTTAGTACTTCCTGTGCACAAAAATTCCCTAAAGCTATCTGGGCCTCCGTTGTCTTACTTTTAAAATACGGTCATTGTTTTCTATCAAAGATGGCTACCCCACCAAGGGACAGTATTCCATAAATCTATTTGTGATAATCTTGTGCACTTCTGTTCACCCAACCTTGAGATGACGAGCATTTGCCATCCTTACTTTTTATAACACTGCTTGCTGTTTGCAGATCATGAATTAGCCGGTGTTATCACGTCATGAGGTCTAAGTCCCACCAATGGGACTTAATCAGATTATTTGAAGAAGAAACACCCATCCTTAAGCTGTGCTGCAGCTTCTGATAGCATGGAGGTCAGTTTTATTTATTTATTTTAGGTTTATTTAGAAGTGTTTTGCCTTGGAGGTGCTGCACATGTGAACATACCCACAGAATTCAGGAGAGCATCGGATCCCCCCAGAACTTATGGGTTATGCAGTTATGGGTGGTTGTGAACTACCAGGTGGCTGCAGGGAATTCAGGGTTCTCTGAAAGAGCAATAAATGCTCTTAATGGCTGGAGCCATCTTTCCAGCTCCGTGACGGTTCGTTTTAACTACCATCTATCTTAACATAGCCAGAATCACCTAGTATTAATGAGAAATGGTCTAGATTAGGTTGGCCTGTGGCCTGTCTATGGGGGGTTGTATCTAGATCACATTAATTAAGAAATAAATAATAGACAGGGACTGAGCATTAGTAAACAACGCATGCATTCATTTCTCTCTGCTCTTGGCTGTGAACTAGCTGCTTCAAGCTCCTGCTGCCCCCAATGATGGAACGGAACCTGAAATTGTGAGCCAAATAAACCCTTTCTGTCTGAAAGCTGCCTTTGTCAGAGTACTTTATCATAGCATCAGCAAGGAAAACAGGGTAGACACGTAATTGCTAAGGCTGTGGACATGCTTTTATCTGAGAGTGAAGACCCTTTCCTTCCTACTCCTCAATTCCACCTGAGCGGCCACGCCTTCCAGACAGCCCCGCCCTACACCCCGCCCACAACGGTTCCGGCTTGTTTAAGCCCCGTCCCCTTCAGCCAGTTCGTGGGAGCCGTCGCCGCCATGGTGCAGGCCTGGTATATGGACGAGTCCACGGCCGACCCGCGGATGCCCCACCGCGCACAGCCCGACCGCCCTGTGGGACTGGAGCAGCTGCGCACGCTCGGAGTGCTCTATTGGAAGGTACGAGTGCAGGCCGGAGCACCACGCGCCTGCGCACGCGTACGCCATGGGGGGCCGGGGGGGGGAATCTAGGGCACTGCGCAAGCTCAGCACGGCCGCTGTTTCCAGAGATTTCTGTATCCCCGGAGAAGACTGTAGACTGGTGGCGCCTGCTTTCCTCAATGGCACTCGCTCCAGCTCATAGCTAATGTTTGCAAAAGCACAGCCAGCTGCCAGTCACATGGTAATGTCACGGGCAACACAGTTCAAACACGAGAAAGCCGCAGAGAATCTGGGGTTGGTGAAGGGATAACTGGATCTAGCCTGTCCATATTGGTATGGTCAAAATGAAGTGCAAACCAACTGGCCGGAGCCATGTCTGAGGAGCGTTTGATGAATCCTTTGCAGAGTCATGCCCCTTAAAACCATGAAGGTCTGCCCACGACATTTTGTGCCCACAGCTGAAGCAACGACCAGGGGACCCTGCAGAGTCGATGTGTGGAGTAGCCACATGAAGGTGGGGGTGACACTCAAATCTACGTCTGCAAGGGATAGGGTATTTTTGGTATCGGAAGCAGGGAAATAAGTGTTTGGAGAAGAATCCGCGGTGTGCACGTAACGAAATCAAGGCTCTGCACTGGGACGGATGTGGCGATGCACTTTTGTCCTCTTGAATCAAAAGGTCACTCGTAGGATGCCAGCTCAGGCTTGAGTGGTTTAAAGAAAACGCAGCCTTCCAGTTTCTGAAAAGTCATCCTAGTGACCTCCCAAATTAGTGACTTTTAGTTAACTGAAGCCAAGTGACCTAATGCAAGCAGTGCCTCAGGGTTGTGGGGTTGGGATAGGGTGAGAGGGTGGGAGGTTTGCTCAGCAAGGCCTCTAGCATTCCTGCTGAGGAGTTAGTCTTTGCTCCCATGGCAGAAGTTGCTAGGGATAGGGGATAGAGCAGGGTGACAGAAAGGCCCCTCATGACTACAGAGTGTGAGGGAGAGAGAGAGAGCTTCTTTTGAAATACTGCCTTCATCCCTTCTTTCGGTTATCACGAATACCTTAGATTAGGCGTCAAACTCAGGACTTTGTGTATACACAGGATAATCCGTAAACAACAGAAACTGGCTGTACAGTCGAGACTGGAACCGGATAAAGTGTTTTCTGTGTCTGTGAAGACCCGCTCTGTAGCTAACTTCTCACAGAAGTCTTACACGGCTCCCCAGTGCAGCGAAGCCATTCCGCTCAATCAGGAGCGGTCGTGACGCTGCCAGGAGGCCCTCTTTTGTGTCATCCTGTGGGTGATAAAGTTTCCACACAGGGATAGGAAGGAGCACATTCAGCATTACGCTGCAGGGTTGTTGAAAATGTATACATTAGGTCTGGAGAGATGGCTCAGTGCTAAGAGCACAGGTTCCATTGCCACATCCGCTCGTAACTATCGAAGTCCAGTTCCAGGGGATCTCATGTTCTGTCCTGGCCTTTGTAGGCATTAGACACCAGAGTGGTGCCCAGACATGCATGCATGCTGCAAGATACACGCACATACATACACTATATTGATGCCTGTGTGTTGCTGTGCTGTTTCATGATAATAAAATGTATACTTCATTGTAAAACAAAGCTAAACGCCACTAAATTCGTTGCCAGTAGTTTCATGTAGGGTTCAAATTAGTTCTGCCAGGAGCATTGGAGATCCAGTCAGGAAGAGGGTGTCCTTAGCTTTGAACCTTAAAGAAGGTAGGATTGTGATAAATGAAAAATTGTGAGTGGCAACTTGAGATGTGGGACCTTGCCATGAAAGGGTATGCATATGCATTGTTTTTTTTTTCTTTTTTTGAGATGGATTTTTGATATGTAGCCCAGGCTAGCTCCCAACTCATAAATCTCTTCTGTATTCTGAATAGCTGGAATTAGTCATGGGCCATACAACACCATTCAGTAATTTTTAAGAGTAGTGAATGGGGGTTGGGGATTTAGCTCAGTGGTAGAGTGCTTGCCTAGCAAGTGCAAGGCCCTGGGTTCAGTCCCCAGCTCCGAAAAAAACAAAAACAAAAACAAACAAACAAAACAAAAACAAAAACAAAAAAACAAGAGTAGTGAATGGTTCTTTTTAATTTAGAATCTAGATTTCTTTTGGAGTGGACAGATGGGGCAGAGAGAAGCAGAAAAGTCAAATGGAGTCAGAGGATTGCTGCTCTCTCAGTCCGTCTCAGTGAAATTGAGCTTGATCTGTGGGCCTGGGAAGCATGCTGACCACAGAGAGCCAAGTAAGACTTGCTGCATGGAAGATGGCAGAGTGCTCACACACACTGAGTGAGCTGTGTCTTGGCACCTGAAAATGTGGAGGACCCAGCAGGACAGCTGGCAGAAGCAGGCAAGACTTCAGCAGAACTGGAATTTCCACCTTGGCACTGTGAAAGTGGACAGTCCATCGGGAGAGGAGGTGAAGGGCCGTGCTTTGACTGGCAAACAATAACCAATGCTTTGTTAAGATGATCCAGCTACAGGTCTGGAAGGACCACGTTGTTATGCTTCTATCACATAGGGCTGGGGATCAGACCTAGAGCCTTGTGCACTACTAGGCAAGCACTATACCAGGGAGCTAGACTCCCAGCTCAGTTGCTGTACATCCTTGTGCTAAGGTGACCTCCACTTTGCTTAAACTTTTATAGCTAGATGCGGACAAGTATGAGAATGATCCAGAACTGGAACAGATTCGGAAAACAAGGAACTACTCATGGATGGATATCATCACCATATGCAAAGATTCACTTCCCAATTATGAGGAGAAGGTGGGTGAGCAGGCCCCGCTTGGAGAGAATCATTACCTTCTTGCCTGCTAACACAAGACTTCTTTTCAGTGTGGTTTTGGGACAGAGTGATGCTTTGTAATTGTCTTACTTAGATGAGGCTTCCTGCTGAATACATTCGCTCCAGCTCTTTTTGAACTCTGGCTGGCTGGTTCAACTCAGCTGTTCTGACTCAAAACTCTTCTAGCTGACCAATTCAAACTGGCATTTCTTGGCTTCAGACTGAAAAATCTCTGCTTGGTCTCTAAACTCTGGCCATCTGTTCTAATCTTCTGCAACCTATCTCTGCAAAACTGCCTCCTCCACAGTCACCGTGCACTGCTCTCTTAAGTTACCTCCTTCCTCTGCTGTTCTAGCGAGAGTTGGATGTGTCCTATCTCTGACTCATTCTGTGAAATCTTTCTCTGACTCCTCACTTTGTGTGCCTCTCAGATGTCATGTTCAAACATGTTGCTTCCTACTGTAAACTAACTTTCCTTTCATTGTTTGGGATTAAAGGTGTGGCTAAGGGCATGTTTGTAGTTCAGGTAGAGGGAGGGATTAAAAGTGTGTGATGTGTCTGCATTCCAGCTGGATCACACAGACCTAGGTCTTTGGATGTGATCCCCTACCAGAGCAGCCATGTTGCTGGATTAAAATTCCTTTGCAATGCTGTTCTCATAAAATGAGCTGGGTTGATTCCTTTTCTTCCAGCTCTTTTGAGGATCATGAATCTGGTGGTGGTGTGTCCCTGGGTGTGATAGATATACCAGTGACGCTTGGATTGGCTTGGGGTGTTCTTCATGGGATTCATAGCTCTGCATCTGGCTCTTCCTAGAGACTTGTTGTGGTTGTATGATACGTTTTCCTGTGAACTGAGGGGTGGTGTCTTCAGGGTGTGTACCTGACCACTTACCTCACTGGGACCATTCCTTTAGTGGCATAGAGTTATTTAGAATGGAGCATGGTCTCAGGTAGGTAAACTCGGCAACTGGTAGGTGAAGACAGGAGGATCAGAAGTTCAAGGTCATCTCAGCTACATAGCAAGGTCCGGGACAGCCTGGGCTACATGGGACCCTGTCTCAGTTTGCTCCCACCATTCCTACCATTTAGGTTCTGGGGATTAAATTTAAGACATCATCTTGGTGGTAGGTGCCTTTCCCTGGCTCAGCTCTTGATGCTTTTAATAACATGTATCATTCATTGTAGTCCAGCCGTAAGGGCTGTGTGACAGGTCTCCAGGAAACTCACAGGCTCCCCCTTGCACTAGATCAAGATGTTCTTTGAGGAACATCTGCATCTGGATGAGGAGATCCGCTACATCCTGGAGGGCAGCGGGTACTTCGATGTCAGGGACAAGGAGGACAAGTGGATCCGGATTTCTATGGAGAAGGGGGACATGATCACGCTTCCTGCCGGCATTTATCACCGCTTCACGCTGGACGAGAAGGTAAGAGTGTGCCATGCTATGGCCTGTGCATAGACATCACAGGTGACCGTGATGACCCACTGTGTCGTGTGAGGCTCATTGCCTAGGCACATGGCCAGTCAGCTCCTTCAGAGAGGGCCAGTGAAACCAGAAGAGCCTGTGGCTACAGAGCCTGGGAGCGAAGGGTCAGAATTTCACCTTTGCTCTTGTTGGACAGTGAGGCAGCATTCATCTGTGATGGCTTTGGTCATTCGGAAGTGAGCACAGGGATTAGTTCTTAGGGGGTCAGGATGATTTGGGTTAATCCTGACATATTTAAGTATCAGTTTTGGATTTTGAGACAGGGTTTCATGTATTCCAGGCTACATTCACTTTGTAGTTGAGGATGATTTTGAAATTCTGATCTTCCTGTCTTGACCTTCAATGCTGGGATTACAAGTGTTTACCATCAAACCTGATTTCTGTGGTGCTGGGTATGGAACCCAGGGCTTCATGTATCATGCTGGACAGACCGTCTTAACAACATCCTCAGCCCAAGTTAATTATATATATATTATATATATATTATAGTACCCACATAATGAAGAGAGGGTGTTGGGTGTTGGATCTTCTGGAACTGGAGTTGTGATTGTGGGTCACCTGATGTGTGTTGTGCTGGGCCCTCTCCAAGAGCATATGCACTCTTAACCACTGAGCCATCTCTCTAGCCTTCCCCTGAACAGTAGATAAATGCACATGGCTTAAAGTTCAGATTTGGGAAGCCAGGTCTGGTGCCATATGCCTGTTATTTCAGCATTTAGGAGGTTTAGATGGGAAGATCAGCACTTCAAGGTCCCCTGTAGCTATATATCAAGTTTCAAGAATAGGCTGGGCTAGATGAGACCCTGTATCAAAAAGAAAAAATAAAATAAAAATTAAAAAATTATGAGATGGATATAGGGTGTTTATCAATAGTGAGTGTCCTCTTTTCTGTTCCTCATGGCCCCAGTTTTATCCTTGAAGGGTGCCAGTGTCTATATTTTAATAGTTCCTTTAGAACAGTGGTTCTCACCCTTTCCAATGTGGGACCTTTTAATACAGTTGTGAAATGTTTTGCTATTTCATGACTGCAATTTTGCTCCTATTATGAATTATAATGCAGTTTTCCAATATGCAGCATATCTGATGTGACCCCTAAACGGGTTACGACCCACAGGTTGAGAACCATTGCTTTGGGGGTGTTTGTATATTCCCAAGTCACAATTCTTCCCTCCTTTTACCCAGGAGGCACTGGGCTGTACATGTTACTTTTTCTGCTTGGTGTGCCTGGGAGGTGCAGAAAGAGCCCGTCCTCTTGCTTACATTGCATTGTCAGACATGCCTGATCCTGATTTATTTAACTGTGATTTCTGCACTGTGTGGGGAATCCCTAGTGATATTCCTACTTTGCTCATGGCTGTCAGTAGTTCTGTAAGTAACATACATTTGTCATTTTTACCTGGGCATGTTTATTTGTAGGGCAAAGGTAAGTGCTGTGTGGAGACTGCATTTCCTGTTTAGACAAATGCTGACAAGTTATTCTCTTACCAACAAGCAGCAGGGCCTGGAGCTGGTCCCCAGGAGCACTGTAGGAGGGTGGTGGGTGGAGTCCAGACTTGTTTCTGCTCCAGTGTGGACTCTAAGCAGGAGCTGCAGATGCTTATGGTGACAAAGCTGAGCCCTAAGTAGGTGAGACAGCTTCAGGGGTTCCCACATAGATGAGTAGAAGTGTCCAATGTGATGTGGGGCTTGTTTTCTAGAACTACGTGAAGGCCATGCGGCTGTTTGTTGGAGAACCTGTATGGACACCATACAACCGGCCAGCTGACCATTTTGATGCCCGGGTACAGTACGTGAAGTTTTTGGAAGGAACAGCATAGCAGTGCTCCTCAAAGTGAAAGCCGCACTGTGTGAATCTCCTGCTGTGGTAACCGATTGGAAAATTCTCACCTCTCTGCTCTTATATGGACTGGAGGCTAGGCTAGCTGTCTTTGGTAAGATTGTTAGATCAGAGTCTTTTAAATAAAAGCACCTGTAAAAGTGATTTTTACATGGAAGCCACGAGAATGTGAATAAGTGATATTAATTTTCTCTGTCAAGTCTTAGAGGTATGGCAGCCCTGGGTATATGTATATTCATGCATAGCCAATCTTCATCTTCCAGAAGGTCCTTCTGTAGGTGTCAGTTGGGGGGGGGGGGTTGAAACTGCTCTCTGGAAGAGGGCAGTTATACCCAGAACAACTAACCAGATGATGTTTTCCTCCCTCTCTGATATTTGGGTGGGGAAGTGGGGTTGTTGTTCCTCTTTCTTCAAACTAAATTACTTTAATTGTATGCTCACAGCTAAGCTGTATTGTACTTATGTGTACATACAGTATTTTTCTTGGTTCATTAAAGCCTCCAATTTAGATTTTTACATGATTTTATATGTATGTACATGATTAATTTCTATATCAAGGTAGATATTTTCAGTGTAGCTTTGGGTCCTTTTACAATCAAGATTCAAAAGAAGTAATAATAAAATAATGATTTTTCTACATTAGCACTTTGGGGTACCTAGTGTAGATGTAGAGATCTAACCTAGCAAATGCAAGGCCTCAGGCATGAGCCCCAGCACAACAAATAAAGAATAATAACCCTGAAATATGTTTATGTGTAATGTGTTGCAGTTACAGAAAACCCCAATAATCTGTGCTGTAGGAGATGACTGTAGGCCGTTCTCTGAGTGGCCACTCTCGATGTGAAGATGTCCATTACCCTTGATCACTGTGATGGTTTGGGGACTTGCTTTCCCTACAAAGGCAGGGAAGCTTGAGCCATGGGGGGCGGGGGGTGACTGAAGTTGCCTTAGCCTTAGAACTCAGATGTGTATAGGTACATCCTGGCTTCTCTCCCTCTAGAATTACAGTCAGTAAGGACCGATCTGCTAGCTTTTGTCAACCTAGTATTTTTGGTGGGTTTGTTATTTGTTTTTTCTTTTTCTTTTTTTTTTTTTTTTTTTTTCCGGAGCTGGGGACCGAACCCAGGGCCTTGCGCTTCCTAGGTAAGTGCTCTACCACTGAGCTAAATCCCCAGCCCTTGTTATTTGTTTTTAAGAGTGTCTTACTCTGTAGCAGTGGCTGGCCTGGAACTTGATATGTAGATCAAGCTGGCCTTGAACTCTGATATTCCCCTGCAACTGCCTCTAGAGTGTAAGCCAGTCTGGCCCTGAATTCCGAGATCCTCCTGCTTCTGCCTCCTGAGTGCTGAGATTAAAGTTGTGTGACACCATGCCCAGGTTTAATTTTTTAAAAAGTTCCTTTTGTGTTTGGGTGTTCTGCCTGCTTGTATGTATGTGCACTAGATGTATGCGTGGTGTCCGCCAGAAGGCAGAAGAGGGTGTCGGATCCCCTGGGACTGGAATTATGTTACAGATGATGGTCAGCTGTCATGTGGAAGTCGGGATTTGAACTTACACTGAGGTCAGACAGAGCCAAGCCCTCCGTGTCCTCTGCAAGAGCAGCAAGCGCTCTTAACTGCCGAGCTGTCTCTCACGCCACATTTTGTTGTTTGTGATAGGGTCTCTCGTACCCCAGGTTGGTGTCAAAGTCATTAAATTGAGGGTGATGTTGATAAGGTAGGGGTGATCTTCCAGTCCTAGTCTTTATTGTACTTCCTGAGTGTAGGTATCACAGGTATTGGCCACTGTACGTGGTTTATACAGTGTTGGGGATGGAACCCACGGCTTCACACATGCTAGGCAAGTACTGCACCAGCCAAGCTTCCGGTCAGGCTGGGCTTGACCTCCTTCTGCCCGTGTCTCCTGAGTTCTGATTACAGATGTTTGCCACCACTTGCTTTGCTTTTGTTCTTTGTGCCTCTTTTTTTTTTTTTAAATTAACTTAGGTATTTCTTATTTACATTTCGAGTGTTATTCCCTTTCCCGGTTTCCGGGCCAACATCCCCCTAAACCCTCCCCTTGCCCTTCTATATGGGTGTTCCCTTCCCCATCCTCCCCCCATTACCGCCCTCCCCTCAACAATCACGTTCACTGGGGGTTCAGTCTTGGCAGGACCCAGGGCTTCCCCTTCCACTGGTTGTGCCTCTTTTAACTGTCCACTGCGAATGGCCTTGTTCCTGTTGATGACTGAATATGCCTTCCAGCATGTTCTTCATGCTGATAGGTCTTGGGTATGAGTCCCAACCTCACAGATTGAGGGAAGATTGAGGAAGGTGTCTGTCTTAGGGTTTCCATTGCTATGAAGAGATACCATGACCAAGGCAACTCTTAGAAAATATTTAATTGGGGCTGGCTTAAAGTGCCAGAGGTTCAGTTCATCATTGTCATGGTGAGAAGCATGGTAGCACCCAGGCAGATGCGGGGCTTAGAGGAGGCTAAAGTTCTCCATATTGATCCAAAGGCAGCCAAGAGAAGACTGTTCTTCCACACTGGGTGAAGCTTGAGCATAAGACCCTAAAGCCCACCCCTCCAACAAGGCCACACCTATTCCAACAAGGCCACACCTCCTAATAATGTCACTCTCTGTGGGCCAAGCATACATGAGTCTATGGTGGCCAAACCTATTCAAAGCACCAATGAAGGCAACAGAATTCTGTCACTATACCTAAGTAAGGTAACAGTTTTTTAGCTCTTTCAGAGTATTCATACTTTTTGTTTTGTTTTTTGAGACTCTGTGTGTGAGCTGGGGTGGGGGGAGGGAGAGGAAAGAGAATGTGTGTATGTCCCATGGTACCCAAGTGGTACTCAGATGACAACTTGAGGGAGTTGACTCCTTACCATGCATCTGAGTGGTGATTGAAATTAGGTCATTAGGTTTGATGGGAGGCCTTTTTTTTTTTTTTTTTTTCTTTTTTGAGTCTCACTATATAGTGCTCTGGATGGCCTAGAACGTAGACTAGGTTAGCCTCAAATGCAAAGGATCTACTGCCTCTGCCTTCTGAGTATTGGGATTATAGGCAAGAGCCTCCACACTGGACCCTAGAGTAAGTTTTTAAAGTTAAACCTGGAGTCCTGGGCTTGTGTGATTCCCCTGCCTCTTGTCTCTTGAATAGCTGGGATGCAGGTAGACTATCACTTTGGTTCTGGGTTGGTAAACATGGCAGGTGGGTAGACCATCAGAACCAGTGAGGGTATGTAGGCTAGGGATAAGATTTATCATTGCATCTTCAGACCCCACTTCTGATTCAATGGCCTCTGGCTCAATTTGTACAGATTGCATCTAATTCTGGAGGAGGAAAGCCATTTCTCATGGTGGGGGTGTTTTTCTGAATTACACAGTGAGGCTCACAGCTACAGACACATGCTTTTCTCTCGATTTCTCGGGTTTGGTGCTGTGTTAGAACCCATTAGGCTCCCGATTTCCTTAATGTATCTTGGCATCTGAAGCGGAGTCTTTTGCTTATGCTGGGCTGGAGGGACTGCAAAGATCCAGGACTCTTTTATTGCCCTGGGGGCTCCAGTGGGTTGGTGCTGGGCTGATCACACACTGGGGAAAAAGTGTGAGTCTCACGTGGTGGACATGGAAAGCAGGAGGGTAGATAGGTGAAGAGTACTGGGGCCACAGGAGCGGGTGGGTTCATGGTGGGGTGGGTGGCTGGGTGGGTGGGGAGTGGCTGGCTGGTGGTGGGTGAATAGATGGATGTACTGAATTGATGAGTGGGAGGGTAGGAAGATGGGTTATACTGATGAGTGGGTGGATGGATGGAGTGGGTGAATAGGAAGATGGGTTGAGTTGATGAGTGGGCGGGTGGAGGGTGATGAATATGATTCTTGTTCAAATGTGTGAGCCGGAACAATCATTTTTTCCTGAAAACTGTTTTCCTTTGGAAAGTATACTATGTAAAAGGTTTCAAAAACCTCAAATAATCTTATGGCTTATATAATACATACACCAGCACCTTGAAGATGGCCAGATGAAAGAGGAAAGTCATACAGTACTGATCTGATTCTAATGCTTTTTCCTCTGGTTGCTCAGGAGCCTCTGGAATCTTCCAGTGAGCTGCAGGATTGCGTATTTGTTTTAGAATGTAACTCCCTAAACTCCCCAAGCAACAACAAAAATAAGACAAAATGCTATAGATTTTGCTTAGGTCTCTTCCCTCTGAGTAGAGCCTGAGTCATTGGTATCTTAACTAAGAGTTCTTTTTGAGGTAGGTTTCCTGTTCTGTAGCTTCAGGGTGCTGTGGGCAGGCTGTGAAGTCTGGCGGCTTCTTGTGGACAAGCTGTGTGGCACTGGCCTTGCTCTTTGAGGGTAAGGAGAGTGGAAGCTGGAGGCTCTTGGGCATTGCATGTGGATGGCACTGGATGCCCTGAAATCTGCAGGTGTCTATGGGTCAGTGAGGTCAAGGGTAGTCTGCATGCTGTTTGGTAGAGACACCTCTGAAGGGAACCCATCTGGAGGTATCCAGCTTACCTGTAGCAGGTATCCTACAGCCCTGCTGTAGGTCACAGCCAATAAATCCAGCTCTTCCCATTAGCCCTTGTTAAACCTGGAATGTGCTATATCCCAAGAGTCTCCTGTATGGAAGACTTGATCCCTAGTCGTACTGTTGAGTAATTTACTCAGATGGGCTCTAGCCACACTAGGGAATTAACGATCATTGATAGTTTCTAGCATGGAGACCGAATTCGTATCCTTGCACATGCTAGGACTAGTCTGCCTCTGAGCGATATACCCAACTTACTGCTGTCCCTTGTTTCAATGGGTTAAATGTGCTTGTCTGCGGCAGCTGTTACAGAAAGCGCTCCTGCCCAAGTCCACACACCTGTCTGGCAGACAGATCGATGCGATCAGCGATTGGCCTTGCCACCTATACATCTTTCAGCCTGGCCAGTCAGTCATTAATCCTGATGGCTCCCAGACGCCCTGGCATAATTGATTGTTGCTTCTCCAGGAGAACAAAGGAGGCTCATCATCTAAGAACACAGGGATGCCAGCAGGGCCAGGGCCAGGGCCACTTTCAGAGGCCTGTCTTCTACTTCCATCTCTCCCCCAGAGCAGGACTTCGGACCACACAGAGACATCATCTAGGACAGTGATACTAGTGTCTGTGTTGGCTTCTCCACTCCATGATTACTGTGAACTCGCAGATTCATTCATGCCCGAGATGGACATTCACAAGCTTCCAGAGCTGTGAATGGTAAGAGCCTTGCAGCCAGGTTCCAGGTAGGAACAGGATGGACAGTAGGACAGATCTTGTGGGATAGCATAGCCAGGTACACCCTTGAGTAGGTGCAGCCTTGCTCCTCCTAGGTGCTCAGTGGATTATGTGCTGACACACCAGAAGTGAGGTAGCTGCTCTGCAGAGCAGGGCATCTTGGGCTGTTAACAGAAACACCAGACAGGGAGACTCGTGACATCACTGGAGGCTGGGTATCTCGAGCTTGAGATCAACATTCCCGTCACAGGGTTGGGCCTCCTGGGATCACCTTACTACTATGTCCTCCAATGTATGTCAGTGCTTCAGCCTTATACAGGGTCTTAATTCTAATTAGGCCTGTCCTAGCTCCAAATCCAGTCATACTGGGCAACAAGAACTTCAATATATGGATATTGTGGATATTTTAGTTCTAACAATGCAAAGTCCAGCAGACCAAGGGTTGATGGCCCATGTGGTTGGGACAGCAGGGAGGGAATAGGCCTTGGTAGAAGCAGACTGTGTAGGCCTCATAATTTGCTATGCAGTAGGGGCTCCAAGGTAGAACCTGGGGAGCTCAGGGAGAGAGGAGGCAGTTTAACAAAGCAGTGGGTAGGGACAGAACCAGTTATGAAGTGGTCCAAGCTGGGTGTGGTAGCACATATATGTAATGCTAGCACTCCGGAGGCTGAGGCAGGAGGACCCAGTGTTCCATGTGGGTCTGCTTTACCTACATAGGGAAAGACTGTCTCAAACACAACAAAATAAATGGTTATGCTCACTGCAGGGGATGTGGTGTTCTTTCCAGTCACCTCATTGGTTGGTTGTCAACTTGACAAACCCAGACTTTCCTGGGAAGAGGGAATCTTAACTGAGAACATATTTTTAGGTGAGTCTGCAGGGTATTTTCTTGATTAACAATTGATGTGGGAGGGCTCAGCTCACTGTGGGTGGGGCTACCCATGGGCCTGTGGTCCTATATGGTACAAAAAAGCGGGATGAGCAAGTCAGTACATCAATGTTCCTTCGTGGCTTTTGCTTCAGTTACTGTCCCTAGGTTTCTGCCCTGACTTCCCTTCATGATTGATAGACTGCAATCCTGGAGATGAAGTAAACCCATACCTTCCCCAAGGATTCTGGTGTTTATCACGGCCATAGAAACCTACGTCACACAGGCTTCCCTTTTCATGTGTGCTCTGTTTTACATTAGATGAGTGTCCACAGGCCAGTCAGAACTTTGACCTGTCTGCACATTCTGTAGCTTAGGTACCCAACAGCATGTGGCAAGGATGGTGTGCAGCACATGAAGGTTTTGGTATTGGCTCTGCTAAACCCAGACCTTGGTGAGCGCCAGACTGAGTGTTCGCTCCCAGTGGGCTTCCTAATGGTGGGTTCCATAGGAAAGGCTGGTCATCCCTTCTGTGGCCTGTTACTCACCAGTGTGACTGGACAGAGCTTCATGGATGTGTTGCTGTTCAAATGGGTCCAAGACCTGCAGGGATTAACCTCTAGGAGGGGAAAAAGAAGGAAAGGAGAGTGCTTCTGAGGGACTGTGGCAGTTTATGACTGATTAGAACAAAAATGGCTGTTTAAAAATTGGCAGAGTGAACCTACTGAAACAGCCTGTCATTTCTGGTGCCAGAGTGATGTTAGCTTGGATTGCCAGGGTAACTGGGGTTCCCTTGTGTGAGGGAGCCTTAATTTGTTTTAGCTGTCCCGATCCTAAGAGTGATGTGTATACCAGCATCTGCCCTGATTTAGTCAGAAGCCCCATACTGAGCCAGATGCTGAAGAGAAAGGCAGGGAGAACCTGGAGGCTGCCCATTGTCTAGGTCCAGTTTGTGATGTCAGCTGTGGGCAGCTCTAACACAGAGGCTCAAAGCTGACCCATAGAATGGCCAAAATCTTGGGCCATGATTTCAGGACTACACCAAAGTCTCCTACTCTCTCTGCCCTTGCCTCTCAGTGGGTGGATGAAGAGGAGCGACTCCCACAGTTGCTCAGATTTGAATGCTTCGTGACCAGGAAGAGGTACTATTTGAGGATTAGGTGTGGCCTTGGAGGAAATGTGTCACTGGGAGTGAGCTTTGAGGTTCAAAAGCTCAAGCCATGCCCAGTGACTCTTTTTCCTTGAAGAGTTCTCCGCTCCTTCTCTAGCACCACGTCATGTTTCCCCCATGACGATAACTGACTAACTCTCTGACACTAAGCCAGCCCCAGGTAATGTTCATAAGCGTTGCTGTGGTCAGTACCTCTTCACAGCCACAGAACACTAAGACAATGGGGAATGCAGGCTGGGAGAGGACTGGGTCACCCTTACCTGCAGACGTGAGACCGTAACTTAGGATGCTGTTTCTGTTGCCGGGACACCCAGTGGCTCCTGGCATGCTGTCTGTTGATGTGCCTGAGAGGATCAGGATGAATCTGCCAGAATGGCCAGAGCCAACGACCCTTGTGGCTTAGCTCTCACATCCCTGGCCTGTCAGTACAGACGGGTTGTTCGGCCTCAGCCCCTTGGGCTGGTTTCTGGTATGCATGGCTGTGAACAGCTGTCTTTTGCCCTTGTGGCAGTGACAGTGCACTTGGCACTACCTCCCACCCACATGCCACACTCCTAGTACACAGGGTCAGAAGAGAGGGCTCAGGGGTAAGACTGCTTGCTGATCTAGAAAAGGGCCAGAGTTTGGTTCCTAGAACCTGTATCGTGCTGCTCACAACCACCTTAACTCCAGCTCTAGGGGATCCAGTGCTTTCTTCTGGCTTCTGAGTGGATTCCAAGTGTGCTCCCCTGGAGGGAACTCATGTTTGGAGCTGAAAAGCAGGGCAGGTCACAGGCACAGAGGGTGACCACTGCTCTGATTTTGTGATGGGCCTGTACAACTGCCCTCTGAAGTGTGTTTATTCCAAAGATGACTGGTGAGCTCCAGCCAGACAAGCTCCTGAGAGACTTGCTGAGGCACAGTGGAACAACATCCAGTCATAAACCAACATCCACAGAGCCCTGGAAAGCTCAAGAAACACCAGGAAAGGGGTGTGGAAAGAATGAGAGTTGGTAAAGGGGTGGAGCACTGTGTAGCCACTTCCTCTGTACTCCAGCTTCCTAGAGGAAGCTCCCGTGTAACTTGCTGTGCTCGGAGGCCCCTCCTCAAGGTTACACAGCAGCAACAACAGCTGGAACAGGGGGCTGGCCAGCTGGGCTGCCTCTAAGTTATGCAGGGGCTCCAGAGATGCAGCTTTTGACAGTCACTACTGGGGAGTGAGGGTGGGGGTGGGTGGGCTTTTTAGCATCTTTGGGTATCCATGCTCCTGTGAGTGAGCCCCCAAAATTCACCCATTCTATAAGTTAAGTCTCAGGTAAGACCATTTGGAAATAAATCCCCAGGAAATAACACCA
This sequence comes from Rattus norvegicus, assembly GCF_021556685.1. NCBI lineage: Eukaryota > Metazoa > Chordata > Mammalia > Rodentia > Muridae > Rattus > Rattus norvegicus. The sequence goes on from NC_141539.1 coordinate 51,559,605, forward strand.
AGGACTCTCCACTTTATTCAGAAATGAAGAGACAGTAGTTTTGTTGTGTGCCACAGACATTTTGTTTATGTTGTTATGGTGGAGCCCAGGCTCTCAGCATGCGAGGCACAAATTGTGCCCTGCTGCATCCCACAGTTGTGTATCCTGCCTTTAAAATGAGTGTTTATGAGTCACATGAACTAGGAAAGCTGGGTACCCCAAACCATCTTCAGGTCCTTCACATTTTGCAAAGTAGACAAAGCGTACAAGTGTTGCGCCGCTCTGCCTTCCAGGCACACAGAACACATAGATGCTGTGCCAGCCTGTGACGCTTCTTGCCCAGCTGTGTTCTGAGTGAGCTGAGTAGGCAGCGTGATGCTTTGGTTTAGGATATGGAGGAAGGAAGAAAATGATAGTGAGAACAGGCAATATTATATATACACCAGCCAAGTATTCAGAAGTGACAAAGGAGCAGTTAACGTCCATGAACAAACCAAAGAACCCAGGTTCTTGTGTTTCCTGTTCTGAATGCCAGGCATATAGCCCACCTCCACCAACGGGCAGTGTTGTGGAACTGCATGGTAGGCCGGTCAGTGGGTCTGAGACTAGCCCAGCCTAAGGCATGTTCCTGCACACCCATCAAGTGCTTTTACTGATCCACCTTCTCAAGTGTCTACAGAGTACAGAGACCTGGAGGGAACTAGGCCAGCTTCAGGCACTGTGTGTTGAAGCTGTCCCCTTCTTTGCTGGCAACGGCCTCAAGTAGGCTCTGCTTCTTCTGCATGCTCCTTGAGGACTCCAGCTCATACATGGTGGTCAGGTTGAAGAGCACGCTCTCGTGCAGGTAGTGCCTGGGGTCCTGCTGCACCATGGCCTCCAGCTGCCGCAGGGAGTCCTTGAGCTTCCCCAGGTAAAGCAGACACACAGCAGCATTGTTGTTGGCCTGGAGCAAAGGACATGGGCTCAGGGTGCCACAGACACAAGCCTGCCTGCTCTCTGTCCCTGGTCCCCATGTTTCACCAGACCCTTTGCAGACCTCTTTAGCTGCTGCAGACCAGGCCAGGCCAGGCCAGAGCAGGAATCTGGGTTTACTGGTCTGCAAAAGGTAGAGGGGCCTGTGGGTACCCAGTCTGCATGTCTTACCACTGCATTTGTCGGGTCCATCCTCAAAATCTCTGTGAAGAACTTGTGAGCTTCTGCAAAGTTATTCTGGCCAAGGTACAGAAAGGCTCTGCAATGTACACAACAGATAAAGCAGTGAGCACAGGAACGCCAAGGGTACCCAGCAGCCAGGATAAGGTTCACCATGCACCATGGACATTCAGGCACGTACATCAGAGTGAGTCGTGTGCTCTCAGATGGAGCCAATGGCTTTATTGCTGACTGAAACATCAGAGTCACTGGCAAGTCTGCCATTTAGGTTCCAGTCCAGACACAGGTTACTTCCTCCAACCAAGGTTACTTCCTGTCTTATAAACTGACCCCTGTACCATGTTCACTTTCTGGTGTGGTTAGAGCGGGTAGCAAGTTTGTCCTGATGGCCACACATTCATGATCTTGAGATATGCGACCCAGGAAAGCTAATCGGAGACCAGCACTACCGGGAGCCCCTGACGGCGGGTCTGACATCCTGGTGTACGTCTATACTGAAAACGAGCTCATGCTCTGAAGATTGCGTCTTAGGCGTGAGGAGTAGGGCTGTGATTCTAGAAGAACAGCATGCTCCCTGGCCTGAGGGTCTGGGTCTCAGACTTGAGGACAGGGACAGTCAGACAAACTGTGGGCCAATGAGACGGCTCAGCAGGTTGGGTCTCCTGCTGTCCCTGGAACCCTGAGTTCAGCTGCTGGAGCTCATGCGTGTCGGACCGTGTCGGAGCCAACTCTCCACAGTGGTCGTGTGAGCTCAGCATGCATGTTTATATGCACACACACAAATAATTCGAAGATATTTACCTGTTCATTAAAACCATTATTTTACCCTGTAGTCCATCCAACTTCTGAGTTACTTTCTCAACGTCTTGAAAATATTTTTCAGCTGTTTTTATGTCTCCAATCTGCTTTAACAAAGTTATTCAGTCAGTTTAGCTAGCAGGTTAAAAGAGATGTCAATGTAAAATCACAGTTGTTTCCAGTATCATATCCGAATAGGAAGTGCCTTGTGTGTCATACGGGAGGTCCCAGAGCCCACCCGGTGAGCAAGAGACATTTAAGGACCCACCCAAAGTACCTGGTGCTTCTGTCTCTGACAGGGAATTATGTTAACATGAATGCCTGGCTCAAGTCTTACAACTTAGTGGCTGTGCCCCCAAGTATAAACTCCGGTGTGGTGCTCAGTAAAAACAAACTCTGATAAACCACAACAGGCCTGAGTCAATTTCTGAGACGTTTCTGGCTGAGGTCAGAGTAGATACCACCAGCTTGCTAACTTCAAAGTAATACTTCGACCAAATAAATACAGAATCCTACTATAAAAATAAGTGAACAGACCTACTGCTATCCTTCGTGAGGATACCAGGGCCCCTTGGGATAGGCACCCAGGGAGATGAAGGGAACTCCTACTCTGAGGTAAGTGAAGTTGGACTCTTACAACTCTATCAGTGATGGGGAAGTGTCAGGAAGACATGGAGCCGAGTGAGATGGGTGTCTGTGCTCTTCTGCTGCCTTAAGAGTAGGGAGGGAACCCAGTGCTCTAAGTTAGGCTTGCAATGAGAAGTGGAAGACAAAGAGTCCTGTTATACAGCAACTTCACACACCAGTAGAGGCTGACCAATGACCCATGTGTTTACGGCCTGCCTGAAGGACACCTTAACAAAAGCCACACAAAATACCATCTTTTGATCGTATTGTACCTTATAATAAGCACCCCATTTACCTCCTACTCCCTGGAGGATCTCTGAGGGATGGAGCTATATGAGTTACTGATTTTGGTAAAGTCACCTTATGTATTGGGAGGCTTGTTGTGGCTTTCTCAGCCTGGTGGCACCCCCCTTTGGCAGCCCCTTGTCACTGGGAACACTCTTGGGTTGACATCCGCCTTATGCTGTATGTAGGGAGTCAGTGCTCAGGGAAGCAGATCACCAGCTATTTATCTGAGGTCTGTTTTTGGAACTAGAGCGATTCTAGAGTAGACAGGGGAGAACAGCACAGGGGAGACAGCCTGAGGTCTTATACTGTTTTACTAAGCATCAGGACGTAAAGGGCAATTAGTGTGACCACTATCCTAGCCTGAGGAGGCAGAGTCCCTTGGCTGTCTACACTGACCTGGACTCCACCCAGCACCGGGCATGGGGGAGGAGCTAAGTGGAAGTGGAAAGAACTCTCCCTAGCTTGGGCTCATCACCCTGGCTGAGTTGGGGATGGGTGCCAGCCCTGGTTGATACTTCAGCCTTCTCACGGATGTTCTTGAATAGACATCTTCCCTTTGCTATTTGTCCTTATCACTTCTAGCCACTCAATGGCTCAGAAAATAAACAAGAGTTTTTTATTTCCTGGGGAGGGGTTGACATCTCTGCAAGCTGGAAGCCAATCCCTTCTAGGCAGTTTTCTTGAGGTCTGACTGCTGGTTAACAAGCTGCATGTATACAATACAGGTATTTAAGACGTATCAGGGTGTACAGCGCCATCTGTCAGGTATCCTTGGGCCACTGTGTGCCACTGTGCCCCACCTGCTGCTACTCCTGGCTGCACTTTGAACGGGCCACCCCCATCTGCCATGTTCAGGCCTCCGCTGCTCCTCCCCATTGTGTTCCAGTAGTCTTCCCTTGCTCCCTGCAGTCCCCTACAGTCTGGCACCTTCCTGGCTCTCCAGTGAACTCTGGCAGCCATGGGTCTCTGGCTCTGAAGTACGTGGTCGAGTATCTTCTTTTCCTGCCCTGGAAGCAGAGCTGCTCTCACACAGCGGCTTCCATGGGCTACTGCACTTCCATGGTGGTTCAAAAGCTATCTCGCTGGTGTGAGTGATGACCTCCCAAGACCCACGTGAAAAGATCTGGAGGGGCAGAGTCTGAGCCAGAGAGAAGGAACTTCAAAGGACAAATGCTCCAGGTGTCCAGACTGGATTACTTGGCTCTGCCTTGGGACTGTCTGAGAAGCTCCTGGAATCAGGCACCTCCAGCCTTCTGTGAACAGGCTTCCTCAATGTGGAAACGTCATGTCCACTTCTCTCCCCTAAGCCACTGTCCACCTGCTTTCTGAGCAGAAGGCACACATGGTCTGCAGGATGCTGTGTGTGATGGTGACATCCGCAGGCCTGAGAGTTTCAAATACGCAGATGCACCTAGCACCTCTGAAGGCTGGTAGGGAGTGTGGGGAGGAGGTAGTCAAGCCTGTGGGGACAGGCAAAGGCATTAAGAGTTCCTGAATAAAAAGTAGTAAAAACTAGCCCTTTACTATGCTGCATGCCCGAGTTGGGCTCCCAGCTGTCACGTGAATGGCTCACAGTCAACACAGGTGACCCTGCTCACAACCAGACTTGCTCTATGTCCATCTCAGAAAGAATGAAGACTGCTCTTCAGAATAAAACACCCTGAAGAATGACCACAGGGGGTTTGTGGCCAGGAGATGTAGCATAGGCTAGGGGAGGGGCATGTGCCTCTGGGGCACTCATATTTGTCAAAGCTGTCTTCCTCGGTTGTCCAGACATTGCGGGGGTGATAAAATGACCCCTATTCTTAGGCCACATGGCATTTTAGGAAAAAAAAAAAAAACCTTAAAAACAAATGTAAATACAAGTGAAGCCCACAGAGAAGGGGTGTGGCAGTATTCAAATTCACCTGTGTGAAGTCATCTAGGAACCCACTGTAGGTCATTTACTTCATCCTGGTTGGTGTAGTCCATCCGTGATGTCACCAGACTTCCCACAGCCCCCTGCACTTTGTCTGTAGTTAGTAAAGTGCTTCTAGTCCCCCACTTCAGCACTGTATTCAAAGTGCCTCGCTCTGTTTGATCAGTGTCTACTTTTCAGCGCGTAGGTGTCCTTTCCCAGACAGAAGCCAGTTATGGCCACCGACAATGTGTGTTCATTCACATTTGGCTTCACTCACTCAGAGTGACTGAAATGGCCACAGAGGGGCTCACTCTTCTGACTCATCAGAGTGGGATGACCATGTCATGCTGGGATGGCTGCAGAGGGAGGCTGCTCCTCTTTCTCACTGAAGACTGGCCAGTTACTCTTGTTTGAGGGTGAGAGAACAGGTGCAACTTGCTGATGCCAGCACCACACTGCTTACAGGCCAAACTCAGCAGTGCCCAGGACTCTTGGCCTTGAAGATCTGCTTTCCTTGGGCTGGTTCCTTGGCCTGGTGGGTACTACATCTCTTGTTTGGAGCAGTATGACCCAAGGATTGTACCTCTCCTTTGCATTGGACCCTGAGATGGGGCACTGGCCTGTAGCAGTGCCCGAGGATGAACAGCCCACAGCAAGGAGGCCAACCTACTAGTCTTGTGTTTTGCCCTTTCTCTAGCTACCGAGGACACTCCCGGGGGCAGCAGTGTTGGAAACCTGCCATGCCCAGGCATTAATGAGCCAGGGGCCTCCTCTGATTTGTAGATCACATTCAAGATGGAGCCAGGCACCGTTTCCTAAGATCTTCCCATGCACTCAGCATTAAACAGCTTCAGTTCAGTAATAAAGTCAGTCTCCTCCCACAAGCATTCCTTATGTAGTGTGGCTTTCACTGTGGAAATGTGCTCTGTGTGGAACACTTACCCTTGGGGCCACTTTGGCCTCCAAAATATCAGATTTCCCACTCTGCATCGTAGTTTCAGTGTTCCTAGATATGTATGCAGATGGCTGCCTCCTGTGTTCTGTCTGGGTTCTCCGAGCAGGAAAGCCCCGCTATGGAGTCAGGGAATATAGGACCCCAGTACCCATAAGTTCCAGATTCCCACATGCTAGGAAGGCATTCTAGCTACAAGTGCTGTTAAGGCGAGGTAGCCAAGCAGGCTGCAGAGCACTGGGAAGTGTAGCAGTGCTTGACTTCTGTGGCCATGTGCCTGTGTGGGTGGGCTCATTCTCCTCCGCCATTAGCTGTTCTTCACCCACCCACTTCACCCATATTTAGAGCCTCTCAAGGGACAAGGCCTGTCCTGGGCAGCCTGCAGTGGGAGATCATGATCCTGGATGACAAGAAGATGTACCAAATATTAGAGAGCCTTGCTGAGGGTGGCCAGGCCTCGGCATTACTGCAGCCCCTGTGTCAGGGTCCACTTGAGTGTTCCCTCAACACAGCAGCTACCGTTAGCAGATGACCCTAACTGCAACAGGACAGCACACAACAGAAACATTGCAGAGAACACCTTAGCGGCCACATTAATTTGAACTGAAATATTTCCTTACTACTGTCCATTTGTATGAGTTCTGAGGGACAGAATTCCCAGGCAACCTTGCTGGGTTGCAGCTGCTGCACTCAGCTGTTGGTCTCTACGCAGTGTGGCCAGTACCTGGAGGAGAATGCGGCCAATTCCACTCAGCAGCTGTGGCTCCTGCTCCGGGTAGTACTTGATTACTGTGAGGTAAGCGTCTACAGCCAGCACATAGTCCTGTGGTAAGAGAACAAAAGCATGCAGTGAGCTGGAGAAGCTATGCAGCTGTTCGCAGTGCATTATGGACCAAGGATACACACAGAGTGGTGGAGGCAACAGACCAGTGTAGGACCTCCCACCAACCGTGGTGGGACTGAAGACTCCAACTTCTGTGACATATATCCTTTTGTTAGCACAGGCCTCTGGACATAGATTCAGGCCTGAAGGCTGCTTTTTGCTTCTGCTTCCTAAGCAGAAACCAGAGGTCCCCACATTTGGTGCCTGCCTCCCTCTTTTCTGGCAGAGTTGTTGTAAGGACTTGTAGTTCTGTACCATCTCATCATCCAAACACATAAGCCACACTTTGAAAGCATCTCAAACATTTTTCTGTGCCCCATATCGAGGTGAAATACCTGTATTGAAATAACCCACCAATCAACTTTGCTATGACAGTGAAGGCATAGGATGTCACCGCATCCTATAATGTCACACGGTTACTCTGCTCTACAGAGACAAGTGTACAGAGGTGCTGAAGGTGCTGTGGGCTTGGTGTCCACATCCTGCAGAGCTGTCTTCAGTGACCAGCTCTGTGCACCTTCCTAGTGGTAGCCTTGCACCACCCCTGCCTGCAGCCCCTCCTTGAGGCATTCTGTCTACTCCCCACCTAGTGTCCATTTCCCATTTGTGGTCCATAGTATAAAAAGGCATGGGAGTTGGTATCAGTGAGATGTGTACTGCCTGTCACAGGGTTCAGAGGTGAGCTCCTCCTACACCCTCTGTAGTGAGTAGCTGAGCAAGCTTTGTGGCAAGAGCCAGGCCAAGACTTGTTACTTCTCAGTTACAGCACATGGTGACCAGTCCAGGGCCAGCACTGCTGATTTCCTCCTAACCATAAAATTCTGGAAGGTATTTCATTTCTCTCTGCTAAACTTTCAGTTTCCTCCAAACTGGGACTACAGCTACTGAGCTTGCTAATTGGGAGGTTATAAAGACAGACGACAAGTAAAATTCCAGTTTGGCAGGGGAAAAAAAATGAAGACTCTCCAGTCTGGTACCTTCAAGTGCAGCTCGTTAAAACTAATTTTATTCAAGGCCTGATGCTCACAAGGAGCCAGACCACACATGCCTTGATTTCCTCTCCCACCACGTTTTGCTGCCTGTCACTGCTGCCCAAGGCCAGCCTGCCTTATTTCTCATTGTGCCAGCAGGTGCACGTGTGAGTGTGTGCAGGTGCACGTGTGTATGTTGTGCATGTACTGTGAGGCGTCAGAAGAGAAGGCTTTTGACAGCTCCTCTGCCTTTGGGAAGCCAGGGGCATGGCTGAGAGGACGCAGCATCCCTGTGCAGCTTGTGGACCTGCTCTCAGACCACTGTCCTGGGGTCAAGGTCGCTGCACAGAGGAGCAGCAGCCAGTCTTACTTCCCTCCAAAAGGTCATGGCCCCTAAGATCCATCCTGGTATCCCCTCTAACCTGGTATGTACCCTTACATTTGACTTCAGTGAGCAAAGGGCAGACTGCCAGCCCCAGTGCTGTACCTGAGTACAGGCCATCTTGACCTGGGCTCCGTTCTGCTCACGATGCTTCTGACAGACAGCTGTGGACAGAGCCAGGGTAGGAGCATGGGGGCCGGTATGCCTCAGTAGAAGCCTGCTAGGATCCTAGGCTTTTTGATTGGCACTCTTGCCTTTCAAACTTGCCCAGGGTCAGGGGTACTTGCTACTGAGGATAGCCCAACAGAAAAGAAACAGGCCATAAATATACCCATTACATATAATTTTTTTTTGAGACTGAGTCTTACTGTATGGTTCTGTATTAACTATAATTATACAGACTCAGTTGGTCTTGAACTCCAAGAGATCCATCTGCTTCGGTCTCCCATATTGGGATTAAAGGTGGGTACCACCATGCCCAGCTTTGATAGGATTTTACAGCTCTCCTAGGAGGCAGGTTAGATCCATAGGGTTCAGACTGATCAGAGAAAGCAGCAGCAGAGAAGGGATTGTCACGTAGGTGCCAGCAGCAACAGTGCTAGCATTTATCAACAAGCCTGAGAGGTCGGGGCGAGCTTGTTAGAAGGCGTATTTAGGGCTGCTGAGGACTTCTAGTTGGTTACTATTCAGTGAAATCATTCATTCTGGGAACCTGGACGGCAGCTGACAACAGCTTCTTGGGGAGTACCCACTCTACTCTTCTGACTACACCCACCTGCCCTTGAATAGAAATACAGACACTCATATGTGGGCAAGATTCATCCTTGCCTGACTTGTACCTAAAAACTTCATTGGCTGAGTGACTGCTAAATCACATTAATGGCTGCTTTGTTGCCAACAAAGGCTTTATGAGGTGTGACCTAAGCAAACAGGAGGCACCCTGTGTGTGGCAGAACAGAAGCCACAGCAGTCAGAATGTTGTGTGGGAGGTAAGGGGATGTGAAGCTGAAGAGTGTCCTGGTTCACTCTAGTGGCACAGGTATCTTAAGGCTCCTGTGAGACCCAAGGATATCACATGCAAGAACAGAGGGCTTTGTCTTGCAAGTGAGTATTCCTGGAAATATATTGTGGGACACTCAGAACTGGAACACATGAGCAGATTTCTTATCATTAAAAGACTGATTAATTAGGTCATTGTTAGCTAGCACAGGCCCCGCTATGCAGCCCAGCTACTGTGGTAATACTGGTTATGTCCACTAGATGGCAGCAGAACGCATGTGCTCGCATCCACTTCACTCAGAACATTTCTTTCACCCCTTTAACTCATGAAAAATCAAGATTAAACCAAACTTTTAATTTAAATTACATCCACTGTGGAAGTATTTTTGAGACATGATAATCTGTCCCGTACTGAGTCTTGGGTGACAGGATGCCACAGGCAGACGTTTGGTGCCTGCCTGTGCCTACACTACTGATGGTATCACTACTGCAGTAAAACAAAGAAACGCATTTTTATTACACTACTTTCTAACACAGCATCTCAGAAATGCAAGCTGAGTGCCCTGCAGCAGAGCAGTGACTTCCTCCCTGAGGAGCTTCAGCTTGTGGTTGGGTACCACCAGTGCTGTAAGCCTAAGCAGGCTTGGCAACCAAGACTCAGAGACGCCCAGGAGACACTGGATGCTCACTGTGTTTTCTAAGGTTGCCACTGGCCACAGCAGTGCTGAGAGGCAGGCCTGTACAGGGGGCAGTGGGACAGAAAGAAGCAGGCCCCTCTTGGCTGAGGGCGGCAGCACACGGGGAGGTGGGGCAGGCTCTGCAATGATGTCGCCAGGGAGGCAGCGGAGAGAAGAGACCAGAACAAAGTGGCCCTGCAGGCAACAGACCATGTGCAAATGTCTCAGGCACAGAACTACAAAATCTGTAATGTGTTCAGAAGTGGGAAAGAGCTATGAGGACGATGGCTGGGAGAGATGCTAGGAAACCTGTTCTTCCTGTGTCAAGGTCACCTACCAGATGAGCCTGTCTACACCCAATGTCACACATCACACGTCTGCAGAGGTGCAGAGGATGCACACTGTCCTATGGCTGGGCTGTGGCCACACACTTTCCTGCCAAATGCAAGGAGATGGCCGCATGGAGGGCTGCCAGTCGGGCTAAAGCGAGGGGTACGTCTTTCCACTTGGTAAGCTGCCCGCTGGCGGATGCTCAGTCAGAGCAGGATGACCTTGGCTGTGGGAGGAGTGATGAGCTGTCTCACCACAGCTCGGAAGGTGTTAAAGGCACTGCTCTGGGCGTCTGCTGCTGACAGATTCTGTGGCGGCTTCAGTGCCTGCAGCTGGCAGCAAGGCCGCCAGCTCTGTGGCAGGCCCCCCGTGCCCAGGGCGGGAGGCAAGCCAGGCATGGGACGTATTCAAAATGAGAGAGAAGCCTGAAGACACGGCTGCCTGCGCTGGCAGGGCCTGGGTGGAGAATAGACTGGAAATACAGTGACTGACAGCCCGGCTGGGCTCCCTGATTCACACTGGCTCCTCAGGTGCAAAGCTCAGAGAGAGCTTCTCACAAGTGGGTCTGGTGGGAAAGCCTGCCGTCAGATGTCAAAACCATCAATCATTTAAAAAAAATGACCCTCACACTAAAACAGGCAGAACAAAGGACACTTTTCTGGATGGAGTTCAGAGGAAAACGGGGGGGGTGGGGTGGGGTGGAATGAGCAGTTTTAATTAGAACATTTAGACCTAGGCCCGTGCAATTAAATTCAGTAATATAAACTGTTTTCTGTGGAAATTTTAAAATGACAAGTTAGGCCCCCAAGTGAGAGTTAACTCTACTGAGCAATCTAGGCCATGATGAACACTGCCGGGGCCCACGGCTCACTTCCTTGTCAGGCCTGTCGGAACACACAGCACCTCTTGCAGCCTCCAGCTGACACTGTCTGCTAGAACAAGGTGCACTACAGCTCAGCCGCCCACATACCTTCATCAGGAGCAGACAGTTTGCCATGGAGTACAGCACTCGGCCCAGACGAGACCTCCACAGCTGAACAGAGGCTGCAGGAGAGAGAGGTGTGAGTGTGCACAAGCAACTGTGCTCCTGCGAGCGAGCTGGCAACTGCCGCACCCCATGTGCTGGAACGAAGCCCCCGCCTCCCAGTCTATCCTCACCAGGTCTCACCCTATGCTTCACTGGACACAGGAGACAGTGTTCTCAGTGGGATGCCCAGAGTGGGCTCCCATAAGAGACCATCTGCACAGACGCAGCAGGAAATACAGCCCAGCTTAGACAGAGGCCAAGCAATAATCGGGAGCCCACAACCCTACTCCTGTGAGCATGTCTGATGCAGACACAGCACGTCTGCTGCCCAGGGTCGAGGCTGACCCATGCACACAGCCCGCCTGTGTCCAGCAGCTGCATGGAAGCTGGGTTTAGTGGCAGTTTTGTCTCTGCAGCCTGGAACGGACCACTTTCCTAGGCCTTTAGTTTCAGATAGGAACAACACTGGTCTGCCTTTCTCACAGGCTTTACTGAGGGTGGACACCGGTAGTGGCCACAAAAATGCTCCATGGATAGAAGGATAGAAGCACTCCCACTCGAAGACAGGATATGTCTGGTAGCCACAATTATGGATGCAGCAGACAAACAGTGCACCTCTCTGCTCAGGTCTGATACCAACCATCTCCTGGTTCAGAACCTTCTCTGACCATCTCTTCTTTGGTTCTCAAACTGGCTCTATGTGAACTCACTGTGCTTGGAATGATCCCTTCATAGACATTTGATGTGAGGGGAGGGCTGACTGATCGTTCTTGGGATCATCAGGAGTAAGAGCTGAGGTGCACTGCCTGCATCAACTCGGGCAAACAGATAAGTCTCAGAGTCTAGTTATCAGCAGGACATACTCACGTAAATGCACACACATGCATGCACACATGCACACACACACACACACACACACCCATGCCACACATGCATACATTACATATCAATTACCTGGTACGCAGCACACATACACACCTGACCCTTCACACCCAGGGAATCATAAACTGAAAGGGACTGGCTGGCTCCTTGCTGGGGTATTCAGCATACTGTAGCCAGAATAACTGCTATGGTAGAAATGTACTGGGGACATAATCCTTAAAGCCACATGTTGATGGTTTATTTATGTATTAATTATCACTATTACTACTATTGTTGTTGTTTCTGGAGATAGGGTTTGTCTGTGTAGCCCTGCTTTGTAGACCAGGCTGGCCTTAAACTTACAGAAATCTGCCTACCTCAGTCTCTCAAGTGCTGGGATTAAAAATGTGTGGCACCATGCCTGGCCTCACTGGTTTTATAACGGAGCTAAGAAGACACTTCCTTGTCTCATCGTGTGCTGCCTACTTCCTGTTACAATGCAGAAGACCTCGCCACATGCCAGCACCATCTCATGGGCATCCCAGACTTCAGAACCGTAAGCCAGGTACGACTCTCTCCTTTATAAATTAACCAGAGCTGGGTACTTCATTACAGCAAACGGAATCCTCTTAGCGGCTGATCTGCCCCTGCAGTCCACCATGTGTCCACAGGTGACTGACTGCCAGTCAAGGTAGCATGACAGATCGGGATGTTCAGCCACTGACAGTTCACACTGTGGCTCCCTTCCCCTCCTGTTATGCAGATCTGCCCAGCCAAATGGAAAGTCCCAGTGCACCAAGGAGCTGGGCTGGGCCATCCTCAGCCTGTTTGTATTTCTCATCATTGGGTAAAACCCCTCGTTCTTCCTCTCGTCTACCCAGAGTAGATGCTACCTGGGAAACGGGGGAAGGGATCATTCACTGTTGGGTAAGAGTGGGAACCAATTGTACTGCTGAGCCTTGCAAACCTGAGTGATCAGTGTTCAGCTATCAGAAGGGCAATGCTCACCTTGCCTGCTTTCCTGGGTGACACTGCTCAGACCACCGTCTTCAGCTAAGCCTTGCTCCAAGTTGGCCAGGATCTGCAGACATTTCAAACAAGGACAACAAAATTGTAAGTGGATTTGTGGCTGCGCTGTCATCATAAGTTTCAGACACAGCAAATTTCTCTGGGTGAAAACCAATCAGGCAGGGAATGTTCGCAGAGACTCGTCTATTGCATTGTGATGTCGCCCAGTTACCAGGAGGTGACGAGGAGAGTGGAGCCCTATTCTCTGGTGGAATTTAGGCTTGTGAGACTCGCAGAGCCTTCTCAGACACGGAACACAGTGGGTGTCCAGCTTTTCTTTTCATGAAAAGCATCACATGTGCTGCACACAAGAGTGGTTAACTTCTGTGGGAACATCAGCCCCGCCCTCCTCCAGGGTGCCACCCAGCTTACAGTCTTTCCTTTAGCACTGGGTCCATTCTGTGAAGCTGTCACTTTGCATAGTTTTTATTGTTTGGTTAAAACCTTCCTTTGTTTCATCTGTATTTGGGTTTTCCCTGAAAGAAAAGCTGCTATGGTCCCTGTGGTGTGAGGAAAAGATTAATTATTATTGGTATTATTATTATTACTTTGAAGGGTAGAGTGAGAATATGTGTTAAGAATAGTCTATGTGTAGGAGAACCCTGCTTTCCTCCCCCACCTGCTTGGTGACGTCACCCCAGCAGTTACCCCAGGAGGCGGGTAGGCAGTGGAAGACACCACTGCGTGTCATCTCTCCACTCATGCATGCCACACTGGGCACCCTCCTTTGTAAAATCATTATTCTGTATGAGCAAGAGAACAATTAGCTGTGGACTGTGACTTGGGAAACACTTGGGGCTCAGGACTGTGACCTCTGAGAGATTCAGGGGACAGACACAGGGTTAAAGACTTGGAGGGAAGGATGTGACCTTGGAGGGAAGGATGCCAGATCCAACCAGGTCAAATGACATTTCCAGCTAATCTGTCTTCTGATGAGTAATCATGACGGCAGAAACTGACAAGGGAATAAAGCCTTAATCCCCTAGGCTGGAGTGGAGAGAGCCAGGAAGAAAGGGAAGGGATCCGGGACAGCAGAGGGCACCAGCATTCAGGACTGAGTCTGAGAGCTCAGTGAACTAGGACAAAGGCTGACATTTACATCTAGGGAAACACACACACACACACACACACACACACACACACACACACACACACACACACACAACTGTGTACCAGGCTACCACACCATGTATCTCAGAACATACTCGATCTCTGTACTAGGCCTTCAGGGCTGGGGGAAGGCTGCATCCGTGGAGCCCTGGAGAGCTCAGCCAGCACCCACTGGGAGGGTGGAACCTGCCTGCTGTTCTGGCTGTGAGAAGTGGGGTACTTCAGAGGATCAGCAGCAGAGAATCAGGGAACATGGAGGGGCTTCCCACTGCCGTGTATGAGGCAGTGCAAATGGAAGCTACTGGCAGTGGAGGTGGGAAAGGCAGAGCCACCGAGGATCTACTGCCTGTTCTGGGCTCTCCTGGCCTTGTGACAGTCTGGGGAGCCCCCCCCCCCCCCATATGGTTATGGCTTAGATGTGAAATGGTCCCCCCCCCTTTATGCCCATGTCCTAAACTGGTGGCACTACTGGGAGGTTCTAGAAATCTCACAAAGTGAGTCTTAGCTGGTGGAAGCAGGTACCAGGAAAAGGTCCTTGGGACCATCTGGTTCCCCAGCATTTATGTTAAGTGCCTGCTTGTGCCATACAATCTTCCTGTGATGCTCTGCCAAAGCACGTGAGGTCCAGCGACTAGTCTGAAACCACAAATCAAAACGACCTCTGTACCTTAAAGTGGTTTGTGTTGGGCATGGGTCGCAGCACTTTTTAAGAACAGTAGCAACTAACACAGTGGTGTCCACACAGCACGAAGGGCTCGAGCAGATTACCGCCTTTCTCAACCCTTGTAAGTTGGGTATGGAGTATGTGCAGAGCTCCAGGGTCTGCAGTGTCCCAGGCCACTAAGGGCTTGAGCACCAGTGGGAAGGACACCCACCCAAGGTTCTGAACACAGACATGAGAAAGGCATGTCCAGTGCAGGTTTCTGACCCTTAGTGGCTGTATCTGCATCATTAAGAAAATGTAGATATTGCAGGGAAAGGCTGAACTTGTGAATACGGTGTGCCTGCACCTCCACCCATGGGTCCATCTTGCTCTGGAAACAAGAACCAGAGATCAAGTATCAGCTAGACCCCGCTCAGCAGGCACAATGTGTCACGGTGTTCTGGAACATGCGCTGAAGGCAGAGGCTCCACTAAGCACAGATGGTAGAATGATATTGCTTTGAATCAGGTCTACAGGAGGATGACTGGCACTTCTGTGTTTTGGATAAACCTGAAGGCAAAAGGATCTCTTTCACCTCTACCAGATTTAGATAAAGAGTGTATTGTAGCCAACACCCCCTTAGTGGGGATGAGACAGGAGGGTCTGCAGTTGTGTGGCTCTCACTTGCTCCTTCACCTCCCACTTTCCCTGCTCCCCTGCCCCCAGAATCAGGTGATGACACCGAGGCTTTGGTTCAGCTAAGGCAAGCACTGTCACAGAAGCAGGCAATCTGCTAACCAGGTCATGGCTCTCGAGTGGGAGACTGAAGCTATGACCACAGGTTAGTAGAGAGCTTATTCTGTAATAAGAAAGGGGGGATAGCACCCCGCCCCCCCAGTTGGTCTCACGATATGTCTTAGGCTGGTTTTGAACTCATGGGTTCAAGTGTTCCTTTCCTCTTCCTTTGGTCACCCAAGTAGTTAGGACTTTGTTGCATACCACATATGGCCCAAATCTGTTCTGAGACAACACCTTATAAAGAGCAAAATGCAGGGTGAAATGACAACACGGGACAGTGACCTCACAGCACTAGGCACTGCCCAGTGCAGAGTGACTACACGAGACTGAGTGACCACACAGGGCCACACAAAGCACACTGCCGAGTGAACACCAAGGAGAGCGTGTGTTCCCATAACTGGGGTATCTGTGCACAAAGGGCTGCACACCTCACCCTCACCTCAGGGAGCTGTCCTGTAAACACAGGGAATCACGGATATGACACTGTCGGTCCACAACACAGATGGCTCCTCCTTCCCCAGCCCTTCCTGTCCTTGGTGGGCTGAGGCACAGCCGCAGTGGTAACTCCAGGCTCTGTGAGATGCTGCTTCAGGTCCAGCATGACTTGAGCTTATCCTCTCTAATGTCTACTTCTCACCTGGACGCCCCGACACACTGTTCTCGTCTGTATTACAGACTGTGGGGCTCCATGGAGAATGTACTTAGAGTGTTTTGTAAACTTTAAAAGTGCCGAGGGAAAATTAATTACACGGAGCAGCAACAAGAAATTAAAAAAAATTAAAACTGCTCCACTGCCTCAGATTTTTCCTGTGGTCTTTTTCTCTGCCTCCATCCCTGTAACAAATATAAAAGGTTTGGAAATGCGTGATCTGGGAGCAATGCGGCTAATGCTTGCTGCCTGCTAAATAGTGAGTGGGTCTCGGAAACCTCCGGGAGCTCTCTCAGCAGGCTGCGCAGGATGCTGTGCGGGAAGGTGAGAGCTGCAACCTACACTGAGGCCGCAGGGAGCGGCTCCTCCTAGAGTCATGAGCTCACAGCAGGGTTTGAGGCACAAACTGGAGAAGGAATGGATGGCAGGTTTCCTCTGAAGCAGGCCAATGAAATACTCATCCTTACGAATGACAGACCCTGGCCAACTAGGCAGGGTGTAACACTTAAAAACACTTTCTCAAACACGTGGAGGTGACACTGGGACCTCCAAGACAGGTCATGCTCTGGGCTTCTTCCTCTCTTTTGGTAGGGAGTCGGGTGCCACATGAGGACTTGCGAGCAGGGAATGGGGGCTTCTTTTGAACAAACGGCAGTACTCAGCAGATGTGAGGGAGCTGCCTGGTAGCCCATCCTAGGTGCAGTGGAGCTGGTGGAAAACCTGAGGGTGCAGTGACGTCTCAGGGCTGTTACTGTCTTACAGACCAGGAGGGAACGGAGTGACACATTCCCAGCTCTGAGAGAAAAGAGCCACCACCAACAGATCCTGTTGACAAACTTCAGACAAAGGACAAAGATTCCCCTTTGACAGGGAACGTCTCGGTGCCCAGCCATACACGGGACACTGACCCCAGGTGATACCAAGAGGGCCACCGACTACTGACCACCTGGGCTGACACTATGGAATCACAGTGCTTGCCTTGGCTTCTCTATGCTGCTAACAGGGGCCACTTGAAAGACAGACTTGAGGACATGAACGCTGCTCCTCCTGGGATGGTCGCAGTGTTAATAAGGCTCCATTTCTGACTTTATCACTAGTTTCTTTGAGTGGCTTTCCAGGAGGGGTGTCTGAGCCCAGTCCCTTGGCAGTGCCTGCCTTAAATCCATTATCATGACGACTGAAAAACAAGAGTGTAAGTCCTTTAAAACCCTGACAACAGAACCATGGCACTGAACGTCACAGGTGGAAATGCCTAGAATGACAAGCTTGTTCTGCAGGAGATACCCTTCCGGGGGCTCTGCTTTCGCTTCTGTCCTCCATCTTTCTCCTCGTTTGCCTTACTTTTGCTTCTCTCCACATCCAATCTCTTCTTTTCTAAAAGCTCTGTAAGGCTCTCAGTTAGCATGATCATCTCACAGAGAAATGACTGCTTTGACCTGAGGGGAAAATGCAGACGCGGCCTTAGATCAAGACCCAGGAGAACTTTCAGGATCAAAGGTCTCTGGAGAGGCCACAGCATGGGCAGTAGGATCTCAAAGTTGGCTCTAGGCACCCAAGACCAAGTTCTCTGTATCAAGGAGATTTATTTGCTCCTGACGGAAAGAGAGCAGGGATAAGGGAGATAGAGGACAAGGGAGAAGGGGAAGAAACAGGGAGACAGGATAAAAGAGGCAAGGGAGAGGGGGGAGGGGTGTTTGTCCTGGAGGACGAAGGACTGCCTCTGGATAGAGAACATAGTTGTGGCTCACAGGCAAATGGTAGTTTATAAAGGGAAAAGGGAAAAATCTATGTTAGGACAAGGTGTTTAATTTTAATTGGGCATGTTAATTAAGGTGGCCAAAAGGGGGTTTGATTGCTGGACTTCAGTACTTTGATAGCTAGACCTTGGTAGTCAGCCTTAGGAGGAGGAAGTGGCCAAAAGAGGGAACAGACCTTGGTGGCCGGGTTTTAGGAATGTAGCCTAAGGTTTTTAGCAAGGCAGAGGGAATGGAGGAAGGGCAAAGCCTGCCAGAGACAAGCGCCTCATGCCCTAGATGCCCCGAGTCCCTTCAGGCTCCTGCAACCCACTGGCGTCTCCCTATGGCCCTCCCCACCTATTGAGAGACCTGAAATCTCTGTCTGTCCTACCCTGAACAAGCTGGTTTCCTCCCAACAATTTCTGTCTCCTGTGTTTTCATGGTAACACACAATCCAGCAATTCTACAGCCAAAGGGAAGGAGATCATGGCCCACAGGGGCCATGTTGCTGCAGCGCTGCCTACTCAAAGATGGGTAGACAGGGGATACTGTGGCAGCTGCACACAGCTGAGTGGTGTGGGGGAGGAGAGAATGGAGTCCCGTCACCCGTGGCAACGTCAGTGGAATTGGAGGGCAGAATGGCCTGTCTGCTCCCCAGGTGGAAGTCAGAAGCCGATCTGAATGTAGAGGTGTTAGAGGAGGGGAAGGGTTGGTAAAGGAGGCTGCATTCGCATGCATCAAAATACAGTGCCCAGACCCAGCAACAGGTGCAATTAACCCACTAATCAAAACGAAAGAAACTGCTTTAAGCCATAGACTAATTTGCTCGGCAGCAGATGATCACAAACGTGCAGAGGAGTCAAGGTTACCTTGTACCGCTTTCAATTTAGAGCTTCCCATGAGGAGCAGTGAGCTGAAACACTTTAGAATTTCAGTTCATTCAATCTGCACAGCCTGAAATGTATCCCTCATTGGGTGTCTTACGAGCTTGCCAATGTAATCATGTTCAGTCGTGGAGAGAGGTACTTGGAACTGAGTGGGCAGGCCTTGGGAGCAAACAATGAAGGGGAAGCATGGGGCTGGAAGAGAGAGCTCCTAACTTGGCAGTTTCTTTGCAAAGAGGCTCCCTAAAGCAGAGGGGTTGGTTCTTCCCTGGGCACAGACTGGATTGGATCAGAATAACAGACTCCACTCCTAAAATGCAGACAATTCTCACTACACACCCACAGCACAGGAAGGCTATGTGTCCAATATGTCTGAAGTGACTTTGGCACCTCGCTTCACTGTGTACAGTCACTACGACTGGCTTGGCATGGTATTTCAAAAGGCCCGGATGCCTGCTGTGAGTTTTACAGTTACCAGAGAAGGTCCTAACTCACTGAAGTGTCCTAGCACACTTCTCTGGGATAGGGCCTTGGCCTGCAGGTGCTGTTATGGGCGAGCCATGATGTGGTTCATGATGAGGCTTCAGCACACACATGTGAGACTGACACAGACTCAAGGACCTTCTTTGGTTCTGTTCAACTGGTTTGATTCTGACCAACAAGTAGGCCTTCCTGTCTTTACTATCGATCGCCACCTGGGGGCCTTCTGGAGGGTAGGCTTCCCACAGGGAAGAGGGTTTCAGAGGGTGTTCTTGGGCACTTGAAGAATTATTAACACCCACACTGCTCCAGCACTGAGTGGTCACTAGCGTGGGTCACTAGCAGTGTGCTGAGCAGAGCAGGCCACATCTGGTCAGGATGTATAGCTGGGTGTTTGCACCAGTTGGCGTGACTCCAGATGTCCTTATATCAATGCCTCTAAGACCTCTGCACCTTCAAAAGGGATGTGTGTGTGCTTTTCTTTCCACTCAGTCTGAGGGGCAAAGAGGACTGAACGGAAGACATTTTTACTACCCAGAAAGCCTGGTTTTCTCTGGACTCTCATATGTTCCTCTTTAGCCCCTTGGTACCAAGATTCTGCACTGCTGCGGCAGTGCCCAATGGCTTTATTGTGCATGCTCTGGGATTTATAATGGTGCCAGTCAGAGGTTTCTGACTGTGAGCCCCACCAGTCACAGGGCAGGAATGTGAGACTGAAGGGCAGGGTGCAAGTCTGCAGCCCAGAGGGATGAAGCGGTCCTCATTCCCTCTTTCTACTTCTTTAAGTGGCTTACTGAATGCCCCATCTTCTCTGATTAAGTCACAATTAATTTGTTCTCTGCAGGAGCAGTAGGAAAGTGGAGCGAGTGAAGCATCTGGATCAGGGGAGTGCCAGCAGCAGGCAGAAGCCATCAGGGGGTTGACGGCTGGCCTGCCTGAGCCCACAATGAGAGGATGGTGTGGCTGTTGTCCTGTATTTCTAACTTTGTCTACTGTAAAGCAGCAAACCCAAGTGCGCCCATCTGTCAGAAACCCCTTTTAGCAAAGACACCAACCCTTCCTGGAACAGAGCTCTCACGCTGTCTTGTCAGCCATCAGCAGAGAAGCGGGCCACATTCACAGCCCACGCACCTCTTTTTCTGAGTGCATGAGACAGAGCCTCATGCTGCAGCAGAGGCTCTAAGGAAACCTTTCTACCTGGCACCCCAAAGCCAAATCTACCTGGGACTGCAGAGTAGGGGCGGTTCATCTGCATCGGCAGACGAAATTAACCTCAAGCTGACTGTAGCTGACAGTTTCTGGGTTACACCTATTTATGCAAATGGCTCTTAGGAATGTCTCTGCTGTGTGGGTTCTTTCCCAATCAGTTTACAAAATTCTGGTGAGACCCGGGGAACAGACAGCCTGCGGAGCCAGAAAGGGAGGCGTAGAAGGCAGAAAACAGGCATCTGCAGACAGTGACAGACAAGGACTTCAGTGTCATGGCAGCATGGCACACACGATTCCGTTTAAACCAGACACAAGGAGTCACCAAATGATTCAAAGGCAATAAACAAAGCCAACACTGAACTCCTTGATGAAAAGTAAGTGATGTCGTGGTATAACAGGATGCTGCAAAAGCATCCTGATCTGAGCCAGGCATGCGGAACACACACAGCCTGCCCACCCTGTGAGTCTTCCAGATAGGAAAGGTTCACCTGGGCAAACTGGCTTACAGATGCTCTGCCCCAAACCAGTCTCTAGCCTTTGAAAAAAAAAAAAAACCTTAAGTGTGAATACCATGGTGACACTGTTTCAGAACCTTGTGTGTGAGGAAGTGAGACAGTCTCCCTGGGGGACAGGTGTGAATTCTGAGAGGAAGAGGACTGAATACCATGACAGTTACCTTGCTGCAGACGGTCTTGACCCTGTGTAATCGGTCCAGGGACTCCTGTGGGTTCCCCAGATACTGCTGCAGTTCTGCATGCAGAATACGCATCGAAAAGGGGACCATGGAGCCTAGAGTAGAAACCAGAGTTAATGAGCTTGCTGTAGATGTGTGTGTTTTCTGACTGTGTAGAGGAAGGAGGCATACAGGGTGTCTTAGTTATGGTTTCTATGGCTGTGATGAAACACCATGACCAAAAAGTAACTAGGGAAAAAGCTTATTACGCCTTACAGCTTACAGCCCATCATCCAGGGAGGTCAGAACAGGAAGTCAAGCAGGAACTTGGAGGCAGGCACTGATGCAGAGGCCATGGACGAGTGCTACTTACTGGCTTGCTTCTTACATCATCCAGGACCACCTGCCCGGGGGTGGCACAGGCCCCAACGACCTGGGTCCTCCCAAATCAAGTATCAATCCAGAAAGTGCTTCACAGACTTGCTCACAGGCTGGCCCGGTAGGATCATTTCTAGGTTGTATATCTGAGAAACCGCTAGCCAGCACACAGGTGTTATAGCGGAAGCAAGAGCAGAAGAAACCTTTGCTGTTTGGTTAGCTGTAGAATACGAGCTAGTTCTCTCTGCTAACCCACACCTTACATGTCCAGCCAGCTACCAGAGGAGGCCAGATGTCACCACTATTGCCACAGCTCTGCAGCAACCACAGAGGTTCTCAGGGGTGAATTCGTAGCATATCTGACCGCCAATGAAAGCTGCAACAGAGTTCTTTACAGCAGCAGGCCAGCTGAGTGTGAGCAGACAGTGAATGTGGTGGTCTGAGTGAGAATGTCCCCCACAGGCTCCTACATTTGAATGTTAGTCACCAGGGAGTGACTTTAAAGGATTACAAGGATGAGGGCATGTGGCCTTGTTGGAGGAACGGTGGACTTTGATGTTTCAAAAGCTTAGTCAGGCCCATCTCCCCCTCCCCCGAATCAGGATGAGGTTCTCAGTCTCCCCACATGCCCATGGTCCTCTCCATGAGAATGAGTTAACCCTCTGGAACTGTAAGCCCAATTGAATGCTTTTATAAGAGTTGCCTTGGTCATGGTATTAAACATTGACTAAGACAGTGGGTCAGCTTGTGTCTCCCAGAAGGGAAGACTGCAAAGAAAGCAACTGGCTCTGGAGGTGCTCCTGGCGATGCCAGAGAGGGGACAGATAGCTCAGTGAGAGGACCTCTGTGTCCTGGGCTCAGAGTACAGGGTTTAAGAGGTGTTCCTGAGGATGCCAGAGAGGGGCCAGACATCTCAGCAAGGCCATCTCTCCATCCTGGGCTCCTGCTAGCTTGGCTGGAGGAGCTGGAGCAGGAAAGCTCACGGGTTTGCTTGCACAGAGGAGGGCTCTCCAGGTTAGAGTCTTCAGGATTGCCAATCAGGAGAAGGGCATGTGGCTGCATGTGAAAGAGGAAACTGATGGGAACTAACCAGGAGAACAGGAGGTTCCAGAACGGAGATGGGACAAGAACAGCTGGGGGACTACCATGCTATGCACATGGATTTAACTTACAAGTTATGCGGGAAGTTTTAAGAGCCAAGTAGAGGCCAGGCCCTGGTCATAGCATGAGACAGACATAGCCTTCTGTCTCTTCAAGTGTGGCACAGTTCCCTCAAAAAGGCCACACCCCCTAGCAGCACCACTACCTGAGCACCAGGCATTCAAATGCCCAGATCAAGCCACCACACTCCCCAAGTACGGATGAGCATGCCTGCCTGAGCTGCTGGGAGTTTTGTGTTCTTCATGTGCAGTTTGGCTAACCAGTACAACAAAGCATGGCCAGTCAAAATCTGTAAGAAGACACGTTTCCTAGTCTGCCTGTGTGTGTATGTGACTCCCATATATGGTCGGGACCTGTCTAAATCTAGGTTGCCATGAATACTGTAGAAGTATTCTCATTGTTTAGAAAATATTAAATGAGGCTGGGGTGGTGGTGGTGGAAAAAGAAAGAAGAAAACATTAAATAAAAATACCACTTCAAAATGTATTTTGGACAGTCGTCTGCAGTGCTGAAGATCTACACCACCATTGTGGAAAGGCAGGGAGGAATGTGCTAGAAATCTGCCAGGCCGTGATGTGTGCACTGAAAAATGAAAGCAGAGAGCCACCTCGGCGTGCCCTCCACAGGTCACTGCTGTTCTCAGAGGGAGGCAGCTCCTGGCAGCGTGGGGCAGAGGCACAGCTGGACTTGGGGCCATGTACTCAATGCTGTGTGTATGGTTGCCACCGGCAACAGAGAACGCGTGGGGAAAGCCCACTGTCGGCTCTTTCTTCCCTAAGGCACAGCCCAGAGGTTGGCCTCAGTCTTCCTCTTTCATTCTTGTAACTGGGACACTTGACTAGATTCAGTGGTCCATCACTTGACCCTGGACACCCTCTCCTGGTGTCCACGGGGGACCGCGGGGGAGCTGATGGGGACACTGATCATTCCATCTGTCTCCTTGAGATGCCCCACTGCTGAGACACTGCTGGGTGTTCAAGGACACACGCTACTCTCAACCCTATGAAGACATCTTCCGCCTAACTCATACACACACAAAAATACCCTAGATCAAATATTCAGTATTTAAGCGGTCAACTTGATCAAGGTTTTTAGATGGAGGTAGGGTGATAAAAAAACATGGACTAGGTCGCCCAGCCCAGGCAGCGCTCCAGCTGGCTTCTCAACTGTAGCAAGGGCTGGGGAAACAGAAGAGTACATCCTTCCTCCTCTAGCTGCAGGAAGCAGGAGGGGGACATCCTTCTGGGTGCTCAGGAGTTCAGGCAGAGTAACGTGAACTACAAATCTAAATCTAATGTCAGTGTAACACGCTAGCTGTGGGAGGTGAACTGATTTCGCAGTAAAGAATGAAGTTCCAGATGTTTGCAGTATTATGCTGCACATTTAACTCTGAGCAGCCATGTCAGGTTTTGCGTGGATATAAAAGGGATTCAGAATTTAGCTTGAGAAGGAGACCCGTGAGCTGCAGACACTGGAGGGAGCAGAGGAAGACTGAAGACTGGGTGAGAATTTCAAGGAGCAGATGGCTGCAGGGAGGACAGAAACTTAGCACTCAGTTAATTCAAGAGTCTGTACATCTGGCTCGATGATGTGAGGGTGGTCCGTCCTCAGGACTAAGTTCGGAAGTGAGTTTCCACAGCAACACTGCAGCTACTGCAACCCTAACCAAACACACAGACCACAGCCTGTCAGGGGCGCTATTGGCAGGGTGCACTGAGGATAATCAAAAACGTGGATTCTTTCCAGTGTGAGCTCTTTTACCTCGTCCTCCCAAGCACTGAAAGGGAAGGGACTGTGCAAACATAAGCAGTGCCATGAAACCCCGAACTCAAGCCATGGCGAGTCTTTCCTTCCCATGGAGGGTCCTGAACTGGCTGGAAGTGGTGGTGTACAGGCATCTGCTTGGAAGACAGAACACAGCAAATGCACACAGCAGGGTGAGCTCACTGGAGATCGTGACTGACTGTTAATCACGAGCCAGTGGCAGGTCATCAGTTACAACTGTGCCACATACACTACACCACACCGGCACGCAGTGTTAATTCAAGAATGCAGTGAGCAGGCTATTGATATTATCTAGGGATGTAGCTCCTGTCAACACCTGAACACAAACCCTGTGGTTGAAGAAACAGCCTGCTTTAGTGTATCACAAAACAAAAACCAAGTTAATTAAAAGAACTAAAACCCAGAAGGTCACCAGAAGGTACCAGGAAGGTTCTTAAAAGCCACAGAGAACGGGGTTGGAAAGGAGCTTAAGTCCCTATGAACAGTTGTTCTGTCCTGAACATTACAGAAAAATGGACAAAATTAAACTATTCCCTACTGTCCAGTATATAACTTGACCCCTTTGTTTCATCCTTCCAAGCTAGGTGTGGGGTGGCAGACGTCTCTTGGGGTGGGTAGGACACCCCTGGAAGTACAGAAGTAGCAATGGATGGCTGAGACATATCTGGGGTCACAGAGTTGTCTGATTCTGGGTTCACAACATTCTGAAGCAGAAGATTCCATGAGAACATGTGCCAAGCTAATTGTACTTCCTGTTTCCTTTTGTTGGAGAAAGAAAAAGTGGTAAGTGGACCTGAGGGAGGGAGAACAGCAGACCTCCACAGACTGTCAACAGCTGTCTGTAGCTGTTAGGGAATACTATTCATGTACCTAGAGCTATGTATGTCACTGTCTGGTTGACAGCCAGGGCAGCAGGGTGCTGTGGCTTAGTTAAGAACATATTCCAGAAAGTTCTCTGGTACATGTCTCCATGTGACTCGATTCCTAGTCTGATCCCAACAATGAGCCAGTTTGTCTGTGGTTATGATTTGGGTAGAGTGTACATGAGGTTACCAGGAGTTGCTACCAAATAAAACGGCTAGGTTGGGCCTCTGAAATCAGAGAGCTTCTTCAGGCTTAGGAATTCTCCTTTCTCGAATGGGAGAGGCTACTTTTAAATTACTAACAAAGGATTAAATGCCCATTACACGGAAAGAACAAGCCTGTGTGAGAGTGAGCCCGTGGGGAGGAAGCTTGAAGAACAGGAGACAGAGGAGAGAGTAAGACTAACGGGGGGGGGGGGGGCGGGGGCGGGGGGGGGCTGCAGGCCCAGAGGCTGCTGACTTGAGTAAGGAAAGAAAACCACATATTGCTGCTGGGAGGGAAAGGAGGGCACAGGGCTGTTTTGACAGCAATCTGGCTTCTGACTAAACTGAGAACTCTGGCATAACAGGCTTTAGTAAAACCACTTTTAACTCAGACTTTGGAGAACACCATGGATGTTCACTCAGAGAAACGTGCAACGATGCCGACACCAGCCTTGGTAGGAACCCACACTGAAAAGAGGCTGAACTGTGCTTGAGGCAGGGCTATGCTGTGCTATGCCCTTATCGCCATCTTGGGGGAGTTTCAGAAGGATCGTCCTGTTGGGCTTGTTGACTGTTTACATCCCACCATGAAGGGTGAGGTCAGGAGACCCTTCCTGAATATCCAGACAATCAATCCCTACCATCTGTTAAATAAACTCCCGGCTGAGGAAAGGCTTTCTGTGCAGCCTGTTGGGCAGGGGAGCATCTGTGCCCTTGTAAGTAAACCTCACCTATGCTCTGAGAACCGCAGTAAACTCACTGGTTCCCCAGGGAGAACTGTGGTGTGTCCTTGGGACCTTAGGAGGAGGGACACATCGTTACATCTCCTCCTGGGAAGGAACTTAAGCAACCCAGGGAAAGTGGTTTTCCCAAACCAAGGAGACAGGGAAAGTGGTTTTCCCAAACCAAGGAGACAAGCTCCTGACACAGACAGCAAGTATGTTCACTGAATGCTTGTTAACATGTAACACTTGGATCTGGAAGTACAGGAGCTCCTGGTTGGAATGGGCTTTAGAAGGGGGCAGGAGCTGAATTCATGGGTCCTCAGTGCAGGGGAAGGGACCTGCAGCCTTAGCAGGGCAAGGGCAGTGAGTGTGATGGGAGAGCAGGCTCAGAGGGCAGAGGGCAAAGAACAGAAGGTGGGACAATGTGAATACTTGGGGCTGTTTGCCTGTCCTCCTTGCTGCTCCCATGAGCAAGAGGACTCTGCACAGCGGACCAGGTAGGGCTGAGGGTCAGTAGACAACCATAACCGTGCTTGCAGAGCAATTGAACATTGGATAGAAACTGCTTAAACATCCTAGAAATTTATCAAACACAGCACTGTTCCTTTTATGAATGAAAAACAAACAAACAAACAAAAAACACCCTCAACCTCATTAGCTCCATACACAGTTCAAGTCTTGTTATGAATATCATGAACTGCTACAAATTATACCCAATCTTAAATGAAATATATTAAAGCTTGTTCATAAAAGTTATTTATTTGTCTGTATTACTATAACCTCCTTTTAAATGCATATTTTAATGGTTTGCTTTGCTTATATATTGTGAGCTAAAATGAAATGAATGAATCAAATCCTTACATTTATGCTTGTAATGCCACAGAATGATAAGCAGCATTAGCCAGCATCCAGCCTATCACTGTGAATGCATGCTAACACTTGAGCATGCATGATATATGCCCATTTCGTTATTCGAATTAGCTGCTTAATGATGCACAGCTCCTGTCTTCTCTTCATCCACATCCAGGTGCCATTAATTTCAGACAGAAGTAGAATACAGGCTGCACACTTGCATGTACATGCTCTGCAGGCTGCACATCTGCATGCTCTGCAGGCAGCTGCACATCTGCATGCTGTGTGTCCGCTAGGGAGATAAGGCCTCAGACTGTACAGTGACAACAGGTCCCTCTGCGCCTATCTTCCAAGGAAGCTTCTCCTAGGAAAGTCCTCAAAGAGGAACGTGGTGCAGAGGCCTCTGCGTTACTGACGGAGAGACCTGATGACACTGAGCAGCAGGACAGTGGTGGCCACAACCCTAGGGGAGCTGAGCTTTCCATCACTCCCACAGGAGACGGCTCATTTTTAGACTGTCCCCAACAGCTGCCAAGTGCTCAGAAGCCACTGATATGAAATAGTAATTTTACATCCACATTTCTCATGAATGTCACCAGGAGGAGCCCAGAGTGCACAGCCTTTGTGCAGCTGTGTGCTCATTGGTAGCCTGGTGCCCGTGAGGAATGAGCCTCTGTGGTTTGCATTCTGTGCTTTGTTTGGTCATTGAAACTAGATGCGAACCTTGAGGCTAAGGCAGAGAGTGGCAGAGATGGACCAAGGAAATGTTTCTTACTCTTTAAGAAAATAGCTATTCTTCATGAGAACAATCAGTTGTCTCCTGATATCTCAGCAATCAAGCAAAAGAGACTAGCTAGAACTCGTCTTCCCAGTCCCCTTACATAGTGAAGCCTTTAACCTGTCAGACCTCTCTGCATATGACAGGATCATTATTCTTCATTAACCACTTGACTGGATTTGGAATCATCTAGGAGATACACCTCTGGGCCTGTTTGTAAAGACATCTCAGAAATGCTTAACTGACACAGGAGGACCTACCTATGGGCTGGCGTCCAGGAATGAATTCAGAGACTGAGCGGAGCACCAGCAATCTGTTCCTCTCTTTGCATGCAACTGCGGATGAGCTGTGACCAGCTGCCTCAGCCTCCTCACCACCATACTTCCCATCCGTGATGGATGGTGTCCCTTCTGATACGGTGAATCAAAATAACCTGTCCTTCCTTAAGTTGACTTCTCAGGGATTTTAACACAGTAATGAGTGAAGTACGGTGTGCTGGTTTGAATGAGAATGGCCTCAAGTCTCATATGTTTGAATGTTTGGTCCCAAGTTGGTGGAACTGTTTGGGAAGGATTAAGAGGTGTGACCTTATTGGAGGAGATGTATCACTAGGGATGGGCTTTGACGTTTCAAAAGCCCTCTTTGCTTTGGGCTGTGGATCAAGATGTGAGCTCTCAGTGGCTGTTCCAGTTGCCTACTTTGGTGCTCTCACTATGCCATCATCAACTAACCCTCTGGAACCTTATGCCCAAACTCTTTATAAGTTGCTTTAGTTGCAGTGTTTTGTCACAGCGACAGAAAATTAACTGATACATATGGTGAAAAAAATAGCATTACTAGCGATTAAATGCAAGACGTCACATATGCTGAGCCACTGAAGTCTAACCTCCAGCGCTTACTGCCCAGGACCTCACATGGTCTACTATTGATGACGTCTCCAGTGCTCTCCGCCCTACATGGAGAGACCCTCAAGTGGTGCAGACTTATGGATGACATAGGTGATGTAGTCACAGAGAAAGCAAGCTGACAGCTCTGATGGCGCTCAGGACACAGCAGGTAACTCTCTAGCTGCAGTGTAGGGGTGGGACATCAGTGTGTGGTGTTCCAGGATAGTCTCATATAGGGGAGAATCTGTCCTATCTCCTTCAGCTGCTGATAGGGTGACGGAGGGACATGGCTTCTAGATGCCACCTTGAAGAGCCAGGCTGTGGTTCTTCTCCTGGCTGCCCTGCTTGTGCAGAGGCTAACAGGATTCGAATGGCCCTGGCTGAATGAAGAGTTACCCATTAAGGACTGGAGAGTCCCTACCTCTGAGGCCAGTCTATCTGATATGAAGTCTGTCTGGCATGCTGATTCACCTCCTCTGACTCATAAGCCCACTTCTGAATAAGGACTTGGATTTATGCTCTATTTTAGGTATTTTCCTGATAAGCTGATTCCTCTCGTCAGAAAAGATACTACCAGTGCAGATGAAGCTCAACACCCACCCTGAACCACATGGTTAGGAGCCTGTCTTGGGT
This sequence comes from Rattus norvegicus, assembly GCF_021556685.1. NCBI lineage: Eukaryota > Metazoa > Chordata > Mammalia > Rodentia > Muridae > Rattus > Rattus norvegicus. The sequence goes on from NC_141539.1 coordinate 51,588,947, forward strand.
TAGGAAGGATGAGCTCCTCCCGGCTGTTTTGTGAAGTCAAGGGGACAGAACAAGCAAACCCAGAGCCGCCTTTTCCATTCATCTCACATCCCTCTCAAGCCTCGGGATCCGAGCTTAAGAACAACTCAGAGTAGTGAAACACTTTCTTAGTGTATTTGATAACAACTAAAATGCAGACATGAATGTAAGGTTCTGTCACTTGTCACCAGTCTGGTCTTTACATCCTTGGTTCTTTCTCACACCTCAAGCTGCATTTCCTGACACCCAGGGCCTCTCTATGTAGAGCTTCTAAGGACAACAAATGCTGGCCACAAATTTTTCAGGAACATAGCATATGTCACTAATGAACTCAAAATAGCATAGAATGGAAGATTTACTACCTGCTGTGCTAGCTCAGTAAAGCCACTTACACAAATGTCAAAGTCTTTACACAGCAGGTGAAGATTTCCCACCCTGGTTGGCTAATGAGGGTGTTGGAGCACACAGACACCAGTGAAATTGCCCAGGGAACTGGCTACCAGTGGAAGCCAGCCTTGGTCAGGTATGTACAAATAAAGGGTCCAGCTCCCAGCAGCCAGTTCCAAGCTGGTCAGGAGATGTCCTTCTAAGACAGCTTTCTCATGTGACACAGAGTTGATGTCTCCATAAGGCCCTCCACCTGTGCTTTAGCTCTCTATTGCTGTGATAAAGCACCACGACCAAAGCAACTTACAAAAGAAAGGGGTTAACTTAATTTGGCTTACGGTTTCAGAGGGTTAGAGTCCATGATGGTGGAGCAAAAGAACAGCAAAGAGCTCATATCTGATCCACAACCACAAGGCAGAGCAAGTGCTGAGAAGCATTGAGGCTTTTGAAACCTAGAAGCCCACTTCCAGTGACACACCTTCTCCAACAAGGCCATACCCCTTACCTCTTCCCAATCAGCTCCACCAAACGGGGACTAAGCCTTCTCATCCAAACCACTGCGCTTAGACAAAAGGTTCTATGGTTTTCATTGCCTTTTTTCGAGCTTTGATTTTGCCCTGTCCTACAACAGTTCATGCTATGGCCTTGTGTTTCCAAACAGTGGCAGAGACTGTGGTGCTCTCTGTTGCTATAACCACAATTTTAAAACAAATTAAGAAGAGACTCCCAGCAGCTGTCAACATAGAAATTTCAGCAACATATACGCTTTTGCTAGGCTGTGGCTTGATGGCAGTGTTCACTTGAAGAACACTGGGTAACAGGCTCTGGCAGGTGCTGGCCAGCCTCTAAGAGACCCAGAAAACACCAGGTACTTCCAAGTGAGCATGTTCACAAAACTGCATGAATGTTCGTAGCTTTAGGCTTTATGCTTGGCCACTGATTTTTGGTAGGTAAAGAAAGGCCAGTGTTTCGAAGTTTGTGTAAACCACAGAAAAGCAGAGTAGAACACATACAATTATTGGTGTGAAGCAGCACTGCCTTACCCCTGCGTCCTGGGTACACGTGTGGGTAGTATTCATAATAGAGGTCTGGCTGATCCAGATTTCCAAAGGGTTCAAATTCCATCTCGGCATTCTGGAAAAGGCCCAACTTCACCAGCAGCGCCAGCCTCACAAACCAGAGCTGAAATGCAGGATTGGACACCCCATGTTAGCCCGACTTGTCCTAGTGGCCTTGTGTGGGGCTCTACCTCTAATATGGGAAAGCCAGGGCTCAGGGCTATGATTACTGCTGCCCTCCCAAGTTTACACAGTTCCACATTTACAAACACACTGCCGAGCTCCACAGCAGCAGTGTGAAGAATTTCATTAACTGAATCTAATCCAATAAAACAAGGTATGTGCCTAAGCAGCACATCAGCTAATGAAGAGAAGACATTCCCTCTCACTGCAGGGACCATTGTGGACAGCAGAGAAGTGCAGGGCTAGGTGGGGTACTCAGGCTGTGTGAGGACGACCCTTCAGAATGGAAGGGCTGACTGTGGGGAGGACCTGCAAGCTTAGGAAGGGTTCAAACAGAGGTTTGGAGGGTTGTCTGTGAGATCTGAGCAAGGTGAGCGCCTAAGGCTATACTGCTGAAGGCCTAGCAGAGACAGGGCTCAGGTTAGAACGACGTCCTAACTGAAGGCTGGTCTTCTCTTACTGATAGGACAGGGAGATGCTTACTGGTGTATAAGGCAAACACAGTGTATGGGCTTTGGTGGAACACTTGTCACACTAAGAACAGAAAATCCTGTCGTGAGACCACCTGGGGGACATTATGCCAAGTGAGATACTGGAGGCACCAAAGAGGCAAACACTGCAGGATTTCACTTGTGCAAGCATCATACATTGAGTATGAGATGATGTCCATGTTAGAATGCTCTGCTCATCCCACAGTGGATGTGCATGTCAAAAATTTTTGTTGTATGTCAAAACAAAACACCCAAGACAAGGAAAATGAGGCCTCCAGGAAGCACTGCCAGGGCCAGTGAGCAATGGGTTTTACCCTGACCCCCTCCTCCTGCCTTCCTGAGAATGCTGACCCACAGATGGGGAGAGTCCCTGAGCATGGTGTGGGAGGAAGCTGTCATGGTCAGGCCAGTGAGAGGACTCTATCTGAGAAGAGCACATTGGCCATGACTTTACAAACGAGAGCACAGGCATGAAAGGGTGCTAGGCACCATTCCCACGAGTGTGGCTCTGGACGTGGAGGCAGGAGGCACGAGGACAGTGGGGCTGAGTCACAGTACCCCTGTTCTCCAAGTGTGTAAGCCCTTGGTAGGAAGGCACCTGAGAGCAAGGAGTCCACCATAGGCTGCTCCACAGATAGGCTTCTGGAAGTGCTTCTCAGTGGTGGAGAGTGTTGGGGGCATGGACCATTCTGGGACTCCTGGGGACATTAGAATTGAACTTAAAAACTCCACAGGGAGGGGTGAGTCCTGAAGGACTCCCAAGGCTGTTCCTCATTAGAGGAGGTGCCTTCATGCACATCTCTTTCCATATGCCTCGTTTTAGAACAGGTGAGCTCTACGCTTGCTGGAGACAGATTCTCAAGTCTTTCACGAAGGACTAAACAGAAGGTTAATTTGGGAAGGAAGCACCAGTGGAAGTCCTTGTTCAAGTCATCTTACATAAAAGGCCACAGTCCCTATATGTCCCCAAGCGGTGATGAACCAGGTAACAACACAACAGGAGCGCTCACCTGCAAGGAGTCTGTGGTGTGGTTGGTAGGCAGCCCACTCTTGCCATAGCCTTGTCCGTGGGCTGTGAGCAGGCGTCCACACAGGTCGACTGCCGCCCTCCAGTTCCTGCAGCTCTGTAAGAATAGGAGCAGGCATTGTTAGCTGCACACACACTTTGCTTTGTGGGAGCAGCACCATCCAGATCTTAGCTAACAGGGTGAGGGCATCTGACTGGCTGGCACAGAGGCTAGTTGTTACTTGACAACATGGCCACTGTGACTTGGCAGTAAAAGTTCAAGGAACAGGTGTGTCAGGACATTCAGACCCCAACATTAGAAGTGAATGATACCTACAACATGGGGAGGTCCTACTGGACAGCTCCCGAACCCCTAATAAGACCTAATAAGACCGACTTCCTCTGTAGCAGAAAGGGCTAGACTATGATTTCTGTCAATGCATAATCAGTTCAATGTTGTGCTAATGTGTCTGTAGGAACAGCACATGAAGAGTCAGTGAACTAGGCGAAGGCAGGACTGCCCACCGACACACAGCACATTTCCTTCATGCTACATCCAGTCAAAACCTGAGGCATGCAAAGGCTGGTAACAAGGGCAAATGACTCGTTTGCTCGGGCTCCTTCCTGTACAGTAACAAAGGAATCATGAAGGAGAACTGCAGGACATCAGTGCTTCAACCTTTGTAGGAACTAAAAGATCCTCAAACATAGTTTCTCAACACAACTGGAACTAAACTGTGTCTGAGGCCGCCTGAGTCAGTCAACAAACAGGCTGCAACAGCTGCAATGGACAAAGTGGTGTGTGACCTCCTTACTGCTAGGACCTCACAGGGAGGACAGGCATTCAGTGCCTTTCGGGGATGGATGGAATGATCATGTGCATGGTGAGTGGCTCTCCAACAAGAAGTTTAGTGTGTGGGTGAGGTGGGTGTGCACAGCTGGGTGGCCAGACTGAACCTCAGATGTGATGCAGAGAAGAGGAAGGACAAGGAGAGAAGGGACAGGACACTTAGGGATCAGGCAGGGAAAGAAAAGGGAGGGAGCCTTTAGGCACAGCAAGCACCAGAAATCATGTGTGGGTTCCACCAGAAAGGGCTGCTTGAGGAAGAAGAGCCAGGCCAGCAGGGACAGGCAAGTGAGCATGGAAAGGCCTTCTGGGCCTAATCTAACGGGCTATAGGAAGTCTCTGAGGAATTCGAAGTAGAGAAGTGATATGACCTGCTTTTAAAGACATTTGAGTCTAGCATACATTTTTTTCTATGCATGAACTTGTGTACCTAATCCTCTTCTGGTACCCAAAACCAGTGAGGAAGCAGAACATCAGGCTGTGCTCATGGGAAGCTTCTGTGCGCACAGTAGGTCTCAGTTTTCAACTGGGATTCCTAGTAGATGTGCATGCTCCAGCTTCACGAGGTAGCTGAGGCAGGGGGCTGAGACAGAGGCCTCACTGGTGAAGGCTAAAGCATGCATTTAACCTCTCAGGTTCAGGGTTGGCATGAATTACAAGCCGAGGCCATGGAGTGTGCCTCATGGATGAAGTATTAACTGAGAGGCTGTTGTGGAGTCTTTCCATGGGGAGACAGACATAGTACCCCTCTTTATAGTCACCATGACAAAGTCCAACCTGGGGAGCCCATGAGTTTACTGTTTTCCTTAGAGAGCATCGGTGGGCTCAGGGAACCTCAAAGCAGTCACACCATCAGAACATCCCACCCTGGATGACAACTTCTCCACAGCTGCACAGGTGGGGCGCACCTTTCAGTAAACCTTCAACAGTCTATGTGCTCTACCACCTCCCTGATATTAAGAGGCTGCTTCAAGTGGCCACGGCTGTTCTGATGAAGATGCTGAGAGGTAATGGTTGATAACAGCTTACAGGGAAATACCCTAAGTGTCTGGCAGCACTCCAGCCAGCCCCACCCGCTGGGAGCCCTTTTCTTCCATTTTGGATGACAGTGTGCACACCAACTAAGCTTTCTCAGCTTCAATTCCTCCTTTTTTCGACAGCAGAGGTGACAGACTGTTCTGGCCCAAACATCTAGGAAACTCCAAGTGCTAGCTGGAGGATCAGAACACCCTGGAGCTTTGCCTCTTTCTGGTGAGAAGGACACTGTTCAGCCAGGAGTTCTAGACACTGGGAGGAGTCTATGGCTTTCCTCAGAGCAGGTCACACACAGTCCTTCAGTCTGAGAGGCAGCAGTCTGCTGCTTGGATGAACCTGGTGCTGTATTTCTCTGTGCTGTCTAAACCCCATCACCAGTTTCTATGTGGGACTTCTGCTCTGACTCATAGCTCAGAGAGATCTTTAGATTGGTTACAATAATTTACCCAAATGCTCTCTCCAAACTCAGCAATGCTCACACCATGCAACAAGAGCCGATGTATACTTGCTCTGAATTACAAACAGGAGAGAGTAAGAGGGGGAATGAGCTGTCAAGCAGGAGCCAGCTCTGGTCTGTGTTGGAGAAGACCCCAGTGCTCCCTTCCTATGCTCCTGCTTGGGCATACTGGCCCTGCCTACTAGTGGCACTTGATGTAAGCAGTTGGGCAGCCTTCCCTCAGGAAGAGACCTGTGTCGTAGGCAGGTAAGAGCATCCTAGTGAGCAGGAGAGGTAGGGACTCCAGAGGAAGATACATGCAAAGCTGTGGAGAATGGTGGGAGTAAGGGGATGGGGTGAGTGAGGGTGAGGGCACAAAGGCTCCTGAAGGTGGGCTGCAAAGGTGAGGCTGAGGCAGGGTGAGACAGGGGGGGCAGACTGGGAGGCAGGTGAGGCCACACCTCGGCAGTATCTACAAACTTCAAAGAGTGTTGGCTTAAAGGCTTCTTGAGTGCAATTATAAGGCCTGAGTAGATGCAATGAGGTAATGAGGAGAACTTTACAGCCAAGGCTGGCACCAATCTGTGTGCACTTGACTGGGGTGTGTGGAGAGGCTCCCAGGCTTCTCTGCCTTCTCTGAGTGTTGTCACAGTGAAATCATGGATTGTGCTTAGCTGTTAGAGAGATTCGTAGCTGCAACAGATACGGCATAGCTGCAAAGCCTTGTCTATCCACCCTGTGGCTGTCTATAGCAAATCCTGCTGTTATTTCAGGGTGGCTGTGACACGAAGGCAGACCTGCCTGGACTGGCACAGAGAATAAGACAGGCATCTTATTGGGCTAAGGCAATGATGACGAAAGAGACCTGAACGTCTACACTTTCTGCTTCTTCTCCCTTATTACCAACTCACAGTGATTACCAAACAGCTGCAGTATGGCAGAGGTGAGGAGTGAAACATTAAAAATCCAACCATCAGCCAGGTGGTGGTAGTGCATGCCTCTAATCTCAATACTCAGGAGGCAGAGGCAGGTGGATCTGAGTTCGAGGCCACTCTGGTTCACAGAGTGAGTTCCAGGACAGCCAGGGCTATACTGTTTCAAAAAAACAAAAAAACCCAACCTAACCCAACCCAAACCAAACCAAAAAAAGAGAGAAAAACACAACAACAACAAAACAAAAATATCCCTTTCATGAAAACTTGTGGAATCTGAGGGGAAGAGGGCTTGTGTCACAGGACTGTACAGAAGGGTGGGGAACCAGGCCAGTGATGACATACTAGGGGGTTGGGTGCAATGAATTTTAGTTCAGAATGTGGATCCAGGGAAATATGAGGGAGAGACAGGGAGAAGGGAAGGGGCATGATTCAACAACATGACATTTGGTTCAGCTTAACTCTAGATAACACAAGAATCTGTTGGATATGCATCAAGGGTGCACATGTGCAGGAAGAAGTGAGAAGATCCACACTTGCTCACATGCATTATTTCCAAGACCAGTCCCTCAGATGGGAAAAACCGCCGAAGGCTGCTGGGACCATGGTGCATGAAGTCTCCCGAGATAGCAAGCAGCCAGAGTGGATGGTGAACCCAGCCATTGTGGTCGGGAAACCTGTGGAGCTTGGGAACACACTGAGCTCAGGAAGCTACAAAGCAACAGGGAGGCAGGGTAGGAGTCAGAGGATGACCAGGGTGTTGGGCGGCCTGGTGACAGTGGGGACTCAGAGCTGACCAGAGTGCAGCAATAGCTGTAGGCCCAAATTGGCCCGTGCATCCAGATTCCAAGCAGGGGTGTGGAGCTGGGTGAGCTGGCCTATGCCTGCAGCCTTACACAGTTTGAGGTTACATAGTGAGCATGAGGTGTGGGGGTTTGAAAGAAAATGGCTCCTGTAGGCCCAATAGAGAGTGGTACCATTAGGGGGTGTGACCTTGCTGGAGTAGGTGTGGCCTTGTTGGAAAAAGTGTGTCATTAGGGGTGGACATTGAGGTTTCAGAAACTCAAGCCAGCCCCACTGTATCTGACTCTCTTCCTGCTGCCTGTTGATCTGGATGCAGAACTCCCGGCTACTTCTCCAGCACTATATCTGCCACCATGCTCCCATGCTCACCATGACAACAACGGACTGTCCTCTGAACTGTAAGCCCGCCCCAATTAAATGTTTTCCTTTAGAAGAGTTGCTGTGATCATGGTTTCTCTTCACAGCGATAGAAACCCTAACTGAAAAACCAGAACAAACCAGAAACAACCATGAACAAACAAATAACAACAATAAAATTCTAAACTCCAATATAAAATGGTGTGGTGGTGCTAAGATAATGTGTACCTGGGTAAGGCTTAGTTGTTTCTGGATAAAAAAATCATCCACATCTTTCTCCATTGAGGACAAGGATTCAACTTCTCATTGTGACAAATGGAAGAAGGGTGAAAAAAACTGAAAATGTTTTGAGATGGACACGCAGGTTAGAGGCCGCAGACCACTTATTTGCTCATGAAACTGAGAATGGGAGTTAACAATTGTTGCAGAGTGGCCTGGGGCAGCCCCAGGGGATGTGGGTGCCACAAGACAGCTATGGGTGTCTTGTGGACCAGTTCTGGTGCAACGGTGATTGCTTACTTGGTAATGACGCACAGTACCCTCCTCTGTACACATCAGGCACTTACTAAGTACGTGTCTCATACACTTTCCTTATTCTTGTCATTCTTTAATTGTTGGGAGCCCACAGATGGGTAGGGCCCTTTCCCTCATCTGCCTCTGTAAGCACACACCTGCATCAGCAGTGAGCTGCCCAGGGCTAATGCAACCCTTAGGGGACACATAATTATATCAATTATTCAAAAGAGTGTCACCTGACTCCTACTGGCCACCTCTGAGAACGGCCACTGTCTGTCCTGGTCTCTAACCCCTCCCAGCCTGCTCTAGTGCTGACTCACCTGTAGCATCTTCCTCTAATCGAGCCGACAGAGCTGGGGTGCGGGCTCGCCTTCCAGCCCTTGGTAAACCTCCTGCTCTTCATTGCCTCGTGCACATGCTCAGCATGGCTGCACTGAGAGAGTGGGACTCTGCTCTTGGGGATCAAAGAATCTTGGGTCTCAATGGTCAGTGGCCACCAAAGACCAACAGTGTCTAACAGTTTCACTCCTTAGCACTTCACTTCACATGGCGCTAAGGTGGAAATGAGTTTGGTGTGTTGGTACAAGCTGTGGAAGTCAGAGGACAACCTTGGCTATCATTCCTCAGATGTGCTCCATCCTGTTTTCTTGAGACAGGGTCTCTCGCTAACCAAGTACTCCGGACTGGCTGAGCAGTGAGTCCTGAGGGTCCATCGCCCTGTTTCCCCAGTGTGAGGATTACATGTGTGTGATGACAAAGGTGTAAAAGTATGCCTGGTGTTTTAACACACGTTCTGGTGATCAAACTCAGGACCACCTAGTTGCACAGTTAAGTGCTTTATTAGCTGACCCATCACCCAGCCTAGAAAGGTAGCATTTATCGTAGCATTTCTGATAAACAGACATTCAAAGAATTGGGAGCAGACAGTAAACTCATTGCAAAATAAAATGACGACACCCGCGGATCCCGGCCCGCAGCAGCTCTCTGCTCCCAGACCCGGTGAGAGAGAGACCCAACCGCCTGGTCAGGTGGGCACTCCTGAGGCCGCAGAGCGGAAGAGACCTCCAACACTGCTCACCCCTGCCCACATCCCTGGCCCAAGAGGAAACTGTATAAGGCCTCTGGGCTCCCGTGGGGGAGGGCCCAGGAGCGGCAGGACACCTGCCTGAGACACCGCCGGAACCTGAAAGAAACAGACCGGATAAACAGTTCTCTGCACCCAAATCCCGTGGGAGTGAGAGCTAAACCTTCAGAGAGGCAGACAAGCCTGGGAAACCAGAAGAGACTGCTCCCTGCACACACATCTCGGACGCCAGAGGAAAAAGCCAAAGACCATCTGGAACCCTGGTGCACTGAAGCTCCCGGAAGGGGCGGCACAGGTCTTCCTGGTTGCTGCCGCTGCAGAGAGCCCCTGGGCAGCACCCCACGAGCGAACCTGAGCCTCGGGACCACAGGTAAGACCAAATTTTCTGCTGCAAGAAAGCTGCCTGGTGAACTCAAGACACAGGCCCACAGGAACAGCTGAAGACCTGTAGAGAGGAAAAACTACATGCCCGAAAGCAGAACACTCTGTCCCCGTAACTGACTGAAAGAGAGGAAAACAGGTCTACAGCACTCCTGACACACAGGCTTATAGGACAGTCTAGCCACTGTCAGAAATAGCAGAACAAAGTAACACTAGAGATAATCTGATGGCGAGAGGCAAGCGCAGGAACCCAAGCAACAGAAACCAAGACTACATGCCATCATCGGAGCCCAATTCTCCCACCAAAACAAACATGGAATATCCAAACACACCAGAAAAGCAAGATCTAGTTTCAAAATCATATTTGATCATGATGCTGGAGGACTTCAAGAAAGACATGAACACACTTAGGGAAACACAGGAAAACCTTAATAAACAAGTAGAAGCCTACAGAGAGGAATCGCAAAAATCCCTGAAAGAATTCCAGGAAAACACAATCAAACAGTTGAAGGAATTAAAAATGGAAATAGAAGCAATCAAGAAAGAACACATGGAAACAACCCTGGATATAGAAAACCAAAAGAAGAGACAAGGAGCTGTAGATACAAGCTTCACCAACAGAATACAAGAGATGGAAGAGAGAATCTCAGGAGCAGAAGATTCCATAGAAATCATTGACTCAACTGTCAAAGATAATGTAAACCGGAAAAAGCTACTGGTCCAAAACATACAGGAAATCCAGGACTCAATGAGAAGATCAAACCTAAGGATAATAGGTATAGAAGAGAGTGAAGACTCCCAGCTCAAAGGACCAGTAAATATCTTCAACAAAATCATAGAAGAAAACTTCCCTAACCTAAAAAAAGAGATACCCATAGACATACAAGAAGCCTACAGAACTCCAAATAGATTGGACCAGAAAAGAAACACCTCCCGTCACATAATTGTCAAAACACCAAACGCACAAAATAAAGAAAGAATATTAAAAGCAGTAAGGGAAAAAGGTCAAGTAAAATATAAAGGGAGACCTATCAGAATCACACCAGACTTCTTGCCAGAAACTATGAAGGCCAGAAGATCCTGGACTGATGTTATACAGACCCTAAGAGAACACAAATGCCAGCCCAGGTTACTGTATCCAGCAAAACTCTCAATTAACATTGATGGAGAAACCAAGATATTCCATGACAAAACCAAATTTACACAATATATTTCTACAAATCCAGCACTACAAAGGATAATAAATGGTAAAGCCCAACATAAGGAGGCAAGCTATACCCTAGAAGAAGCAAGAAACTAATCGTCTTGGCAACAAAACAAAGAGAATGAAAGCACACAAACATAACCTCACATCCAAATATGAATATAATGGGAAGCAATAATCACTATTCCTTAATATCTCTCAATATCAATGGCCTCAACTCCCCAATAAAAAGACATAGATTAACAAACTGGATACGCAACGAGGACCCTGCATTCTGCTGCCTACAGGAAACACACCTCAGAGACAAAGACAGACACTACCTCAGAGTGAAAGGCTGGAAAACAACTTTCCAAGCAAATGGTCAGAAGAAGCAAGCTGGAGTAGCCATTCTAATATCAAATAAAATCAATTTTCAATTAAAAGTCATCAAAAAAGATAAGGAAGGACACTTCATATTCATCAAAGGAAAAATCAACCAAGATGAACTCTCAATCCTAAATATCTATGCCCCAAATACAAGGGCACCTACATACGTAAAAGAAACCTTACTAAAGCTCAAAACACACATTGCACCTCACACAATAATAGTGGGAGATTTCAACACCCCACTCTCATCAATGGACAGATCATGGAAACAGAAATTAAACAGTGATGTCGACAGACTAAGAGAAGTCATGAGCCAAATGGACTTAACGGATATTTATAGAACATTCTATCCTAAAGCAAAAGGATATACCTTCTTCTCAGCTCCTCATGGTACTTTCTCCAAAATTGACCATATAATTGGTCAAAAAACGGGCCTCAACAGGTACAGAAAGATAGAAATAATCCCATGCGTGCTATCGGACCACCACGGCCTAAAACTGGTCTTCAATAACAATAAGGGAAGAATGCCCACATATACGTGGAAATTGAACAATGCTCTACTCAATGATAACCTGGTCAAGGAAGAAATAAAGAAAGAAATTAAAAACTTTTTAGAATTTAATGAAAATGAAGATACAACATACTCAAACTTATGGGACACAATGAAAGCTGTGCTAAGAGGAAAACTCATAGCGCTGAGTGCCTGCAGAAAGAAACAGGAAAGAGCATATGTCAGCAGCTTAACAGCACACCTAAAAGCTCTAGAACAAAAAGAAGCAAATACACCAAGGAGGAGTAGAAGGCAGGAAATAATCAAACTCAGAGCTGAAATCAACCAAGTAGAAACAAAAAGGACCATAGAAAGAATCAACAGAACCAAAAGTTGGTTCTTTGAGAAAATCAACAAGATAGATAAACCCTTAGCCAGACTAACGAGAGGACACAGAGAGTGTGTCCAAATTAACAAAATCAGAAATGAAAAGGGAGACATAACTACAGATTCGGAGGAAATTCAAAAAATCATCAGATCTTACTATAAAAACCTATATTCTGGGGGGTTGGGGATTTAGCTCAGTGGTAGAGCGCTTGCCTAGCAAGTGCAAGGCCCTGGGTTCGGTCCTCAGCTCCAAAAAAAAAAAAAAAAAAAAAAAAGCAAAAACCTATATTCAACAAAATTTGAAAATCTTCAGGAAATGGACAATTTCCTAGACAGATACCAGGTATCGAAGTTAAATCAGGAACAGATAAACCAGTTAAACAACCCCATAACTCCTAAGGAAATAGAAGCAGTCATTAAAGGTCTCCCAACCAAAAAGAGCCCAGGTCCAGACGGGTTTAGTGCAGAATTCTATCAAACCTTCATAGAAGACCTCATACCAATATTATCCAAACTATTCCACAAAATTGAAACAGATGGAGCACTACCGAATTCCTTCTACGAAGCCACAATTACTCTTATACCTAAACCACACAAAGACACAACAAAGAAAGAGAACTTCAGACCAATTTCCCTTATGAATATCGACGCAAAAATACTCAATAAAATTCTGGCAAACCTAATTCAAGAGCACATCAAAACAATCATCCACCATGATCAAGTAGGCTTCATCCCAGGCATGCAGGGATGGTTTAATATACGGAAAACCATCAACGTGATCCATTATATAAACAAACTGAAAGAACAGAACCACATGATCATTTCATTAGATGCTGAGAAAGCATTTGACAAAATTCAACACCCCTTCATGATAAAAGTCCTGGAAAGAATAGGAATTCAAGGCCCATACCTAAACATAGTAAAAGCCATATACAGCAAACCAGTTGCTAACATTAAACTAAATGGAGAGAAACTTGAAGCAATCCCACTAAAATCAGGGACTAGACAAGGCTGCCCACTCTCTCCCTACTTATTCAATATAGTTCTTGAAGTTCTAGCCAGAGCAATCAGACAACAAAAGGAGATCAAAGGGATACAGATCGGAAAAGAAGAGGTCAAAATATCACTATTTGCACATGACATGATAGTATATTTAAGTGATCCCAAAAGTTCCACCAGAGAACTACTAAAGCTGATAAACAACTTCAGCAAAGTGGCTGGGTATAAAATTAACTCAAATAAATCAGTTGCCTTCCTCTATACAAAAGAGAAACAAGCCGAGAAAGAAATTAGGGAAACGACACCCTTCATAATAGACCCAAATAATATAAAGTACCTCGGTGTGACTTTAACCAAGCAAGTAAAAGATCTGTACAATAAGAACTTCAAGACACTGAGGAAAGAAATTGAAGAAGACCTCAGAAGATGGAAAGATCTCCCATGCTCATGGATTGGCAGGATTAATATAGTAAAAATGGCCATTTTACCAAAAGCAATCTACAGATTCAATGCAATCCCCATCAAAATACCAATCCAATTCTTCAAAGAGTTAGACAGAACAATTTGCAAATTCATCTGGAATAACAAAAAACCCAGGATAGCTAAAGCTATCCTCAACAATAAAAGGACTTCAGGGGGAATCACTATCCCTGAACTCAAGCAGTATTACAGAGCAATAGTGATAAAAACTGCATGGTATTGGTACAGGGACAGACAGATAGACCAATGGAATAGAATTGAAGACCCAGAAATGAACCCACACACCTATGGACTTGATTTTTGACAAAGGAGCCAAAACCATCCAATGGAAAAAAGATAGCATTTTCAGCAAATGGTGCTGGTTCAACTGGAGGGCAACATGTAGAAGAATGCAGATCGATCCATGCTTATCACCCTGTACAAAGCTTAAGTCCAAGTGGATCAAGGACCTCCACATCAAACCAGACACACTCAAGCTAATAGAAGAAAAACTAGGGAAGCAACTGGAACACATGGGCACTGGAAAAAATTTCCTGAACAAAACACCAATGGCTTATGCTCTAAGATCAAGAATCGACAAATGGGATCTCATAAAACTGCAAAGCTTCTGTAAGGCAAAGGACACTGTGGTTAGGACAAAACGGCAACCAACAGATTGGGAAAAGATCTTTACCAATCCTACAACAGATAGAGGCCTTATATCTAAAATATACAAAGAACTCAAGAAGTTAGACCACAGGGAAACAAATAACCCTATTAAAAAATGGGGTTCAGAGCTAAACAAAGAATTCACAGCTGAGGAATGCCGAATGGCTGAGAAACACCTAAAGAAATGTTCAACATCTTTAGTCATAAGGGAAATGCAAACCAAAACAACCCTGAGATTTCACCTCACACCAGTGCGATTGGCTAAGATCAAAAACTCAGGTGACAGCAGATGCTGGCGAGGATGTGGAGAAAGAGGAACACTCCTCCATTGTTGGTGGGATTGCAGACTGGTAAAACCATTCTGGAAATCAGTCTGGAGGTTCCTCAGAAAATTGGACATTGAACTGCCTGAGGATCCAGCTATACCTCTCTTGGGCATATACCCAAAAGATGCCTCAACATATAAAAGAGACACGTGCTCCACTATGTTCATCGCAGCCTTATTTATAATAGCCAGAAGCTGGAAAGAACCCAGATGCCCTTCAACAGAGGAATGGATACAGAAAATGTGGTACATCTACATAATGGAATATTACTCAGCTATCAAAAACAACGAGTTTATGAAATTCGTAGGCAAATGGTTGGAACTGGAAAATATCATCCTGAGTGAGCTAACCCAATCACAGAAAGACATACATGGTATGCACTCATTGATAAGTGGCTATTAACCCAAATGCTTGAATTACCCTAGATCCCTAGAACAAACGAAACTCAAGACGGATGATCAAAATGTGAATGCTTCACTCCTTCTTTAAATGAGGAAAAAGAATACCCTTGGCAGGGAAGGGAGAGGCAAAGATTAAAACAGAGACTGAAGGAACACCCATTCAGAGCCTGCCCCACATGTGGCCCATACATATACAGCCACCCAATTAGAGAAGATGGATGAAGCAAAGAAGTGCAGACCGACAGGAGCCGGATGTAGATCGCTCCTGAGAGAAACAGCCAGAATACAGCAAATACAGAGGCGAATGCCAGCAGCAAACCACTGAACTGAGAATAGGTCCCCTATTGAAGGAATCAGAGAAAGAACTGGAAGAGCTTGAAGGGGCTCGAGACCCCAAAATTACAACAATGCCAAGCAACCAGAGCTTCCAGGGACTAAGCCACTACCTAAAGACTATACATGGACTGACCCTGGACTCTGACCCCATAGGTAGCAATGAATATCCTAGTAAGAGCACCAGTGGAAGGGGAAGCCCTGGGTCCTGCTAAGACTGAACCCCCAGTGAACTAGTCTATGGGGGGAGGGCGGCAATGGGGGGAGGGTTGGGAGGGGAACACCCATAAGGAAGGGGAGGGGGGAGGGGGATGTTTGCCCGGATACTGGGAAAGGGAATAACACTCGAAATGTATATAAGAAATACTCAAGTTAATAAAAAAAAAAAAAGAATAAAAATTAAAACCAAAAAAAAAAAAATAAAATGACGAAAGTGTTTACTTATACTAACAAAGAAACACAAATTATAAAGAAAAAAGCAGATGCCTTTGTTTGCCTAAGAAATCAGGAAAAAGTTTCAAAAGCCAGAAGTGGGGTCAAATAAGCAGGTACTGAAGTGACAGGGAGATAAAGGAAACAGAGCCACCGACAGGTCTTCATGTTCTGCCTCTGTAAGGGTGCTGTGATGAGGACCTCCCACTGGCTGCTATGTATGCCAGGGCTTTAAAGTCCACGGTGGCATTCCTGGGAGAAATGCTCAGCACATTTCCATGCCTGGCCTGCTCAGCTTGCTGCTCACCTGACCCCACCATGGCCACCACTCGCAGGCTGGAAGGATTGTGGTAACTACTGGAGAACCAAGCAAGACTGTGGTGGCCAGCTGCTGGAAGCAGAGAGAAGCAGGAGCAGCTCCATGGAAAGTGCATTTGAGAGCCAACCCACTGTGTCATCACTCAGGCAGGCCACCACCGCCTTTCCTATACTCTGGGAGAGAAGGCTGAGCAAACTAGTTGTTGGTGGAGACACAGACTGCTTCACACTGGTTCTGCACCAGGGAAGGAGAGCAGAATAACAGGAAAACTGAAGGGTGGAGGTGTGGTGGCAATGTCATTGAGTTCCAGTGAAAGCTCCACCATTACCCAGCACAGGGACAACTGGGTGGGGTCAACAAGCAGCCTCCAAATATGTTCTTTCAATGCCGCCCAGTTTTCTTAGCATTAACATTTCACATGTAGCTACTTCAAGGGTTAGACTAAGTAGGGCCACACTTGGGTCAGTAAATATGGCTGCTAAAAAAGGGACTCTCTAATGTAAGGAAAACATACCTTATATATAAAACTATAGAGAAGTATTATGTGAAATTTGAGTAGCATTTTTGTAAATACACCTAGAATTACCTTCATGTGTGTGTGTGTGTGTGTGTGTGTGTGTGTGTGTGTGTGTGTGTGTAATATGGAGGAGGCCTTGTACGTATCCAGATCTACACTAATACAAACACCCATTTGCAAGCTCAGGCACATTGGGAATGAAAGCCTCCCTGCACCCTCTCTGGGACAGCTCCCCTTTTCTGGCCCTCTAGAAATGGGCATGTCCATTACTCTCCTCCCACTGCAGTGGTGGCTCCAACCACACCCTACCCAGTGATGGCCTTTCAATCAGTCCTTCAGAACCAGAGCACACAGGAGCTGCAGGTGACTAATGAGCTCTCCCATTTGCTTCCTGTGGCCACACAGCCTGCCTGACTCTTCAGCAGTCACACCACTCCTTCCAGCTGCCACATGGTGGCCATGGCAGGATCCACAGGCAGCAAGCTGAGGTCAGGTGTGGGAGTGTGTTGAAAAGTTTAAGGATTTAGACCCAGGAGCTCTCTGTACCCTTGCTATCAGCAGGCGCAAATCTAACCAATGGACACTGTTAGAAAACCACATGTAGGCTGTTTTCATGCCAGACTTCCTCCAATGCAGCCTACAGCTGCACACACACAGTTGAGGGCACTGGAGTTAGAATGCAGTGAGGACAACTACATTGGAGGTTGTGTAAGAAAGAAAGACCCCATGATGGTAAACAAAGGATCTGAAAACCTACAGCTTTTGGTACCCCCCCTGGGGTTCCTGAAAACCATCTCCTTGGATACCAAGGGATGACTGTAATAGATACTGAATCTCCTAATGTTAAGTTTTATGATACCACATTGTATGTTGGTATCTGTTTAACACATTAGAAAGTCAATTAGAATTTGTATGTAGGCAAAAATACGTAATGAGAAAAATCTGTGCACATATTTTAGAAACAATTCTTATACAGTAAAGGCTATTTTATAACTACTCTGTATAGATATCTACCACAAGTAAAATACTTAAATGTGCAATAAAATTATTTGTAAGGAATTTACAGATATGAAGTGATCCATAAATGATTAAAAATAGTAAATGTCCCCTTCCAATTTCCATCTGTGCCCAGAACTGACCCTGTGCCAGCGCTCTTTGTACCCAGATCCTGCTGGGAGAGAGCTGGACTCCCAGGAGTGCTGACATTCCTGAGAGCACAGGTAAGACTACCACTTCTGCTCTGAGGGACCAGCCTGAAGCCCTCAAGACACAGGCACCTAGGAGCAGTTTGGGATAGGATCCTTTTGGTTTCCATCTGTGCTTGGAGCTGACCATATGCCATAGCTCTCAGTACCCAAGTCCCAATGGGAGAGAGCTGGTCTCCCAGGAGTGTTGACACACAGGCTTATAGGAGGGTCAAACCACTGTCAGAGACAGCAAGACCAGCTAACAGCAGAGATAACCAGATCGTGAGAGGCAAGTGCAAGAACCTAAGCAACAGAAACTAAGGCAACTTTGCATCATCGGAACCCAGTTCTCCTA
The DNA here is from genome assembly GCF_021556685.1 of Rattus norvegicus. NCBI lineage: Eukaryota > Metazoa > Chordata > Mammalia > Rodentia > Muridae > Rattus > Rattus norvegicus. Next base: position 51,606,926 of record NC_141539.1, read on the forward strand.
CCACAGCAAGTTCTGGGTACCCCAACATACCAGAAAAGCAAGATTCTGATTTAAAATCATATCTCATAATGATATTAGAGGTCTTTAAGAAGAACATAAATAACTCTCTTAAAGAAATACAGGACAACACAGGTAAGCTGAAGCCCTTAAAGAGAAAACAAACAAACAAAAAAAAAATCCCTAAAAGAATTACAGGAAACCAATCAAACAGGTGAAGGAATTGAGTAAAACCATCCAGGATTTAAAAATGAAAATAGAAACAAGAAAAAAATCACAAAGGGAGACAATCAAGGAGGTAGAAAACCTAGGAAAGAGATCAGGAGTCATAGATATAAGCATCACCAACAGAATACAAGAGATAGAAGAGAGAATCTCAGGGGCAGAAGATTCCATAGAAAACATTGACACAACCTGAAAAGATAATGTAAAACACAAAAAGTTCCTAACCTCAAACATCCAGGAAATCCAGGACACAATGAGAAGATCAAATCTAAGAATAAAAGGTATAGAAGAGAAGAAAGCTTCTCAACTTAAAGGGTCAGTAAATATATTCAACAAACTTACAGAAGAAAACTTCTCTAACCTAAAGAAAGAGATGCCCATAAGCATACAAGAAGCCTACAGAACTCCAAATAGATTGGACCAGAAAAGAAATTCCTGGGGTTGGGGATTTAGCTCAGTGGTAGAGCGCTTGCCTAGGAAGTGCAAGGCCCTGGGTTCGGTCCCCAGCTCCGAAAAAAAGAACCAAAAAAAGAAAAAAAAAAAGACAGAAATTCCTCCTATCAGGTAATAGTCAAAACACCAAACGCAAAGAACAAAGAAAGAACATTAAAAGTAGTAAGGGAAAAAGGTCAAGTAACATATGAAGGCAGACCTATCATAATTACACCAGACTTCTCACCAGAGACTGTGAAAGCCAGAAGATCCTGGACAGATGTTATATAGACACCAAGAGAACACAAATGCTAGGCCAGGCTACTATATCCAGCAAAATTCTCAATTAACATAGATGGAAAAAACAAGATTTCCATGACAAAACCAAATTTACACAATTATCTTTCCACAAATTCAGCCCTACAAAGGATAATAGATGGAAAACTCCAACACAAGGAGGGAAACTACACCCTAGAAAAAGCAAGAAAGTAATCTTCTTTCAATTAACCCAAAAGAAGATAACCACACAAACATAATTCCACCTCTAAGAACAAAAATAATAGGAAACAACAATCATTGGTCTCTGACATCACTCAACATTAATTAATTAATTAATTAATTAATTAATGGACTCAATTCCCCAATAAGAAGACACAGACTAACAGACTGGATACATAAACAGGACCTTGCATTTTGCTGCATACAGGAAATGCACCTCTGTGACAAACACACACATTTCCTCAGAGTAAAAGGGTGGAAAAAATTTTCCAAGCAAAAGGTCCCAAGAAACAAGCTGGAGTAGTCATTCTAATATCAAATAAAATAGACTTTTTTTTTTTTTTTTGGTTCTTTTTTTTCGGAGCTGGGGACCGAACCCAGGGCCTTGCGCTTCCTAGGCAAGCGCTCTACCACTGAGCTAAATGCCCAACCCCTAAAATAGACTTTCAACCAAAAGTCATCAAAAAAGATAAGGCAGCATATTTCACACTTGTCAAAGGAAAAATGAACCAAGATGAACTCTCAATCCTATCAATGCTCCAAATGCAAGAGCACCTACACTCATAAAAGAAACAAAGCACTCGTTGCACCTCACACAATAATAGTGGGAGACTTCAACACCCTACTTTCATCAATAGACAGATCATGGAAACAGAAACTAAACAGAGACACAGTGGAACTAACAAAAGTTATGAAAGAAATGGATTTAACAGACATCTATAAAATATTTCATTCTAAAACAAAAGAGCATACCTTCTGCTCAGCACCTCACGGTACCTTCTCTAAAATTAACCATATAACGGCCACAAAACAAGCCTCAACACATACAAGAAGGTAGACACGATCCCATGCATTCTATCAGATCACCATGGACTAAGGCTAGTCTTCAAAACCAACAAAAACAACAGAAAGCCCACATATATATGGAAGCTGAACAATGTTCTACTCAATGATAACCTGGTCAAGGAAGAAATAAACAAAGAAATTAAAGACATTTTAGAATTTAATGAAAATGAAGACACAACATACTCAACTTATGGGACACAATGAAAGCTGTGCTAAGAGGAAAACTCATAGCTCTGAGTGCCTCCAAAAAGAAACTGGAGAAAGCATACACTAACAGACTGACAGTACACCTGAAAGCTCTAGAACAAAAAGAAGCAAATACATCCAAGAGGAGTAGACAGCAGGAAATAATCAAACTCAGGGCTGAAATCAACCAAGTAGAAACAAAGAATCAACAAAACCAGAAGCTGGTTCTTTGAGAAAAATCAACTAGATAAACCCTTAGCCAGAGTAACCAGTGGGCACAGAGACAGTATCCAAATGAACAAAATCAGAAATGAAAAGGGCGACATAACAACGGAATCTGAGGAAATTCAAAAAATCATCAGATCCTACTACAAAAGCCTATACTTAACAAAACTGGAAAATCTGGAGGAAATGGCCAATTTTCTAGACAGATACCAGGTACCGAAGTTAAATCAGGAACAGATAAACCATCTATACAGTCCCATAACCCCTAAAGAAATAGAAGCAGTTATTAAAAGTCTCCCAAGCGAAAAAAGCCCAGGACGAAATGGGTTCAGTATAGAATTCTATCAGATCTTCACAGATGACCTAATACCAATACTCTCCAAACTATTCCACAAAACAAAACAAAAAAAAAAAAAAAAAAGAAGGAACACTGCCCAATTTATTCTACAAATCCACAGTTATGCTTATACCTAAACCACACAAAGACCCAACAAAGAAAGAGAACTTCAGACCAATTTCCCTTATGAATATTGATGCCAAAATACTCAATAAAATTCTCTCAAACTGAATCCAAGAACACATCAAAACGATCATCCATCATGATCAAGTAGACTTCATCCCAGGGATGCAGGGATGTTTCAAAATACAGAAATCCATCAATGTAATCCACTATATAAATAAACTCAAAGAAAAAAACCACATGATCATTTCATTAAATACTGAGAAAGCATTTGACAAAATTCAACACTCCTTCATGATAAAAGTCCCGGAAAGATCAGGAATTCAAGGCCCATACCTAAACATAGCAAAAGCAATATAAGGAAAACAGTAGCCGGGCTGGAGAGATGGCTCAGTGGTTAGGAGCGCTGACTGCTCTTCCACAGGTCCTGAGTTCAATTCCCAGCAACCACATGGTGGCTCACAACCATCTGTAATGGGTTCTGATGCCCTCTTCTGGTGTGTCTGAAGACAGCTACAGTGTACTCATATAAATAAAATAAATCTTTAAAAAAAAAAAAAAAACAGTAGCCATCATCAAACTAAATGGAGAGAAACTTGAAGTAATCCCACTAAAATCAGGGACTAGACAAGGCTGCCCACACTCTCCCTACTTATTCAATATAGTACTCAAAGTCCTAGCCAGAGTAATCAGACAACAAAAGGAGGTCAAAGGAATATAAATTGGAAAGGAAGAAGTCAAAATATCATTATTTGCAGATGATGATAGTATAGTTAAGTGACCCCAAAAATTCCACCACAGAACTCATACAGCTGATAAACAACTTCAGCAAAGTGGCTGGATACAAAATTAACTCAAACAAATCAGTAGCCTTCCTCGACTTAAAGGATAAACAGGCTGAGTAAGAAATTAGGGAAACGACATCATTCACAATAGTCATGAATAATATAAAATAACTTGGTGTGACCCTGACAAAGCAAGTGAAAGATCTGTATGACAAGAACTTCAAGTCTCTAAAGAAAGATGTTGAAGAAGATCTCAGAAGAGGGAAAGACCTCCCGTGCTCGTGGCAGGGATTAATATAGTAAAAATGGTGATCTTGCTGAAAGCAATCTACAGATTCAATGCAATCCCCATTAAAATTCCAACTCAATTCTTTACTGAGTTAGAAAGAGCAATTTGCAAATTCATTTGGAATAATAAAAAACCCAGGATAGTGAAACTTTAGTTCACTAAATATTATTTCTCAAAAATAAAAGAACTTCTGGGGGGAAATCACTGTATGGTATTGGTACAAAGACAGACAGGTAAATCAATGGAATAGAATTGAAGACCCAGAATGAGCCCACACACCTATGGTCACTTGATCTTTGACAAAGGAGCGAAAACCGTCCAGTGGTTAAAAAGACAGCATTTTTAACACATGGTACTGGTTCAACTGGAGGTCATCATGTAGAAGAATGCAAATTGACCCATTCTTATCTCCTTGTATAAAGCTCAAGTCCAAGTGGATCAAGGACCTCCACATAAAACCAGATACACTCAAATTATTACAAGAAAAAGTGGGGAAGAGTCTCAAACACATGGGCACAGGGAGAAATTTCCTGAACAGAACACCATTGGCCTATGCTCTAAGATCAAGAATCGACAAATGGGACCTCATAAAATTGCAAAGTTTCTATAAGGCAAAGGACACTGTCAATAGGACAAAATGGCAACCAACAGATTGGGAAAAGATCTTTACCAATCTTCCATCCAACAGAGGGCTAATATCCAATACATACAAAGAACTCAAGAAGTTAGACTCCGGAGAGCCAAATAACCCTATTAAAAATGGGGTACAGAGCCAAACAAAGAATTCTCAACTGAGGAATATCAAATGTCGGAGAATCACCTAAAGAAATGTTCAATATCCTTATTCAGCAGGGAAATACAAAACAAAACAACCCTGAGACTCCACTTCCCATCAGCCAGAATGGCTAAGATCAAACACTCAGGTGACAGCAGATGCTGTCACCTGAGCATCTTCCTTTTTTGTGTTGTGAGCGTCTTCCTTTTTTGTTCTCTGCTTTATTCCTGGAAACAGCATCTCTCACTGTACCAGAGCCTTGCTTTTTTGGTTTTGCTGGCTGGCCAGTGAGGTCCTGGGGCTCATCTGTTTCTTCCCCAATGCTACAATGACAGGAGTAAATATGGAACCAGGCCTGCCTTTTATGTGGGTGCTGGGGATTTGAACCCAGGTCCCATGCATAAGCACTCTTATCCAGTGATCCATCAATCAGCTGTCAGCCCTTGTAATGTTTTAGCCTTGACTGCCCTGGAACTTGATTTGCAAACCTGGCTGTAGACTCAGAGGTGTGCCTGCCTCTGCCTCCCCAGTACTGAGATTGAAGACGTTCCTCACCATACCTGGTTGTAAGCGATATTTTTGGCATATCTTTCTATACCTGCACACGGGAGGTTTTTACTGTTGGCTGATTTCTTGTTTTGAGGTATTTCTGAGAGCACAGCTCAGGCCTAGAAGCAACCCGCCTGCTTCTTCCTGGAGGGCTGGGCTTTTGGGTGTTCTTTTCTTTTTGTCTTGCCTTTTGTGAAATCCTGTCTTTACTGCCAATCAAAATCCCTTTGGCCTCTGCTCTTTTTCTGTGGTGTTGAAGACAAGCTCAGGGCCTTGTGCATACTAAACCAGTGCTCTGCTACTAAGCTATGACCTTATCCTTTCTGCAGGAACTTCTGGAGTGTATTTTGGATCTTTAAGTCAGGATCTGATGTAGATTAGACTGGCCTTAACCTTCTTCACAGCTGAGGCTGGCCTAGAACTTGGGATCCTTCTGCTTCCCTCTCCCAATCTCCTGCTGGGGTTGCAGGTGTGGGCCACCACAACTGGTCTTCCAAGAAGTTTTGCAAAGCCTAACATTGGAAGTGGGGTCAAAGGTTATCAAGCATCCATGTGAAGGATGATTTTTATGTAAACTTGATACCTACTATAGTCATTTAGAAAGAGGCGACTTTAATTGAGAAAATGGTCCTTTCCATTATATTGGCCAGGGAGAAAACCTGTAGTGCATTTTCTTGACTGATGATTGATGTGGGTGAACCCAGCTCAAAGTGGAGAAATGCCACCTCTGGGCTGGTGGTCCTGGGGCCTATAAGAAAGCAGGCTAAGCAAGCCAGAGGGAGCAAGCCAGGAAGCAGCACTCCTCCATGGCCTCTGCATCAGCTCCTGCCTCCAGGTCCCTGCTTGAGTTCCTGTCTTGGCTTCCCTCAATGGAGCCCTTCTGCCTCAGGCTGCTTTTGTTAACAGTGTTTCACCACAGCAGCAGAGACCTGCCTAGGACCATCCATGTCAGCAGCTGCTCTCAGGCTCCTCTGTAGGTGGTTTACGGACTCCTTGCTCTAGCTTTGGCTGTGCTGCTGACTTCTGCTAAGCCACTGGGGTTGGGGTGCTCCTGCTCTGTTTATGCATTTGTGACATCTGATGGAGTTGAGCACGTCCATATTTACTGGCCACCTAGCTCTAGGAGCCTCTTCATGTCTTTTACCTCTTTTCCTACCAGCCCATTTCTTCTTCACAGTCTGAGAAGTTCTCTTTATGTTTTGAATGCGGGTCTTCTGTCACTTCCACATATTCAAAGCTTTAGATTTATTCAGTCTTTTTCGTCCTTTTCCTTCAATGTTTAGGTTTTTGTGGAGGTGTTGGTGGTGCTGGGACTGACGCTGTACACACTGGGCAATCACTCCACCACTGAGGTACCCTCCCTGCCCAGAGCTACTTCTCAGGATCACTCACCCACCCCCTGCTGTTTGAAGTGATAATTATTTTCTTAGTGTATTTTTGCTATTCTCAGCATCTTCTACCTTCTTGTTTCCCTTCTATTTTCAGTGTTAGATGTTAGAAATGTTTGGTAAAGAAATATTTTTTTTAAAATATTTAAAGTTAGAATTTGAAGCATGCCACATAATGTGTCCAAGGAATCTTACAGAAAGTCTGTCTCTACTGGATACGCCATGCAGTACTCTGATGATGACCTTAGTTTGGAAGGAGAAAAATTTCTAAATTTAAATAAATATTACTTTCTAAAAACTAGGAAATAAGGCTCTGAAAACTGAACACAGGCATTCTCTGATTTCCAGCATTAGGGCAAATCGCCCAGTGTGAAATATCCGAGTGATTAGAGTAAGTGCACTGCTCGCCCACATGCACTCAGAACACCACGGGAGTGACTAAAATGGCCTTCTCTCCAGGCAGTGACATTCGCTTATCTGTAAATTACAGTCTTAGAACACTCTGACAGTGTGACTTAGGAAAATATATTCAGAAGCTCTTTCCTGTCCTTAAAGATGGCAGGAATTACTTAGGACACAAGTAAACACCATGGTCTTTCTATAAACACACCCGTCTTGAGCTGCTCCCTGGGTCCCTGCAGTGGGATCTCAAATGGCCTCGAGCATTTTCAGTGTATGGGAGCATGATAAAAGCATGCATTAACATAAGGAAAAACTACAGACGATAGAAACACACCAGGCAAATAGATTACAATCAGTATCAGGCCCATGAGTACATTAGAGATGTACTGGGACATGAATCCCGCACATTTTTTTTTTAAGTCTAAATTGAGGAGGGGGAACAAACGGCCACCCCTTGCCATGGAAAGGTCTGCTCGATTACCAGCTCACATGGGCAAGGAGATGGTCACCTATAACCTCGCCAGCAATGACAGACACTTAAAGTAGCTGTCCCTGCTTTTCTTTTTTTTAAACCAGTAACTTCCTTTTTTTTTTTTCTCCAATAAAGTCTTATTTTCTTAAAAATCTTGCTACATTCCCCAGTCTGGTCTCAACTCATAGTTCTCCTACCTCAGGCTCAGACTGCTCAAATTACAGGAACCTGTTGACCTGCAGAGCAACATAAAGCCTTAATCACAGGAATAACCACAGAATCATTTGAGTAAGGGAACCAATGGGACACTAGATTGACATTTACTAAAAATTAAGCCCTAATTGTTAGGTATATAATACACCCCAGCATGTGAGTCACTGACCTTTCTGAGCACACATCGGTAGTGTAGTGAAAGATGTTGACAGGAACAGTAACTCTGGGGGCACACTGTTGTTGGCAGACCCTGGGTTGGGCTGACAGATGCCTGCCATGGTGACAGCTGCCTGCTTCTGTCATCGGACAAAGTCTCTACTGGGGTCCAGTACTCTTCCAGGTTATCTAGTGAAGACCTGTGTGTGTTTCTGGTGACCACACAGTTGTTCTAGAACAGTGGTAGAGAAGGGGAGACATGGAGCGTTTGACCTCCCCGACTCTGGAAGGATCCCTGAGTGCCCTCAAGTGGAAAAGCTGGGACTCTACCCTGGACACAGAAAGCCCAATGGATTCCTGGTGGTGACTGGACTCAGGGAACGGTTACTCAGGCACTGAACAAGCAGCTATGTGTGAAGGCACAGTGGCGAGAGAGAAGCAGCAAGCCAACATTCACTACCAGGGTCAGGAAAGCTGGGGTGCCTCTCAGGGCTGGGATGCTGTCCCCTCAGGCCAGCGAGTCTGGGGTGTGAGGTTTTAGGAAACAGTATCACATCTGTAAACCAGCGTCCACTACACAAGTGACTGGGAAGTCACCTTCAGAGAGTCAGGCCAGCCACAGGCTTCTGCTATCAGTTTTCAGAGCCAAAAGCCTGATGTGTGTTTGCTGAATAAACACATAAACTGAGAAAACACAATATGAAATTTGTTTCAAGTCCATCAGGCACAGACACACGGAGACACACAAATACATCTAGAGACACGCAGACAGATACACACACAGACACACTGTTATATACATAGACACACAGAAAGACAGACACACCAGTTTTAGTCACTACTGTGTAAAGTACCCCAGTGCACACAGTCAGTGGTTCAGTCCATAGTTCAATACTATGTCCTGCGGCAGGAAATGACAAAGGTCCATCAGAAAGCACGTCTTCTGGGGCTGTGCATACCTACGTAGGCACCGCTGGGATACATAGAACACTGCCGTAGGTTCTTGTTTTCTAATCTGCAAAGTGAGGACTTTTGGGTGGGAATAGTTCCCCCAAACATGCCCCTCCCCACTTTTGGGAACAGGTTTATTTAGTGTCATGGTTTCAAATTACAGTCCATCACAGTGAAAAAGGCAAGAAGGCAGGGTAACTTTGTCCTTTGTGTTAGACTGCCCCCCCACCCCCCACCTTATTTTGCTGATTAGGAAGCAGACAGTTTTAAAAAACAAAAATAACCCTCCCAAATTCCCAGCTACTGAGACAGGTCTCCTGTTGCGTAGGCTGGCCTTGAACTTACTGTGTAGCTCAGGATGACCCTGAACTCTGATCTTCACCTCTTCAGTGCTGGTATTGCGTATGTGCACCACAACATCTGCCTTAGTTTTCCACTGATTTTTTTAGAAAAATGAAAAGCTCATACACTTCCCTCTTTTTATTCCCACAAAAGATTCAAAAGCAAGACTTCCACACAGAACGGACATGGTGGGAGAGCTATGCCTAGGCTGGCCTGCAGCTTTCTAAGTCCATCCCCTCTTGAGGCCCCTCTGGTGATGCTCAGGGTCCTGGAGGCAGCATGGGCATATGTTCCACTGTCCTTCTGTGTGAGCTTTACACCCATCTGTGGTGGTCTGGATGAGAATAGGCCCATAGGCTCAGACACTCCAATGTTTGGTCCTCAGTTGGTGGAACTGTTTGGGAAGGATTAGGAGGTGTGGCCTTCTTTAAAGAGGAATGTCACTGGGGCAGGGCTTAGATGTTTTAATACCCATGGCACTCTCACTGTGCTCTGTTTCCTTCTTACAGTTCTTGCTCCAGCTGTCTGCCACCTGCTACTTCCTTTCTACTATCACATCTTACCCCGTTGGACTTTGTGTGGCAGGCCCCACACAAAACCTCCTTCTATAAAGGAGTTTTATCATAGCAATAGAAGAGTAACTAAAGTCAGTCAGTCAGTCAGTCAGTCAGCCAGCCAGTCAGTCTGTCTGTCTCTCTCTTAGTCTGCTACCTAGACCAAACTCATCTCAAGCTAGTGACCCTCCCGTATACTGGAAGCATGTCACCACCTTGCCTGGCTTATTCTCTATTTCTCTTTTCAAAGCATACTATTTATTTATTTATTTATTTATTTATTTATTTATTTATTTATTTATTTATTTTGCATGTCTGTGTGTGGGTGGATGTGCATGTCATGTGCATTTCTGGATGTAGGAGATAACATACAGAAATTGGTTCTCTCCTTCCACCATCTGGGGATCAAACTCATGCTATCAAGCATGGCGGTGAGCCTTTACCCACTGAGTCATCTTACTAGCCCCTCTTCTTCCATTTTCTCCAAACCAGCATTCTGACTCTCCTGTTTCAGCTTCCTGCCCAGAGCCAACGCTCTACAGTTCTCTATACACAGTTCTTCTGTGCACAGATTCTGTCAGTGAGATAGCTGGTTCCCGACTGTCAGGATGCTTGTTATAGGGCTAAGTTTTCATGATATGGTTCTGCTGCACCCTAAGTGTCAGACTTGCCCACTGACACTGAAGTCAATATTGTCTGAGGACAGAGTGCTAGAAAGGCTCAGTGTATTGCCAAAAAATTGGCTTTTTTAGGTGTGCGTGTGAGCAAGCTCAAAAAGGTTTTCTGGGCAAAAGACCAGAGATAAAAAGACAATTAAAAACAGATACTGAAGAGTAAGAAGGAAATCTTTAGGTGACAGGAGAAAATTTCAGTTATTTTTCCTTTGGCCTTTGGAGAACACAGGTGTCATATGTGCAGCTAAGAAGACACTGGGGCAAAAACTGCTGCTTTAAGCAGGAAGCACTAGGGCAGAAATCAAGCCCCAAGGGCAGAAGTCCTAGATGATGCCACCATGGAGGATGTCTCGGCACAGCTTCCTGAAAGGCCTGCATGTCTACGCCCTGGAACAAGGTTTCCATTGCTGGTTGTCAATTACAGAGGCAGCCTGACTCCTTCTGAACCATGGAAGACAGATGTCAAAAATGATATGTAGGGGCTGGAGAGATGGCTCAGAAGTTAAGAGCGATGGTCGCTTTTCTAGAGCTTCTGGGTTTGAATCCCAGCACCCACATGGTGGTTACCACCCAGCTGTAACTCCAGCCCCAGGGTACTGGATGTGGTTGCTACTCTGTAGAGGGACTGTGGACACACATGGCACACAGACATGCATGCAGGCAAAACACCCACATATACATGCAAACTTAAAATTTACAAATAATACATTTTCTAATTAAAAAGTTAATCCTTCACGTGGCTTGGGCATCTGAGTTCAAGACAACCTGTCAATGAAGGAGAAAATCCACTCTGATCTTCTATCCCCAGCTGTGACTGAGGACACCTCTCAAACTTCTGTAACCTCTGTCAGGCAAGACCATGTGAGGTTTACTTGCTGTTCACATCTGCGTTAAACGTGGAACTGATGTCAGTATGAGACTGGGCTTACCTTACTCCGCACTGACTGTAAACTGCTTACATAGCTAAGGCCTTTACCTGAGGTGAAGGGTGTGACACTCCACATTGGGCATCTCCAACATAAACCCAGAAAGCTTTTTTGTTTTTAGTTCAAATGCTAACCCTCACTTGATGGAAAAACATTTTTTTTTTAAATTTCATTTTCTTTATGTATTGTGTGCACGCAAGTGCATGTGCCTGCATGCATGTGGAAGTCAGAGGACCTCCTTGTTAAATTTGGGGATTAAACTCAGGTCCCTGGGCTTTACCCTCTGAGCCTCCTCACCTGCTCCCTTCACCTTATTTAGATGATCTGCAGTTACTCCTTAATCAAAGTCTAAGTCTCTCACATAGTTTATCTTTAGGTCCTACTCAAATATTATACCTTTAGCTTCTAAAACTTGCTTGAAACAGAAAACTAGTTATGACAGGGAAAAAAAACAAAACAAGCAAAATAAACCCAAACCCAAGACACAACTCCTGAAAAAATGAGTGGTAGAAAGCAGAAACCAAGTGAATCCTTGGGTCTGTTCATCACAATCAGGAGTGACTGGATGGCCAGAGCAGCGGCTGGACCTCCCATTGCTTTAGTCAAACACATGGCTTCCCAGATCCCTTCCACGAGGCATGCCCACTGACCGTGTTCAGACATGGACATCATGATGGAGGAGGGGGGCAACACCAGAGTTCATGAGTGAGGTGGGGGGGGGGAGGTGCAGTCTGAGTCTGACATAAAGCTACCATTTAAGAGCACTCTTTTATCAGAAGGCTGCCTGAGGATTCCTTCAGGAGACACAGACAATCCATCTCTAGGACTTTCTCCTAATAATCCAGAGGAGCACCAACACTGCTGAAGCTCTCCCACAATCCAGAATTCACTGGAAAGAAGTCAGCAAGTGTGGTGCTAGCAGAGTAGAGAGACCTGTTCATAGAAGAGAGTGAAATTTGACAGTGTTCAGGAATTCACCAGTTACACAGTGAAATGACCATCAAGGCAACGAGAGAGCGAGGAGGGTCCCTCAAACCTGTGAAAATGAGGCCAGTCTGGGTGACAAAGTGAGATTCTATCTCAAAAAATACAGATGAACAAACAAACAAAACAAACAATCCAATTTGTTCTAGCGAATGGGAGTCTCTGCTACCTGGCTGCCTGTAGTCAGACTGTTCAAAGTAACCAGATGAACGTCAAATGATCCGCATGCTAATTCTGGGCTCTTTGCTTCCCAGGACTGACATCAAACACTACAACGCATTCTCTGCAACAGCTTCTTGTGCTGTATTTAGAGCAATTAACTTCCAGGGAGGGACTGTGAAGGAAGCCAGGCCTTAGCAAAGACAGTTGAAATCGGGGTGTGGTTACTTACGATGAGCTGCTTCAGCCCCACAAAGGACTGTTCCACCGAGCTGGCATTTAAGACTTGCCTCTTTGCTGCAGCCTTCTCACCCAGGAAGCGAAGCATCAAGTCTTTAACTGCATCTCCCTGGTAAGAATGTGGGAGAGAGAGGCAGAGGTAATGAAATGTTTACAGCTTTGCACAAGAAAACTGCAATCAGCCAGAAGCTAAGCTATAACTTCTACAAGATTCCTAGCTTTACGACTACTCTTTATTTTGAGAGAAAAAAAAAAAAGAAGTATATCACCACAGCATCAGGTATTCAGTACAGACCACAGGCCACCCCTATGAGGTGATAGACTCAGAGACGCACCATGTGGAAGATTAGACAGGCTTGTGTCACACCAGCTCCTCAAGCTTACTGGGATGCCTTGTGTGTGTGTGTGTGTGTGACATTACCTCCACCAGCATGCTGGTGGCCCCTTCTTAAGGATAAGTCCACTAGCCAAGTACAGTCTGAACAAGACTCTTGCTGCAGTCTTGGACCCAGGACTTATACTTGCTGGAGTGGGAGGACGCCCATTAAAACCGTCTCTGCACTGGGCCATTTTTGCCTCCTAACTTCATTCTTTTTGCTTTGTCCATCTGGAAGCAAGATGGAAGACATTAAGTGTTACGTCAAGCATTTTGTTTACAGACGAGCAGAGGAGGAGGAAAGGCCCATGTGAGTCAATGGGGAGAAAGGTCCCAAGGCCTGGAATGATGGAGCAATCAGACACGAAGCATGGGACATGCCAAATGAGGAGTTCACAAGCTCCCAATTGAGGTGGTTGATGTACCAAGTCGGTGACAAATGGGGACAAGTATTCAGTATGCTCACACCCAGGAGCTGTGACAGCACAGAGCACTGTGCTGCGCAGGCTGCCTAAGTCAGCAGAAGGTCATCTGGGCTCTGTGCTGTTTCTGGCTCTGTGGTGGTTGAGCCTGGTGTTTAAAGAGGCCAGACCATGTATCCTACTACACTGGGTCAAATATTTAGTAGCACAAATTTGTAATTTCTGCTTTTGGAGAATAAGGTTAAAATGCTCCCACTATCACAGCCACGAGAGTAACTGAGTGAATTATAAGCAACATTTAAAGAGCAAATAAAAAAGGGCTAAAAAAGTGTGATCCCATGAACTACAAAAATCCTACCTGTGCCAAATTCAGAGAATTTCTGGAGCTGTGGGGGCAGAGAGCTCGGCAAAAACCAAACTCAAATCTGGATCTCCTGTATCCCAGTGACTCTCCCCACTAATGAGATCACACTGTAAATATATTTTATCCTTAAAATTCTTTTCCTTAAAGTTTAGTTTCAGGAAAGATGGTTCAGCAGGTAACAGTGCTTCCCTCGCACCACACAAGCCTGGCAACCCGCACTCAGTCCGGGGAATCCAGGCAAAGGTGGAGGGGAGAACCAACTCTATCAAGTTGTCTCTGACCTCCACATATACTCTGTATGTAGAACATGTACACACACACACACACACACACACACACACACACACACACACACACACACACACACACACGCGCGTGCGCACACACACATGCACGCACATGTAAACACACATGCACACATACACACTGCACAAACTAATAATGTAAAAATTAAAAAAGGATGTTATAATAGCAGACTCTTTGGGTAGAAGGTATGGTTGACTAATCAATGTCGAATTTAAGACAGCCCAAAGCTGTCACCACACATCTTATGACACATCTTATGTCTGCTGTGTTCCAAAACTGAAGGTGAAGATGGCAAGAAAGATGCTGGAGTTGTCTACTTTCCATCCCTCATGGCCACCAGAATGAGGAGAGGAAGCTGTGCTGCTGCAATGGGCTGGGATGCGACTGCAACCTCAGGTCCACTCTAGCCCAGGAGAGGATGGAATCGTGGGGGGGAAGGCGAGTAAACCACACCCTTCTCCTGAGCGGCATGAGTGTTCTTGAAGGTCAGAGTGCTGGGATCTGAACTTGGGTCCTCTGAAAGCAGCAAGCGGTCTTGATTGCTCAACCATCTCTCCAGTTCAGCCCCAGGACTGATTAAATCTTTACATTTTCTCCTTTTTAGATGTATTTATTTTATATGTTCCAGTGTGTTGCCTGCATGTGTGCATGTGCATGGCTGAAACCTGAAGAGGTCAGAAGGAAGTCTCAGAACCCTTGGAACTGGAGTTATGGGTGGCTGTGAGCTGCCATATAGGTGCTGGGAAATGAATCTGAGTCCTCAGAAGAATATCAAGTGCTCTTAACCACCAAGCCATCTTTCCACCCCAGAGAGGTTAAATCTTAAGAGCATCCTGGGAGGAAGCACATGTGAGCTACAGAAGACAAGGTGTCCCTGTGCCTTTAGAAATGCAGATGTAGTAAGTTTTCAAACTGACAACAGCTGGGGGAATAGAGATGGACTAATAGCCCTATGATTAAAAAAAAAAAAAAAGAGGGTTTGGCTTCAACAGATAGCATAAGACTATGTACTAGCAAGGCCCGAAATAGGGAAAATCTCTGCTATAGATATTACTCACTTACATTAATGAGTTAAAGAGTTTTTAAAGTCAGGCAGTAAATAGATACAAGGGAAAAAAGATTTAAAAAGTAGCATAGATAGCAAAAGGTGCTTGATATTGAAAGCAACAAAGAATGCAGATTCAGTTTCCAAGGAAGTAGCATGACATGGCCACTGGGACTGTAAAGTAAAGCAACAGCATGTCCCCAAATGTACTGGGACAAGCTCACGGTGCTGGACACAATGTAAACTGACATGTCCATTTTGGAAGCCTGCTCTGCTACTTACCACAGAGTTAAGCACACATTTTCCATAGACAAGCTAAGGAAACCAATGGCTCACATCTACACACAGGACTACACAAATGTCTGGAGCTGGAGTTACAGGAGGTTGTGAGCTCCTGACCTGGGTGCCAGGAACAAAACTTGGGTCTTTGGCAACAGCAAAAAGCACTTTTAACCACAGAGCTACTTCTCTAGCCCTCTAATTCTACTTTAAAAAGGAATTGGTTAAGGATAAAACTAATGTATATATGTATGTATGTTAGTTATAGGTCTTTTGAAGCAAGGTCTCATATAGTCCAGTGTCCTAGGATAACTATTGCTGCGATGAAACACCATTCATCATTGAAGGAAGTCAGGACAGGAACTCAAACAGGGCAGGAGCTGATGCAGAGGCCATGGAAGAGTACTGCTTACTGGCTTGCTCTCCTTGGCTTGCTCAGCCCAGGATTACCAGTCCAGGGATGGCACCATGAATCACTGTTAGCAACTGTTCTACGGCAAGATCTAATGGAAGCATTTTCCCAATTGGGGTTCCTTCCTTTCAGATGACTATAGCTCCTGTCAAGTTGACATAAGTCAGCATTCCTAGTTTCAGTATAACCTTGGTACTTAGGTTAACCCTGAACTCCTGATCCTCTTGCCTCCACTTTGCAAACACAGGGATATAGGTGTGCACTAACTATGCCTGGTTTTATCTGTCCTCAAAAAGATATTTAACTGACACAAAAAATTATGTGTATTCAGTGTTGTTGATTTATTATTTGGATAGGGTGTACTGAATAACACAAATTAATCAAATACCACTACTACCATAGTTACAGTGTGTGCATGAGTGTGTGTGTGAGTGTGTGTGTGTGTGTGTGTGTGTGTGTGTGTGTGTGTGAGATATTTAAAACCTGCTCTCATAAACTCTAAGTACTCTAACTGGGTCATCATACTCATATTAGATCTCACTCACCCAGCTTACCTTAAATGTGGTTTCTACAAATTTCTACGGTACTCTCGGCCTGGAGTTCAGATTTTTTGTTTGTTTGTTTTTTGATTCTATAAGAAAGAATATGTAGTATCTGTGTTTCTTTGCTTGAGTTATTTCTTTTACTGTTACATCCTTCAAAGACTAGATAACCATCAGCTACATGAACCAAATGTAGCAAAACTGTTTCAAAAACAAACATAACAATCAAAACTACTATGGCATTCTGCCACGCCATTCCAGGTTTACCCTCAAAGGAAGTCAAACACATTCTCTTTATGTTTGTACCCAAAGTGGATACTCAGGCTGACTGCATGGCTCTATTATGAACAAGGCTTTACTGAACGCGGGAGTTTGGCGTTTTCTAAGATACTGACTTTGACTTCACTTGGATCATGTGGTAATTCCAGTGTCTTGAAGCACCTCTATGCTGCTTTCCATAATGGCTTACTAATTTACATTTACTGTGATTACTGCTCTCACCCGTCTTTTTGCTAACAGTCATCCTAACAGGAATGAGGTGACACTCTCTTTGACTTCCATTTTCTAGATAATTAGAGGCAACTTCTAGTTCTTCAGCTCAGACATAGATCTGAAACCTAATTTGTCGTCTTTATGGTAGATATACACAGCACAACGTAAGTCAGAGGGCCTGGAACCTCGGTGAGAGCCCTGAGAATGTCAGCTGGTGCAGACACTATAGGAGATCCTTAGGGAAAGTCTATAAAAAAAGAACTATTATGAGGTGGGTGTGGTGGCTCAGGATTGATCCCACACTCAGAAGGCTAAGGCAGGGGGACTATGAGTTTGATGTTAGCCTGAGTTACACTCAAATTCAAGGACAACCTGGGTTATGTAGAAAAACTGTCTCAAAAACAAACAGAACAAATGAAACCACCATATAATTCAGCTATGCCATTTTAGGTTTACCCTCAAAGGAAGTCAACACACCACAGAGGTACCTGACCATCCACATGTACTGCAGCACTGGGCCTACAACAGTCGAAACGCAGAACCAGCCTACATGCCATCAACAGATGACTGGATAAAGACAAGAGGGCCTAGACAAACAATGGAACTTTATGCACCTATAAAGAAGAATGGAGTTTTGTCATTTTCAGGGAAATATATTCCAGTAGACACTGTTTTAAATGAAATAAAGCAGAACCTGAAGACAAATATTACATGTTTCCTGTCCAATGAGGACTCTACATTAAAACTACAGGATGTGAAAGTAAAAGGGGACTCTATTGGGGGAGGGAAGGACCCAAGGTGGGAAGCAAGAGAGTACACAATAAAAGGGAAAAGAGAAAGACAAATATCTTATGCTCTTTTTCACATGTGGCGCTTAGATTAAAACACGAATGCATGCACACACCATGACAAGCAGAATGCCCTCTGGAGGAAAGAAGCTGGACAGTAACAGCGAGGACAAAGGAACGTGATGGGAGGTGAATATGAGCAAAGGACATGCTATCTGTGTATGGAAATGTTACAATGAAAATCTGTGATACTCTGTGCCTGCTACCCATGATGAAAAGGAATGGATGCCGTCTATGTGGGTGAGCTTTATGTGAACGTGACACAGGCTAGAGTCACCAAAAGGGAAGGAGCCTCAATTAAAAAAAATGCTTCCATAAGATGGGGCTGCAGGCAAACCTATAAGGCATTAGTGATAGATGGTAGAGGGCCCGGACCATTGTAGATGGGGCCATTCCTGGGCTAGTGGTCTTGGGTTCTATAAGAAAGCAGGCTGAGAAAGCCATGGGGAGCAAGCCAGTAAGCAGCACTCCTCCATGGCCTCTGCATCAGCTCCTGCCTCCAAGTTTGTGCCCTGCTTGATGATGATGAGCTGTTATATGGAACTGTAGCAGAAATAAATCCTTTTTTCCCCAAGTTACTTTTGGTCTTTTTTTTTTTTTTTTTGGTCACAGCAACAGTAACCCTAACTAAGACACCATCCAGCAAAGCACTTGGATAAAAATGTGCATGTCCTTGTGGGATGCTACTATAGCTGAATACATCTTTCCAAACATAACTCTAAGGCTTCTCTAACTTAATTTGATTGCCACCAGAGTTGCTGAATAAATAAGTTTAAAAAAAAAAAACCCATAAAAAAAGAGACCCTTAGATACTAAGATAAGCCAGTTGGAAAACAAACATCAAATGTGAGTATTTATGGAGCTGACTTAGAACAAAGGACACTCTGCCCACAACAGTGTCAGAGGGAGAACATCTGATTGGCATCTTCACAGAAGAGAGCCACATCCACACTGATGGCTCTGCAGGACTGACAACCGATTAGAACTTCTTGACTATAACTCTGGAGAGTTACGGACCCACATCTAGACTCTTCTGCTTACCCAGTCTCCATCATCCTGCTCTGGGTCTGACCTAGTCTACTGACTCTCAGCTAGCACCATTGAAACACACTCTTTCATAAAGACGTGTGTGTGTGTGTGTGTGTGTGTGTGTGTGTGTGTGTGTGTGTGTGTGTCTATCTGGGGGTATGCAAGCCTGAGTACAATGTCTTCAGAAGCCGCAATTGTGTTGCCTCCTTTGGAGCTGTAGTTACAGGCAGCTGTGAGCTGTCGGATGTTGGCACTGGGACCAAACTCTAGTGCTCTTGAAGAGCAGCAAGCACTGAGCTATCTCTCCAGCCCTGGAATGTATTCTTTCATTCTTTAATTTTTTTCAAAATATTATTTTCTTTTATGTCTATGAGTGTTTTGCCTGCATGTATGAGAGTGTAAACTACCACGTGGGTTCTGGGAATTGAACCCAGGCCCTCTCTCAAAGAGTAGTCAGTGCTCTTAACCACTGAGCTCTAGAATGCATTGGTGGTATTTTTTGGGGCAGGGAGGGCAGGGAGGGCAGGGAATACACAATGGGGTCCTGGAACACATTCTGTAGACCAGGCTGGCCTTGAACTCAGAAGTCCAATTGCCTCTGCTTCCAGAGTGCTGGGATTAAAAGCACTCTTACACAGCCCCACCTTAGAATGCATTCTCTTTTTTTTCCATTAATTTATTCACTTTACATCCTGATTGCAGCCCCTCCTCCTCTCAGTCCCCTCTCACATGGCCTCTTTCCTAAACCCCCTCTCCTTCACCTCTGAGAAGGGGAAGGGCCCCTCTGGGTACCAACCCACCCTGGCATCTCAAGTTACTGCCGGACTAGGTACATCCTCTCCCACTAAGGCCAGACAAGACAGTCCAGTTAGGGGAACAGGATTCACAATTCAGGCAACAAAATCAGGGAAAGTCCCCACTCCAGTTGTTGGGGGGATCTAACAGACTATTAGGCCCTAGCAACACAAATCTAAACATGTCACCAGACAGCATCGGAGACCTATGGCAAGTGCTCCCTCCTTCCTACTTCGCTGCAACAGCCTACCTCATGTCCCCACACATGTATCTGCTAAGTGACTTGATCCATGACTTTCTTTTGTTCTATGACTGTAGAGGTACATATACAAGTGCTTCTGTGTTGGAACATGTTATTCAAGGTGACTTAAGTCCAAATTCCCAGGCCATGGTCACTCACATTTGACTCTGAATAAACTATCTTTTATTTTATTCCCTTTGCAGTAAGAGCTGCATTTTGCATGATGATTGTAAAAACCTGGTTTGCATGGAAAGCCAAGAGGAAGAATTCTTTGTCAAACCAATCTCAAGCCGTTGGCAAAAATACTCTACAGCATTTCAAAGTGAAGTGCAATCATTTTTCTTTTCTACCCCAGGAACACAAAGATTTTCCAGCATAATGTAGAACTGACGAGAAATGGAGCAGGGGAACATCCAGCACATGTGCCGCTCTGAGGTGTGGGTGTGTTAGCTCAAACTCCACTTCCCATAAAGTAGAGGTGAGGAGGACAGGGTAATTTAGAGGAGGCAGAAAGAAAACAACAGCATCATAGTTGACCCTGGGAAGGGGCTCTACGTGTTGTGGGTGCTCCCAAACCCAGCTGGCCAATCAATGCACTACTACTCCATGGTGGCTTCAGGAAAGGGCCGGAGTAACTAAAGCCGGGATGAGGAGGGTGGATCATAGAGCCTCCAGATTTGACCTCATTGAAGG
This sequence comes from Rattus norvegicus, assembly GCF_021556685.1. Lineage (NCBI taxonomy): Eukaryota > Metazoa > Chordata > Mammalia > Rodentia > Muridae > Rattus > Rattus norvegicus. The sequence goes on from NC_141539.1 coordinate 51,627,498, forward strand.
TAGCCCTGCTCAGTCATGTTTCGAGACAGGATTTCTCTGTTTAGTCCTAGCTGTCCTGGAGCTCCCTCTGTAGACCAGGCTGGCCTCGAACTCACAAGATCCTCCTGCCTCTGCCTCCTGGGTGCTGGGATTAAAGGTATGCACCACCAGGCCTGGCCTTGGCCAATTTCTTAATGGCCTACATCTGGAGAAGATACTCTTTCATTATATAACACTGCCCAGACCCTGCAGACACTTAGCAATTTGCTAACCTCCCAGTGCTTTTGAGAACTAGGGTAAACCAACCATTGCCTCAAGTTGACCCTCTGGGGAACCATTAGGTTAAGGCCTCCTGCCCCGCCCTCCCCTGCATTCCAAGGGCTAGAGGAAGGGAGCAGGGTAAACAACAGACACTGGAAGGCACTGAAGGCCACCTTGCTGCTCCAGGAAGTAAGAAGTAGGTAGGACCTACATGCCTAAGAAGCACACTCAGTATGCTCTGCTTAGGAGGCTGCAGTTATAGCTGCTGTCAAGCTTAGTATAGGGCAGCCAGAGTTAATACAGGTCTCCCTGTTATACATGTTTCTAGAAAGAGATTACATCCAGTGACAACATATGGACATAGAAATATGCCTCATCTTACCTGAATGTTGTCAAACTTGAGGCCGGGCATAGTGAGGTTCTCCTTGTCTATGAACACGGTGCCATACTGCTGGGTTGCTACTGACATCAGTACTTCTCTGGTCGCCTGACTGGGAAGCCATGCGTCATTCCTCCGGTCCATCTCGCTCATGCTCAGGGCTGTGGCGAAGGGGTCATCGCTCCCAGCAAACACAGCCTGGATCTGTGAGAATGGCTTTGGAGATTCAGGGACATCCAGAGCGGCCCGAGAGACACCGGATTCCAATCTATCCATCCTTGTAGAGTAAGATGGGCTGGTGGAATCGGGTGACTTTTCCCCTACAGGGACAGTGAGTGAAGACAGCTTTTCTGGAACCGGGGAACCAGCGTTGGGATTACTGACCGAAATGAAAGTAGAAGTTGTGAAGGAATCAAAGAAGTCAGAGGCCAAGGAATTAGAGCTCATTGTATCTCCGAAAAATGTACTCAGGCTGGGACTGGGCTGGACCATGGGAGGAGGGGTCTTGGCTGATGTCTCGCTGGTGCTACTGAAACTGGGCGATTTCACCATCTGGGACTCGAAGCCATCTTGTAGAAACAAGTGTGGCTGGGAGGAAGTGGAGGTGGCCTGGCTGAAGATGGTGCAGACAGGCAAGGGCTCGTCTTTGGAGGAGGACTGACTGGAGGACACTTCTGAGGTCTGCTCTTCTCGGGGCACAAGGCTGTCTTTAGGCCCCACTTCCTCCGTGCCAGCATTCTCCAGTGCAGGCATGGCCGGCACATCTTCCTGGGTTGAGTCTTCCTTCAGGGAGGCTCTGCTATCAGGGGTCATGTCTGAGATGTCTCTGGGAGTATCGTCTCCATCGGTCTCACTGCCATTACTCAGGGTGTCCACCACTTCTTTGTCCGTGCTATCGGGCAGTCTGTGGTCGGTGGCACCTCTGGGCGGCTCCCCGACATCCTGCAGACAGCCGAGGTCGCCCACATCACCCTCGCTGTTGTTCGGAGAGTCAGAGATGAGCACGCTCTCCATCATGTGTTCATTAAGCTTATCTCCGAAGTTGTGAGAACCTTCGGATGTGGGCTCCGTCTCTTCAGACGCAAAGTCATCTCCACCGAGATCAATGGTCTCCTCATGGTACAGCGGCTGACCCTCCTCCTCCAGAGGCACAGGCTCTGAGATGGTTTCAGGACCGGCCTGGGTTGGAGGAGATGCCTCACTTGGGCTCTGCTCACCATCCTTAGCTGTTTCCATGTTGTCTAAAAATAGAGACAGTCGTGACTCACACCTCTGTTTATTTCATGTTTTGGTAAGTAACTTGCTTTTCTTTTCTGAGAGAGGCTCTCACGTAACCTGGGTGGACTTGAACTCACAACCTCTGCAGTTCCAAGACATAGGCTGTGCTTTTTATCTTGTCCCTCAATGAAACAAATGTTTAACAGTTCTGCATGTAAATGGCACAAAATTAAAAGTTTTTCTAGTTTACTTATTTTTAATTAGGATAAAATACACGTAAAATTTACTAGCCACCATTTTTAAGCATTCAGTTTAGTAACATTTAGTACATTCTCATTATTGTCCAATTTATCTCCAGAATTTTGGTCATCTTGCAAAACGAAGAGTTCTATACCCATTTAATGACCCCCTGAACTCACACAGAGGCAAACACCATCCTGTTTCCCATCTTTTATTTTTCCTAGGGACCTCAAGTAAGTAGAATCATAAAGCATTCATCATGGCACCCTTGGTCCACTGCGATATATAGTGTAGCAGTGAGCAAGTGCTGTCTGCCCTTACTGTGAAGCTGGAATTTACCCCTCTCCTTCCCCCCATTTCAGGCCCAACCATGCCTATCTCATATTGTCCTCTAAGGGCCCTTGTCTGGGTACTGAGAACAGCAACACATCTTGACAGTAAAAACAAGCTCTTGACAACAGCTAGAAGGTAACTATTGGCAACAGACTATGAAGCTCATCCATGGAGACTGCTCTGCTCTGCCCAGGACCCTCCACTCAGAACTCCAGCAGGACTACTGCTCCGACAGCAGACTCATGGGGGATGTTGTGAGCACCAACTTGATGCCTTTTGCTCCCTCTTTCAATCAGGCTGCGGTAGTCGTCTCTATTGTTGGCTATTGTGAGCCCTGACTGGATGAGCTTTTGCTGTCTACAGGTTGCTTCAGTCTGCTGTGTGCTCTCTCTCTCTTTGCCTCCTAAAATGCCCACTCATCAGAACTGGAAAGCACAGCCACCATAGTTCATTCTTCACTGTGCAGAACACCCATGCTGCAGCATGAACGGGCTTCCCTTCCCTCTGACAGGTGAATAGCAAAGGCACTGCAGGCGTGTGGCATTTACCTGTTAAGTGGATACTTGGGCTTCTTCTAGCCTCTAGCAATTGTGCCCAGTGCTTTTGTGAACAGGATGTGTAGGTTTACTTTTGAGCCTCTGGCTTGAATTCTTTGGTACAGCAAATTACTATTTCAATGGCCAGAGACCAACACGCTAGATCATGGCCATCACATTTTGATTGTTTGCTTTTAAAGACAGTGTTTCTCTGAGTACCCCTGCCTGACCTGGAACTCACTCTGTAGACCAGGCTGGCCTCGAACTCAGAGATCCGTCTGCCTCTGTCTCCTCAGTGCTGAGAGCAAAGGTGTGAGCCACCACTGTCAATAGTAATCACTTCTTTATTTTCAGAAGGAACTGCAGTTTTTCTACTGCAGTTTCCCCAGCTCCTGCAACAGCAGTATGCGCACTCCAATTTCACTACACACTGGCTGATACTTTTTTTTTTTTTTTGCATTTACTTAGCTTTTTAATATGTGTGAGAATTTGTTTCTATACAGCAAGGTCTTAGGTAACCTAAACTGGCCTTAAATTTGTTCCTGAACTTCCTGCCTCTACCTCCCAAATGCTGACAGGCTCAGCACCAACGCCTTGTCTTACTGTATTTATTCATTTGTGTATTTATGGTCAGAAGACAATCACCTGGAAGCAATCCTCTTCTCCCATCATGTGGGCCCTGTGCCAACTCAGGCTATCAGCACTGGTGGCAGACACCGAGACATCCTGTCAACTCTTGTTTTAGTTTTTAGACTTTATTCTTTTTTCTTTTGAGGAGTAGGGGTATCTCCCTATTTAGTCCAGACTTAAAATCTTTCCTATTGCAATCTCCTGAACGAAGGGTTTACAGGATTGAATCACTTTGCCCACACAACACTACTCATTCTCTAAGGCAACCCATCCTCTATCTCTTCGCCCGACTTTGGCTTACTGCAGTGCTTAATTGTGGGGACATGACAGACCGAGGACAGCAGGAGCAAAAGTTGGGGCAATACAAAAACATAGCATGGGAACTGGTGATATAACGCGGGGACCTACTAAGCATGCTCACGACCCCGCACTTTGTACACATAAAACCTAGGCCAGGAGGGTGTGTGCCTTGTCCAAAACCACAGGGAGCATTCAGAATTGGCTAAAGCCCAAAGAAATCAACCCCTGCTGGGGCTGCTCTACGTGGCCGAGAGCGGTGATTATGCGAGGACGCCGCCCTCCGTAGGAAGATCGAGGGTCCCGGCGACCCTCCTCACTGCGACCCGCTCCTCACCTGCCACCCGCCCCTGAGGTCCGTTCACCCACAGGCGAAAAGGGTCCGAAGAGCTGACGGAAGACGGGAAATAAACTCAAGATCCAAGGTCCCGCACTTGTGCGCCTGCGTATTCTAGCCACTGAGACCCGACTTCCGCACATGCTCAGTGCGGGAGCTGCTAGCTCTCCAAAGGAAACCGGGTGCATTTCCGGCCCAAGAGCTGTGGGCGGGGCCTAGGACCAAATTGTGTAGAGGATGGTCCTGAGATTAAAGAAAGTCATCTGTCCTTGGGCCTGTCACCCACCAAGAATGCTTTTTCCTAGAACTTTGTCTTTGTGCTTGCTGATTCTCCACATTTCCTACCTTGTGTCTATGGCAATGTGTGCTAACATCTGTAAAGTGGGGAGGAGTAAGGAGTGTCAAAAGTCAGCCTTGCTTGCTAAACTCGTGTTTGAGAACTGTTCTCAGCTCAAGGACCTTGCTTTCTTGATTTTTTTTTTTTGTGTCACTTTTTTTTTCTTCTGACAATGTAAAAAGACAGCTCTCATCTCAAAGGGGAGAAGAATTTATTCTGGAGCCAATGTTGAGTGACTATAGTTTGGGAACATTGATTCAGGTTCCAAACCTTAAATTATGCCCAACACGATAACAACTTGATGACGTTTTACAACAACAACAACAACAACAACAACAACAACAACAAAAACCCGTACACTTGCCAAGCACACTTTGGAAGCAGTGGGTAGGTGGGTTACCACACAGCAGGGACCACTCTGCTGTAGGCCTCAGGTGCTATCTCATAACTTTTATAGTTTTGGGATTGGTAGGAACTAGTGGAGAGAGGTTTTATCAGAAAGTCAATGTGAGACACGGGTTGGCAGTGGGTGACTACTATTGGGGCTAATGGTAGCATCACAGAAACTGCTGTCACGCTGTCAAGAGATACTGGCAACAGTCACAGACACAGAAGAAACGCGTGCATAAGATTCAGAACTTCATAGAACCAGGCCAGTTAATTTCCTATGTTCATTCTAATCTTGCAGTGTTTTCCATGCCAGGACATACAGCTTTCCATCTCGGAATGCTCTGGATAGTGTAGATTGTGGGCTTAGCTGTGTCGCTGTGCACAACTGGGTAGTCGTGTGACGACGTGCACACCGCTCGCTGTACCTCCCTGCTCACCTACATCATCACTATCGTCTTGACTCAAGCTTGCAGCTGCTTATCTTTAAATGGACTTGCAAGAGCTTGCTTCTGAGGCTGGATCAAAGGTCCTGGCAGTAGGTTGGGCAGTGCCCTGGTGCCCAGGACCACGGTTTAGGAGTAAAGCACTGCCAACCATAATGCCAATTTAACTGCTCTCCTTAGAGCTCAGGATCTGAGAACCAGGGAGCATCTTACAGCTTAAGAGCGCTGCCCTGATGGCCATACAGCCCCGCAGCATTTGTTCCTGGCCCCGCCCTCCAACCCAGGACCTCAAGGAGCAGCAGGCCCTCATGAGAGCCCCAAATGAGCATGCGCAGAACAGAGGCACAGCTGCTATTGGCCACCGGGGAGGAGAGTATTGATGACGTGGCAAAGAAAACAGGAAGTGAGCCGTCAGGGAGCCGGTCTCGGGCTCGTAGTCCATTTTTAGGCCGGGAATGAATGGGTTCTGGCCGATCCCTGGTGAGGCGGGACTCCGGCTCTAAGGCTTGAGTAGTTCGGCAGGCAGAGTATCATGGAAGACGACGCCCCGGTGATCTACGGGCTGGAATTTCAGGTGAGCATGGCGGAGTTTGAGGGTCGGCGCCGGCAGAGCCTGGCCCTCACCAGCGAGCGCGCTCACTCAAGTCTGGTTCCAAGGATTCTGGGCTTCAAGGCCGGGATTTGGGGAGAGAGTATGTGCGGGGAGTGTAGCCGAGTGAGGCACAGGGCTGGCATGGATGGCAGAGGGTGAACACTCGGCTCCTCAGGTAACTTCATTACACTCGTACTTCTGGGGCCTTGAGTAGCAATTATTGAGCATTGAGGTGTGTGTTGGATACTGCTCAAAACAAGAGCGTCAAAGAGGGACCTCGGGGGAGGGGAGTGCTGTCTGGCTGGGTGTTATGAAGCATTTTGTTCACTCAGGTTGGGAATATACTTGCGTTTTTTTCTTATGAATTTTTTATTTCAATAGCTATTAAACTCTTTACAGATTCGGGTCAATAGTGGGATGGGGGTTTCCATCTCCCAAGGGAGTTCTTCAGACCTAAACCATGATTTGCTAAGAATTCGTAGAGATTTCTGCTATTCTTAGCGCCTTTCTGTGTACCCAGAGCTCCCGTGCTAAGAATCAGGATGCCTAATCTACACTCCCTGCCTTTGACTCTTGTCTATTCCGATCATTTTCTTTGTTGTCCTGGGAATTACATCTGACATCTAGATGGGATCAAATCCAGTGTAGCCTCATTGCCCCCACTCCTTTCTTTTGTGATCCTTCCATAAAAATAAAATCCTTGAATACTGTGTGTTTTTGAACACAGATTTGTAATGATTACTTTGTGGGGTTGCCCTTGACTTCTGATGGGAGGAGAAAGTCAGCTCTATGCAGATGATTCTATATACCCATTTTACAGATTAAAGGATGAGAATATGGATGCATAGAGGGATCCTATGGGTCAGGCTAAGGTCAGACAATAAAGAATAGAATGAGGATATGCCTAGATAATGTACTGAGTCTGTTGAGGGTGTTTATCCTATGTGGACATCAGTGTATTTACTTACAGAATGAGAAGAAATGTGTGGAATATGTTCAGGGTCAATTTTTAGTGTTCCTGTTGAAACCTAAGTACAAGTGGAAGTTACTGGAAGATGTTTCAGTTTATCTCAAGGATGCCTGTCCATGAACTGTGATGGTTTATAAATGAGATGTATAGCCCCAGTAATCAGTGTAAACCTCTAGGCTCAAAGTGGGCAGGCAAGCCTGACTTAACTGAGACAGCACACACACATGTTCAATGAACTGTGTTCAGATTGCTCTGTGTACTACCAACAGATAGGCTCCAAGCTCAGGCATGCCTGATATATGAGTGCAAAATGGCAGAAGTGGACAGGGGGAGGTTGACTTAAAATCTGCGCAAAGAAGTGACACTCAAAGTCAGGGTGCAGCAATCTTTTGCCAGGGAAAAGCTCAGTGGGAGTTTCAGAAACACTGCTGGGAGGATTCAGAAAATGCTACAGGGTCTGTGCCAGAATCAGCCTGCTGCTTCCTGAGGAAACCCGTGTACTTATGACTTCCCACAGATGTATGCTTTTCAGGTTTTTTTTTTTGTTAAAGATTTATTTTAATTGTGTGCATATGAGCGTTTTCCCTGGATGCATGCATGTGCCCCACATGTGTGCCTGGTGCCCAGGAAGGTGAGAAGAGGGCTTTCAGTTCCCTAGAATTGGAGTTACAGATGGCCGTGAGCCACCAGATGTGGATGCTGGATCCTCTCCATGAGCAGCAAGCCCTCCTAGCTGCTGAGCTGGCTTTCAGCACATTGTTTTTCCATCTTTATGGCTACTTACAGGAACAGTTTTCTAGATTTTGGGTAATCCCTGAACACTGGGAAGGGATTCCCGTGCTCGATCCAGCTTACTTACTGACACTTCTCTAGAAGCTTCTTGTTCTTGTCAGCATGTGATTGTCTCGGTAGGATGGCTTCATCAGACGGGGGAGGTCCCATGTGTCAGGCTTTGGAGTAGCTGGAACAGCATGGTGCTACTTTCCCAGCTTTCTACTCTCACGTCATCATGGTTTTAGTGTAGTTCCTGGTAGTAGCTATTCAGGCTTCTTACCTTTCTTTCTTTCTTTCTTTCTTTCTTTCTTTCTTTCTTTCTTTCTTTCTTTCTTTCTTTCTCTCTTTTTTAGATTTATTTTTATTTTCTGTGGATTTTGCTTGCTTGTATGTCTGTGCACTACATGTGCTTACAGAAGCCAGAAGGGCGCCTCGGATCCCTTGGAACTGGAGTCACAGATGGTTGTGAGCTACCATTTGGGTGCTAGGAATTGAACCTAGGTTCTCTGTAAGTGCGACAAGTATTCTTCACCCCCGAGCCATCTCTCCAGGCCTTCTTTCTTTTGAGATAAGTTTTCGTGACATGTTTTCCTGGTGGATCTAGTCACTATTCAGTTGACAAATGTTTTAGCTAGGCTGTTGTCCTCCCTTCTCCGCCATCTTCCCCCAACCTATGACAGGGTTTCTTTGTGTAGCCCTGGCTGTTCTGGAACTCACCTCTGTAGACCAGGCAGCCTTAAACTCAGAGAAACACCTGCCTCTGTCCCCTAAGTGCTGGGATTGAAGGCACACGCCGCCACCACCACCCAGCTTAGCGTGCTTTTCTATTGCTGTGATAAACACCACAACCAAAGGGGACATGGGGAGGACAGGCTTAATTTCATCTCATGGGTGCATTATGAAGGGAAGTCGGGGTGGAACTCAAGGCAGGACGGTGTAGGCAGGAACTGAAATAGAGACAGTGAAGTAGTGGCGCTTACTGGCTTACTCTCAAATTCATGGCCAGCTGCCTTTCCTGTATCACCCAGGAACCTGTCCAAGGGTGGCATTGCCACAGCAATCGTTAATCAAGGAAATGCATCCCAGACTTGCCTGAAGGCAGATCTGTTTGAAGCATTTTGTCAGTTGAAGTTCTTCCCAGGTAGTTTTAGCTTGCGTCTAGTTGACCAGAAACTGGTTAGGACATCAAGTAACTACTTAGTGCCTACTGGGTGCCAGGCTTTTTGTGTGCCCTGGATCACAGCAGAGGTGGAAACAGACAAGTTGCAGCTTCTGTGCACTCCACACATCATGCCCAGGGCAGAGGTGTTTCTGTGGACTGGACTTGTGGGTTCAGTTGGTGAGTTGATTTCTGTGTGCTGGAATGGAATATGGAGCCTCCTGCATGGTAGTCAAGTACTCCACCACCGAGGCACGACTTTAATCGGGTGGCTCCTCAGTATATGCATTTTTACTCTTCTTTTCTTCCTTCTTTCCTTTCTCTGCTCCTTCAGTCACCTGTGCTCCATCGTTTTTTCCGACTTTCTGCCCTGCTGCTTTGGCAAGGGGGCTGCTCAGAGTCTGCTGTATGCAAGAAAAGGCTAGCCTGGCCCTGTTCTTTGGTACAGCACAACTCCTACCTTGCCGTTTCTCTAAGTTAGCATTACCCTTTCAAGACTACTGCTTTTAGCTGCAGTTGGCTGTCTGCTGTGTAGTTAACCATGCATTTCAAACAGTAAGTAGCCGGATAAGATGCCAAGTTTCCCGAGTGAGTGCTGTGCACGCCTGTAGGTCCCGGTGACTGTTGTCTGCCATTGTCTTGATTCTTCCTCGGTTCCAGTTTCTGTTATTGGCTTGATTTACTTCATGGAGACCAGTGACTAGAAATCTCATAAGAAACATGCCAAAGCCTGTCTACATAAGAATGAGAGGACACATGGAATGAAGAAAGGTAGCTGTAAGGACTGGAGCGATGGCTCAGTGGGAAGAGCACTGACTGCTCTCCCAGAGATCCAGCGTTCAGTTCCCATCAATCACGTGGTGACTTACACCGTCTGTCGTGGGATCTGATTCCCTCTTCTGGTGTGTCTGAAGAGTGTACTCACATATATTAAATAAATAAATAAATAAATAAATAAATAAATAAATAAATAAATCTGGAAAGAAAGAAAGAAAGAAAGAAGGCTGCTATTCTAACTACAGACACGTATGTTACCTGTTCTAGACCTCTAGAGACAGCCGGACCTAGGAATGAAAGTTTGGGTTTTGTTATTGTTATTATTTTTTCTTTTTTAGCTTTGGGGCAGAAGCTAATTCATTTAATGTCTTTAGTATCTTTATCTATTGAATGGCAATGACATCCATACCGTCTTCCCATCTCCATCCCAGAAGCAGGAGAGTGGGCCAAGACTAAGCTTGTGGAAATGCCTGTGACCCATTATAAGGACTTGATCTTGGGGCTGGAAAGATGGCTCAGTGGTTAGAAGTACTTATACCAGCTTGGTTCCTAGCACCATGTTGAGTAACTCTCAGTGCCTGTGACTCCAGGGAATCTGATTCCTTGTTCTGGTGACATAGGCACTCCTTCATATTTGGTTTCCTCTCACACAGACACACTCACATATATGAATCAACATTTGAAAATAACTTGGACTTAGAATGTGCTCAGTGGACCTGTGAGACTGTCTTTCCAACCAGACCAAACTGATAACGCAGGCCACTTAATTTTGGAACTTCTTCCCTAAGTGATCATACTTAAGTTTTCTACCTAGTGTTGAACCAGAGGGTGATTTTGTTGAGTGCTAACTTGTTACTACTGTGTTCTGGGCCAGTGTCTTTGACATTAATCCTATACCAGTTTGTCTTTTGATCTTGCAAAGTTTTTATCTTCTCTCTGCTAATGAAAAGTCTGGGCCACAGACGGCAAGAGATCTGACCAGAACGGCTGGAGCGAAACGATCTCAGTGATTCTGCTTAACAAATAGCCTCTCCTGAAAGGGAGAGGGTCTTACTTTACATATGCTCAAGACTTTTGTAGACACATTTCACATTTGTTTGTGACAATGATTTCACTTCTCTGTTTTTCTAAAAACAAAACAAAACAAACAAACAAAAACAACCATGCATTGTATGAGATTGAAGAAAATACCCCCAGGTCAGTAATGCCATTTGGAATTCTGTCTGCTTGATCCCTGAACTCCATTTTCTGTCCCCTCTGGGACACCTTTCCAGTGCACCATTAGTAGCTTGTGTGATGTGAGAGGAGACCTGTGTGCCTGCCTATCGTCTTCACCCAGGAATGTCTGCACGCTGGAATTGCCCTTCATTTTTACAATGGCTGCTACTGGAGGTCACATAATTTTGATTTCCTTCTTTTGTAAAATGATGGTATTGGGGTATCTTCTTTTCTGCTTTATGTTGAGCCAGAGGGTGATTTTGTTAAATGTTTACCTGTTACTGTGGTCTATGCCAATGTCTTTGATAATTAGTACAACACCAGTCTGTCTTTCGATCTTTCTAGCTGTTTGTCTTCTATAGTGATGCCTTTAGACCTTGCACTTCTTGGACACTTTGATGGCACCTGTAGAGAAGGAAACACATACATACATCAGCCTGCTGTGGTCAACTTGAAATGCAGAAAAGACGTTTAATGTGAAATAGGCATTCCCTCTCAGCTGGGTCCTCTCCCTGCCTATTTTTGGGTACTCTAGGCCTTGTATCATTTGTGTGACCTCAAGTTGCATCTGAAGGTCTTTGTGTACTAATCTGTACACAATGTGTACTAAAGGTGGAGCCCATCCCCTGTTTTCTTCCCACCTGGGTGAGCCTGAGTTCTAGCTTTGGTAACTGCCTTCTTCCTTTCAACGGTCAGTGTGACCTAAACTAGGTTTTTAAAAGGTACATAAAGCTCAAAGGTTCTGGGGTGTTACTGATAGGCCCCAGTTTTGGTACATGTCTGTGCAGATTTCTAGATCTACAAAGGATTAACCGTTTCGTAAACTTGTTTAAGACTGTCCAAATGTCCCTCCAAGTGTGCAGAAGGGGAGGCAAGAGTGGACATGCATCCTTAGCCTGCTTTGCCTGTTGAGTGGACGATCACCTTTTCCAGATGTTACAGTGTGTGTGTGTCACCCTGAACAGGTAGTTCCTCCATTTTATTTAAATACACTATCAGTTGAGTTTTGTGTTGCTGTCCCTAGGGAAGGGTGGGGACACAGAGGCAGTGTGGGTTGATCTTCTAAAATCTAAAATTTGTACCAATTGTGAAAACAGTACAGACTAAATGATCAAGACAGTTGTTAAGCTCTTTCTCTTGCTGATTTAAAAAAAAAAGGAGAAAAAAACTAACGAGCTAACTAACTACATATATAGTAAGTCAGGAAGCAGGCTACTGTGAGAGAGCTGCCATGGTCAGTGGTGAGCTTGGTGAGGGAGGGCCTTCTTGTTACTGCTGTGACAAATTACAGAAATGTAGAGGCTTCCACCTTTCCCAATGTGAGAATCCTGATACAGGCCTCTGTCAACTAAAACCTATTTGCTGGGGTCTTTGTCATTTTGGGGTGACTCCGTGTGAGTGTCTGTAGCCCTGTCTTTCCAGCATCGAGTTGTACCCTCATTCCTGGGCCCATGGCTCCTTCCTCCATCTTTAGAGCTGCCCGAGTCCTTGCAATTACCTAGGTCCTTCCTAAGCTACTGTCAGTGTTATTGGAGGCTCATCCTATGAAAACCCAGTGTCTGAGAGAAGTGTTAAGGGTAAAGAACATAAAAGGAAAGGAGGGAGGGAGCTTTGTTCATAAATCACATCTCTTGTCTAAAAGGACCATAATGTGAATGATGAGGAGAAGCTGAGACACACAGGAATATCCATTTTTTTTTCTCTGAGAATGAGGAGATCTTCCAGGAACACAGGGTGTCTCCTCTCGTCCCTCCTTCCATGGCCTGGAGTATCCAGTCACAGTCAATGGTGCTTAAGAATCTTTAACGTTGAAGTGGGAGGAGAGAGACTTAAGTTTAGGTCAAATAAACCTCACATTACAGTTTGGACAAAATACTTACCAGTGACCAATGTGTCTATGCAGAGCATAATAGAATCTGGCCTAAAGGCAAGGCTGCCCAGGAGACTGACCCTAACCCCTTTCTCTGCTCTAATCACCCATGGAAAGCTGTACTTGGAGTAAAGAGTAACATCTCAGTGTGGTGGGAGAGGAAACTTGTAACCCCACACCGCAGAGCTGTCATCTCTGGCAAACTAATAATGTGTGGTTTAGCTGCGTGACCTCCAGGTTGGCTGGTCCCTTCTTCTCAATATCCAAGGGAGGGTCTCATTGTGTAGCCCAGGATGGCCTTGAACTCATGACCCCTATGCATGGAATCATGGGCATTCAGTGCCACATGCAAGTAGGAGCAAATGAAACTGGAGGGTTGATAGAGGTCCCCTCTGTAGCTTGCCTCTGACTCTGCTTTCTTTCCATGCATCTGTGACTGCAGCCACAAGAGCTGTCCTGGTTTTGAGCATGTGTGAATAACAACCTGGACGTTCTCCCTCCCCTAGTCCTTGACTTAGTCCTTATATATCTAGGAATCAGGATGTAGACATTTTAATGGGCCATTATTGTACCTATAGTAGGAAATAAGGTGTAAGTTCCAGGGCTTTGGCCTGGGTCCTAGTAATGATTACACAGGAAGACTGAGTTAGTTTCTAAGCTCGAGGGACCAGTCAGAGTTGGGTAATCTTTTTTTTTTTTTCTCAAAGTGTAAAACTTAAAATGTTGTTTTTTATTATGAATGCTCTAAGCACAGTTGCTGCAGTTTATGCTGTCCCAAGTTTCCTAGACTTCACCTTCAGGAGGGCTGGCAGCTTCTGAGCTTGGTGGTGGCTGGTAGCTCTTAGCTGGGTCCTGTAGCTGGCGGTGGCTTCACCTGCAGAGGCACCTTGCCCACGGCCATTCCACTCTCCAGAGACAACTTGCAGCTCTAGTTGCTCAACTGGGGTGCGTGGTATAAAGCCTAGTCAGGCCCTTAAATGACAGGCCTGTAGCAGATGCCTGAGTTCCACCTTTCCAGGTACACACACCGTAAGATTAGAGAATGGGCCATTTGGACTGCCTGCCCTTCTTTTCCATTTTCTCTTCTTATTCTGCCCCTGTGGTTTTGTCTTACTGTGAAATGACATAGTTTAATTGAAGGTTAGGTTTCTGCATGATAGCTGTGGATGTTCCCTTCCTGTGGAGGTCTCACTGCCGGCAGTTTTCCCTCGCCTGGGAGTAGTGGTCTGTTTGTTAGATCACGGATTGAGAGCATGCACTTTCAATGTGTGCCAGCCCTCTTGTTACAATTCTGCTCCCCACTACTGTGTCCCCGTGTGGTGAGATCTGTTCCAGTGTTTTGGTGGTGGACCCTGCCCCTGCTTGTTTGTATTCTAAGCCTCCTATCCTGTCACAGCTTCCCTCAGACTTAAGCCTGCAGGAGCAGAGTAGCCAGATCCTGTGCTTCTTGACACACTTTGGAGGCCTTGAGGCAGACTGTATTTTGTGTTGCTTTTCTAGTTCTCTGCAGGGAACTTGGCTTAAACTACCTGCATTGCATTGCTGGAAGCCTTCTCTGCTGTGTTGTTTTGATGAAGTATAATTTGTTGAACCAATCTATTTATTGCTGACATGGTGGTTTTATTGCACAACTTAACTATCACTGTGTAAATAATTTGTATCTTTATTGCTTAGATTAGTGCCCACTTAGAGTTATTTCACGTACAGATTTGAAGTGCAATTGTGTTAGGAGTGTGCAGTCGCCTCTAGACACTGCTGATTTATCCTTCATCTCAGCAGATGAGATAAGCTGACTTTTCTGTGTCTATTAAGCCTAACTTCATAAATGTGTATGCATTTCTTCCCTCCTCAGGCACGTGCTCTAACACCTCAAACTGCGGAAACAGATGCCATTCGCTTCTTGGTTGGGACGCAGTCTCTTAAATATGATAATCAGGTAACTATTTTTGACAAATGTATACATGTTAATTACGAAGCTTATTCTTAGTTTCATATCCATCTTGCTCTTGATTTTTTCAAACAACATTTAAAAAAATTTAATGCCACACAAACAAAATTTTCATTAGGTTTAAATATATATTTCCAAGGCATAACTATTACCCAACTATGTATAATGATTGATTACAATAATTTAAATATTCTGTTTATTGTTTTTTCTTTATGTGTGTGCATGGTGTATGTACGTGTGTGTGTGTGTGTGTGTGTGTGTGTGTGTGTGTGTGTGTGTACACGCATAGGTGTATGTGTATGTGGAAGTCAGAGGTTGCTTTGGGTATTTTCTTCAAATGTATTTTCTACCTGTTGCTGTCTCTGTCTCTATGTCTCTCTGTCTCTCTGTCCCTCTTGTCTGTATTTTTCTCCCTCTCCCTTCTCTCCCACCCTCTCCCTTCCCACCTGTCTCTCTCTATGTGTATAAATAAGTAACAGAGTAAGATATCTTATTCTGTAGTCTGGCTGGCCTGGAATTGTGTATATCAAACTCAAGAGATCTGCCTGTCTCTGCCTCTTGAGTGTTGAGATTAGAGATGCACCGCCATGCCAGGCAGTACCTTGTACGCTGAGCTCCTTAAACCTAGAGCTCATTGATTTGGTCAGGTTCATGACTCCAGAGATCTGTCTGTGTCTCTACCTCTCTAGTGCTAGGATCATAGGTTTGTGCTATCACTGCTGGCTTTTATGTGGATGTGGGCAACCCAAACTCAGGTCTTCATGATCATGCAGCATACAGTTTTAGGACTGTGCCATCTTCCTAGCCCTGTTTAGTTGTTTCTGCAGTTTGCTTTGTTTCTGTGGTGATACAGGTTTTACTGTATGAGTGATTAAGAAGCAGTCTGGGGACTTGATCATTGGGCCGTTTCTCACTGCTCCTGGTACTATGTGTAATTAAGCCTGGATTAGGTCATGATCCCATTTCAACAAGGAGAAACCCGTTTGCTTCTGTGGACACTGCAGTGAACGCATAGGGTATCTGAAGTCAGTTTGTGGCTTAGTACTAACCATATGACCTTTAACAAATGGATTAACTTTGCTGGACTTCATTTTCTTCATTATAAAAATGGAAATAAACAGGCCTGCTCTATGAACCTCACAGAGAGACCACAAATATCATGAAAATTTCATTATCTTTGACACTGGGAAAAGGTTTGTAAGGCCACGTTAGTCGTGGTAGAAGGCCTCTGCCCACTTGATATTTTCACCCAGGAGGTAGCATTAACAGCTGTTGACAAATAGTGGTGCTGGGTAGGCATGGTGAAATTGTCACTCTTGCATACCGCTGAAGCGTTTAAAAATGGCACAGTCATTTCTAGATAGAGCTTCTGTAAGTGAACATTTCTGTTACTTAACCTGCAATTTCTGTATCCAAAACCTAGAAAAAGTTTTGTAAATAAAGAACAATAACTACAATGGTACTCAGGAAAAGTCAGAAGCAGTCAGAATATAAAAATATGCAAATGTTAGGTTGGAAGTAACAAAATGTTTATTTTGAGTGGTGACCTCCCCTGCCCCCATCACCCTAGTGGGCTAGTATTCATTCTCTGTGCTCACATGTACAAACTCACACTCACACACATGTATGTACACACATACTTATAATGTATAAATAGGGGACTGACAAAATATAGTTAAAACTTTTTCTAAAGTGCGTGGGTGGGAGATATGGAGAGATGGCTTAGAGTTTTAGATCACTGGCTGCTCTTCCAGAGAACCTGGGTTTGGTTCATAGCACTCATATGGTAGCTTACAACCATGGGTAGCTCTCATTCCAGGGAATCTGACACCCCTTTCTGACTGCTTTGGGCATTAGAAACATACAGAAACACATTCAGGCAAAAACACTCATATGTACAAAATAGAGTTTCTTCAAAAAAAAAAAAAAAGATGTGTTTGTGGTCTCTGAATCTGACATGAAAAGACTATGTGAACACTCTCAGCGTCCTTCCTTCCCAGGGTTTCTGAGCCTTCATCCTTCCCAGCTGTGCCCATGTGACCCCTTCCCCTTCCTTCTTCCCTGGCTTGGAAGCAGCCGTTGACTCTACTCTTATCCGTTCTCTGGGATGTGTCCCTTCAGTGGTGGGGCTCCTACTCTAGAGTTATCGTTGGTTGTTTTCTGTGTCTGTTTTTCTCTGCTTCATTCTTCTCTACTGTGATGTTCACTGGGCATTTTCCGAGGACTAAGGACCATTTAATACCTGTCACCCTGTCACTAAACAGTTGTCACAGATGACTTTATGTTGAGGAAGGTCAGACAACTTGGCAACAATTTTATTTTTTTGGATTTATTTTTAATGACTTATATGTGTATGTATCTGTGTGTGTGCATGTGCCTGTGAATGAAGCCTGAGAAGCCCAGAGATGCCCAGGTCTTTTGCAAGCGCAGTGCACACTCTTAATGACTGAGCTCTTTCTAGTTCCCATGATTATTTCTAATATAAAAAATACATTTGTTTACTTTACAAGGAAATCTTATAACGACCTAGATTTTCTTTGGCATTTGTTTTATTTCTAGGCCATCAAATCAGATATTCGTTTCTCCTATGGAAATGATAATATCCGGGCTCTTGTGCCTGGAGCTCATTGTATAACTTACCATAGTGGATCCCTTGGGCTTGTTGGGCTAGATATCAGAGAGGTCTGGCTCAAAACCCATTGCAAATTTGTCTGCTAGAGGACTTGAGGCCGGTACCCCAGAGCTTTCCATAGGCTTTTGTGTCACTGTCTTAGGGTTTCATTGCTGTGAAGAGACACCACGACCAAAGCAACTCTTGTAAAGGACAACATTTAATTGTAGCTGGCTTACAGGCTCAGAGTTTGAGTCTGTTATCAAGGCAGGAAACATGGCAGCATCTAGGCAGACATGGCACTGGAGAAGAAGTTGAGAGTTCCATATCTTGCTCTGAAGGCAAACAGGAGAAGACTGGCTTCCAGGCAGCTAGGAGAAGGTCTCTCAAAGCTCAGTGATACACTTCCTCCAACAAGGCCACACCTACCCTAACAAGACCATACCTCCTAATAGTGCCTGCCAGTCACTCCCTGGCCCAAGCAAATCCAAACCACCATAGTCACCTTGTTTTGCAATTGCACCACAGCCCACAGTTGGGATGCAGTGGAGCATGATGGGTCTGCTTATGCTTCTGGTGGGCTTAGGTCAAGGATTTCCCACAGTCTGTTTCATCAGGACTGCTAGAGCACCCCAGGATTGGCTGCTGCTTACTTTTCCTGGGATTGTGTACCTGGTGCAGTCTGAAAGTGTGATCCCCTATCGGGAGAGACAGAGACCAAGATAACCAGTCCCCTGCCATGCCTACCTTGCTTTCTTGCCTCTGTGAGTCCTGCTCTTTGCTGTCTGAGAACGTTGATCTCATCTGATGTATATTGATTATGTACCCGCCTCCCCCCATAATGTCTTTCTTCTTTATAGAAGTGATTTATTTTTATTTTATGTGTGTTGATGTTTTGCATAATTTCTTTTTAAAATGCTCTATTTGGGGTTGGAGAGGTGGCTCAATGATAAGGAGTACTGGCTGCTCTTGGAGAGAGTCCAGGTTTGATCACCAGCAACCAGTGTTGCTGACTTTAATTGGGATTGAGAAAATTAGTGAGACATGACTATGAAATGGCCTGCCTTTCCAGCCATATCCCAGAAGGGCTGTCATTCTCACTGAACTGTGAGTTGAGAGCTGGCTGTGGTAAGGGCTTCAGGCAAGGGAAGCTAGTGAGGGGCTGGAGGGGTCACACTCTGCAGCTGGGGCAGTTCTGTGAAAGACTGGGAAAGGCAGCACTGGTGTGGGAGGATCCCCAGGGTACAACACTGGAGTCTAGCCGCTCTTAAGAGGGTAGCTTTTGGTGAGTGTGGGTGTGGGTGTGGGTGTTGTACCTGTGTATACATGTGGAGGAAGCGGTGGACGTTGAGTGTCTAATCACCCTCCACCCTATTGAGACAGGATCTACTGTACTTAGCACACTTCCCCCATTGCACAGCAAGTTGTGGGGTTCCTGTCTCCACCACACTGTGTTGGTTACAGGCGCATGTAGTCATACCTGGCTTTTTTTTAAATTAATTTTTTTAAAGATTTATTTATTATATATAGGTACACTGTAGCTGTCTTTAAACACACCAGAAGAGGGCATCAGATCTCATTACAGATGGTTATGAGCCATCACGTGGTTGCTAGGAATTGAACTCAGGACCTCTGGAAGAGCAGTCAGTGCTCTTAATCACTGAGCCATCTCTCTAGTCCATCACACCTGGCTTTGTAGTGGGTTCTAGGGATCTGAACTCAGGTCCTCATGCTTGTCTGGCAGGCACTTCTATTACCAAGCCATCTTCCCAACCCTGCTTTTATTTATTTATTGTATGTGTGGATGTCAAGGACAACCATAGGAGTCTAATCTTTCCTTCCTCCATCTCAGTTCCAGGGATCAAATTCAGGTCATCAGGTGTGGTGAAATCTATGAACTGTCTTGCGACCCTGCTTTTGACTTAACTTTTTGAGACAGGATCTCACTTTATAGCCCTGGCTGGCTTAGAACTTGCTATGTAGACCAGGCTGTCTTTGAACTCACAAAGAACTGCTCCTATCTCCCAAGTGCTGTGGATTAAAGGCATATGCATGGCTGAAAAAATTTTATTGCATTATTACTCAAAAATTTTGTGAGTATTGAGGTGGGAGAGATAAATATGCTACCCACTTTTGGTTTGTTGTTTTGTCCAATATCCACAGCCCTCAGCAGCCATACTGTGTCCGGTCTATTACCTTACATTTCTCATCTGCTTTTGAACTGAGCTTGAGAGTAGAGAGAAACTCACAGACACTGTGTAAAAGGGTGGTTATGGCCTAGTCTCCCCCAGGGGTGGGGACTGTACCCATGTGTGCTGGGTTTGTTTGTGCTAACTGACCTGGTTAGCATTGTATGTGGCTGGCACTGGCTATCTTAGGATTCTGCCCTGATGAGTATAGAGGTCTCCTGAAGAGGAGGAAGAATCCTGGTTAAACAACGGACCTTCTGAAGCTGTACCACACAAATGTGTTAGCTATTGTGTAAACACTTTACTGTTGCTCTGGTAGCCACTGTAACACATAGTAGTCATGAGGAAAACCATTAAAAATACAGAGCACAGAGATTCAAAGGCAAAGGCTGTGGCCCCCACCTCAGGAATGAGTCCTTTTGTTCCCACTTGGCTGGGGACACTTGTACTTTTTAAAACAAGAGTGGGTGTCATGTTTATGTAGTTCTTTTTATGTTCCTTTTCCTTAAATCTATGTTATGGACAACTTTCCATGTTGCTAAATAGTCTACCAGGTACTAAATAGCTTCCTGGGGTTCTGCCACAGCCAAGTACTGGCTGAATTTGTCCCAGGCATCGAGGTGGCTTTGACTCTTTCATTACAGTAATCAGTGCCACTGGAGAGCTTTCTTGGAAGAAATCTGTGCAGATCCATGTTATTTTCATAGAATATGTATATTTTAAAAATAAGTGTTCTCTACTGGCTTGCGTATAGAACAGAGAGATTGAGTATGAAAACCATTTCAGTTTCTCTAAATTTTTTTCCAGAAAAGCGTGGAGATGGCATCATTAACTTTCTCCCTCAGAGACCTAAATTTAACTCTGTTGTAATTAATAGGGTAGAGCCATAGGTGCTGATCTGTTGGCCTCATTTTTAAATAAACCAGAAATGTGCTAAAATACAGTCTCATCCCACCTCAGTCTCTGCTCCCTTGAGTAGAGTCTTGCCCAACGTAGAGGGACTAGGCGTAGTTCACCTGGTGCCCACTGGACAGCAGCCCCCATGGTTACCCAGTCCCATTGGGCAGCAGCCCCATGGTCACTCTGGACCTCACTGGGCAGCAGCCCCATGGTCACTCTAGACTGTTCCGCTTCCCATCTTTGTCACACCCATAGACCAGATCTGGGAATCTGACAGGTTGACACTAGCATGCCCTTGCCCCCAAGCCTCTTGAGAGTAGAGGTTTTAGCACCTTAGGAATTTAGACTGGAGAAGATCCGCTGGCAGCATACTGCAGCTTGGTACTGTGGAAGCACTGCATGGGGACTTGTCACTCTGCCTTTGGGAAGGGGCTCAGTGAGAACTAAGCCACAGGGGTGTGTACTGTTCAAAGGTGTAGGTGCCATGAAGTTTGCACTTGGTTCTTTATAGTCATGGTGCTTATTAAGGTGCCAAGAAAGCCATTTGAGCTGCTGATTGTCCCTTGCTTGCTTTTGTAGATCCACATCATAGACTTTGATGACGAAAATAACATTATAAATAAAAATGTCCTCCTCCATCAAGCCGGTGAGATCTGGCACATCAGTGCCAGCCCAGCAGATAAAGGTGTCCTGGCCACCTGCTACAACAAAAGTAAGTGCTGTGCTTATTGTTCTGCATGTGTTAGCTGGGGGAGGGGGGTCATGTGACAGTGGTTTTATATTGCTAATGGGTCTATGTGTAGAAGCTGTGACCATTCACCAGGTGCTATCTGAACACACTGTGACACTGGGAGTAGGTGTTTGTGATTCAGGGTTGGGTGCTGTTTCAGGAGCACTGCACCCGAGGGGTCCTGAGAGGGAGTGGGGGTCTCTGCTCTGGTATAAGTCATATAAGTCACAGCATGGGAGCGACTTGCCTCCTTCCTACTGTCTGATTTTGGGGACATAGAGTGTCATCAGCTGCCACACAGTTCTCTCTGGCAGCAGTGATGCTTTGTATGCATGTTCGATGTGTATCCATGTGCCTGGCAGGCCTCCACCTGCCAGCCTAGTGCTCCAGTCTCTGGGACCGTCAACATTTCTGTCAGTCAGTCAGTGAGTTGACCTCACTTCTCCCTCAATTCGCCTTGCTGTCTTGGACTTTCCTGATGGTGGTTTCAGGGGAAAAGCTCATCCCATATCACAGAGTGTATCACTTTCTGATAGGTGGTTCCCAGGAAACCCACTTCTAGAACCTTTTGGTTAGCCTCCATAGGATTCTCTTTGTTCACTTGTTTCTGTCTCACTTCAAGCCAATCTGTCTTTATTTTAAATATAGTCTCTTATTCCCAGTTTTAAAAAATGTTTGATGAGGGGCTGGAGAGATGGCTCAGTGTTTAAGAGCACTGACTGCTCTTCCAGAGGTCCTGAGTTCAAATCCCAGCAACTACATGGTGGCTCACAACCATCTGTAATGAGATCTGATGCCCTCTTCTGGTGTGTCTGAAGACTACAATGTATAATAAATAAATCTTTGAAAAAAAAACTTTAAAAAAATGTTTGATGAAAGGTCTTTTCCTGCCATAATTCACTGAAACTTTTCTCCTTCCCTCCCTCCCTCTCTCCCTCTCTCCCTCTCTCCCTCCCTCCCTTCCTCCCTCCCTTCCTTCCTTTCTTGATAGGAATGTGTATATAGTTCAAGTTGGTCTTGAATCTTAACCTTCTTGACTAAAACTCCCATATGCTTTGGTTATAGATGCCTGCTAACACACCTCTCTTACTTTTAGCTTTTACATGGTGTTACTCCATTTGTTTAAGACATTCGCATTGGCAGGGTTGGGGATTTAGCTCAGTGGTAGAGCGCTTGCCTAGGAAGCGCAAGGCCCTGGGTTCGGTCCCCAGCTCCGAAAAAAAGAACCAAAAAAAAAAAAAAAAGACATTCTCATCGAATTTTCCTGTCTTAGTTTCTGTTCTATTGCTGTGATGAGACACCTTGACCAAGACAACTTATAAAAAGGAAACGTGGGAGTGTGCTTGCAGTTTCAGAGGGTAAATCCATGACCACTGTGTCAGGGAGCATGACAGCAGGCAGGCAAGCATGGCACTGGAGCAGTAGCTGAGAGCTTACCTCTTGAAACAGTGACCATGAGGCAGAGGCAGAGAGGGAGGGAGGGAGGGAGGGAGAGAGAGAGAGAGAGAGAGAGAGAGAGAGAGAGAGAGAGAGAGAGAGAGAGACAGAGAGAGAGACAGAGAGAGAGACAGACAGAGACAGACAGAGAGACAGTCAGAGAAACTGAGAGGTAGACAGGCAGACAGAGAGGAAGAGGCAGAGGACTATCTGGGAATGGTGTGGGCTTTTGAAGCTTCAAACCCCAATTCCAATGACATATTTCCTTCAGTAAGGCCACTCCTCCTAATCCTTTTCAATCAGTTCCACGAACTGTGGACAAGCAGTCATATGGATGACCCTTGGGAATATTCTTATTCAAACCATCACAACCAGCCTCTCCTATCTTCACTGAGTTGCTCTAGGAGGTGTTAGTCTGTCTGCTGCTCTGTCTCTAGGGACACAGTTCTCCCATATGTCTTCACATTGGTGTGTGTGAGGTGGTGAATGTGTTATACTCCTTCCCTGATGCTGGATCAAATAGTAATGTAAATACTGACTCATGTCACTTGAGCGGACTCTACTTACCTCTGAAGGCAACCTGTTCTAGTCACCTCACTATGACTGCTGCCTCTGTTCCATGGCTGCCACATCCATTTCAGCATTCTGCCTCCACTTTCTCTCCTTATACGTGCTTGGTTTCAGACAAGGGACTGAAGTGCATATTTTATATGTCAAAGCAGACCTGTCCTCCAGGTTCTTTCTCAGGAATCCCTCAGACCCTACCTGGCATACCCAGGTCTGATCCCTTTCTATATAATCCAGACATTTTGCAATCTCTCTCTTCTCACCTTACGGCTATCTTTCCTCTCAGGTGCACTCTACTCCCAGGCACACTGTCCTGTATCAACTTACTGTCCTCCACAGACTCACTGTCCTCTCTAGGTTCACTTTCCTCCATAGATTCACCATCCTGCGTAGACTCACCATCCTGTATAATCTCACCTTCCTCCCTAGACTCACTGTCCTCCATAGGCTCACCGTCTTCCATAGACTCACTCTCTTAGCCACACTTCCATGCCATTCTCCAAGCTGACCTGAGGTCAGCCTCTCAACAGCTCTTTTCTCAAATTACTTCTCTCTCCTCACATTTTCACAGTAACCCGTCTGTTGGCGACCAGTGTTGAGGGACTAGCTTCACACCGTAGGCCAAGACAGAGACAGCCTGGCTATGTCTTCTGCCAGCATGTCAGCACTTCTCAGTTCCCGCTCGGCCTTGGTGCTGGATGTAGACTAACACCTGTGGAATCTATTCCATTTCAGTTTACCTACATTTCTTTTTGACTTTCTTCCTTAAGTTTCCTAATTGCTGGGATCCGGAGCAGCTGCCCACTGGAGGGGTTTGCTACCACAGCACTCGCTGTACAACTTCATACACTCACTGTTAAAGAGATGGGCTTTGGGACTGCACTGTCAGCTCCCAGGCTCCAGAGTACATGTTGGTGGCTTAGTGGATATTCTACTGAGTCCCTGGCAAGTGTTAGGTGGATTTGGAGTCTTGTTGTGAGCCCTGATTGTGGGTATAATTTGGTTTCTAGGGCTTCTGGATTTGAATGTCAGATTATCTGGCTCTCCACTTGGGCCTTACCAGCTCCTCAGGCTTTATGGGGCTGATGTTATTTGAGCTGCTCACCTGGCAGTAGCAAATTGGTCTGACAAGGAAGTCTTAGTGCTGACTGGTTGCCATGGGCATCACTTCCTTCCATTTATGTCGAGTCTTTGAGAGGTTAGCTCTTCCACTAAATGTTGAAGGCAGTCTGGCCCACCATGCAGTGTTATCCTTATCTGTCACTGTCTCTAGGAAGGAGGCAGTTTGACAGCATGTAAGTCAGACTTCCAGGAATGCTGTTTGCAGGTTTGGTCTGCAGGCAGCACTGTTTTCTAGAATGCTAAGTTCTCAGTGCAGCCAGCAGGAGCTGGAGAACTTGAGCTCCTTAGATCTTTGCTCTTTGAAGCCATGCTTTGTGGTGTACCCAGTCTACTCAAATGATCTGTGGTAACAGTCACCATCATGGGGCTAGGTGCCTCTAGAAAACCTTGGCTTTACAGGTCATAGCTCTGCCATGTGTGACTGCATATAGACAGCCTCCTCAGTGAGAACTGCCAATTGTACTTTGCAAGTGAATGCAAGTGTCTTTTTTTTTTTTTGTATATGCACATTACCCATGAACTACTAGGTTTCCACGTGATCATTTGTTAGTGTGTATGTTTGTAGAGAAGCCCAGCCCTTGTGCTCTCCAGTGTGATGTGGTGGGAGGGATAGCATCTTTGAGTGAAGGCTGAGGCCTTAGATGTGTCTCAGAGTACATAGCTGGTAGGGCGGACCGGTCCGAGAAGTAGATCAAAAGGCTGAAGACAGCAAGCTTTGTGTCCTCATGTCTGTGCCTGTGTCCCCTTTCACTTGTGTGCTAGATTCTGAGTGGATCTGACTGAGAAGATCGAGAGAGAACCATGGGAAGGGAGTTAAGAAGAGAGTTAGACATGGAATGCCCATAGAGCAGCATGCCCTTGTGTAGGAATCTTGGTGTGGATACTGCTGTCAGCAGCAGTCGGTGCTCAGGTTGTGTATTGTCCCAGGTTATCCAGAGCGGTTTGGGTACTGGGTCTGTATTTAGCCATTGCCTGTAAAGACCAAAACAGATGTTTTAAACTTAGGGTGCTGCTTGGGGCTGCATCATGAAGATATAAAAGGTCAGCCCTACCTTTTTGCTCTAATCAGGTTTTTTTTTTTTAGCAGTCCTGGGGACTGAACTCAGGACCTCACCCATACAAAGCAAATCCTCTTCCTTTTGAGCTGTGTCCCCAGCCCTGAAGGAGCATGTGTCCCTATGAGCAAAGTGGAGATATTTCCATAGTAGAAGATACATAGAACTTATGACTACTTAGCACATGGTATCAAATTGATGGTGGGCCATGAGGACAGTGGGGAGAGATGACAGGCATTGATTGATTGATCATCCTAAAGGTGGCATCACTGTTATCTGGAAAGAGTTCAGGCACTCAAGTAGAGGCAGAGTTGATATGCACTCATGGATCATTGCCTTTGGTCTGCCAGGCCTTCTTGTAGTCTGCCTCTTTCAAAACATGTTTCCACTTAAGCCTTATGAGGATTTTGCCTCTTGGGTTGGCTTCATGTTCACTTACAAGGTTTGTGTTTACTTACAAGATTTTCATACAGTTCACGGGACAAGGAAAGCACATGTGTCAGTGAAAAGACTGCTGTTTTATGTGTTTATTTAAGATTTATCTTTGTATGTACATGTGTGTGTCTCTGAATGTCTGCCACATGTGTGTGGGTGTCCTCAGAAACCAGAAGAGGACCCCAGAGCCTCTGGAGCTGGAGTTACATGCAGTTATGAGCTCTCAAGATAGGTGGGAATTGAACTCCAGTTCTTTGAAAGAGCAGCAAGTGCTCTCTTAACTGCTGTGCCATATCTGCAGCCCCAACTATCTATCCTGCTTTAAAAGCATTTTTATTTTTCTGAATTAGAATGTATTGTGTGTGTTCATACTGTCCCTATGTGAACTGTGTGTAGTATTCGTGTTTATGGTGTTCTTTTACACAGGTGCACCCATACCATTGACACAAGCGAGTGTGTGTGTGTGTGTGTGTGTGTGTGTGTGTGTGTGTGTTTGAGTGTGTGTGTGTGTGTGTGAGTGTGTGGTGTGTGTTCTGCCCCTGCTGACACTGTCCTTGCTGATACCCATGTAGCAGCGATCTCACAGTCAGTAGAGGGCACCCTTGTCCTGACACTGTGTCCTTGTTTGTGGCCCATCACAGGGTCTCCACATTATGTGTGCTGGTGGCCTCAGTCTTTACTGCTGCTCTGAACGGCCATGTGCCATTCCTGAAACCTTTTCTTCTGACCCTTCTAGAAGTATGCACTGACTCTTCAGAACTTGCATGGAAGACATGTCTAAGACCTGAATTTACTCCTGCCATCTGTGTTCTCGTGACCAGTGTGCATTTACGGGTTGCCACAGATCTGCAGAGAATTTGATTCCTGACTCCTAAATCACAGGAATTCATAGATGGTTTCTCAATACTAGGGGACTGTTAGTATTTGGGATGGCTAGAATATGGTAGGTGGACTGTCAAGAACCTGGAATATGGTGTACCTTTGCCCTCTAGGTCACCATGTGCACACCTTATTCTTTCTGTGATTGTAACAAGAATGTCTAAAGGTGGGCACAGAACTCTTGGGGCAGCTGCAGAGTGGGGGCCAGATCCATAGGGTAGATCTGGTATAGCTTTTTCTAATTCCAACTGTATTGATTTTAGGCAACGGAAGGATTATTTATAGTATAAAATGCATTTATATATGTTAGCAAGCAGAGGGCAGAATTCACAGGAATCTCATGAATAAAACACAAGACTACTGAGGACCACTCAGATCTGTTAGGTAAATACCTCATAGTTTGTAAAGACATAGTCTTGTCAAGATGCATTTTATTCATTACTCCCTCCCCTCCCCTCCTCTCCTCTCCCCTCCCCTCCCCTCCCCTCCCCTCCTCCTTTCCTTTCTTCCTTCCTGTTGGTGAGCTCCAGAGAATAGGATGGCTGCTGTGTTCTGGATAGGATGGGGGAGGACATAGTCATGAAAGAACTTCAAGTGTGAGCGGAAGATTTGCTATGTGACTGTTTTTCTGCACTTCCTCAGATTTGGGAGTCCTGGTTCCTCTGCATATCAGTGCCAGAGTTGTCATTAGAGTGCCCCTCCTTTTGTGACCTCCCTGGCTTGCTGGAACAGCTACAGTAACAAGTGGCTGGCAGAAGTCTTCCCCACTGTCTGGCACTCTGAGGAGCACATGTGACCAGGAGCCTAGGGCTTTGAGCCCATAATCTCTCCTGGTGGAGCAGTGTCATCCACCAGTATCAGAAGTGCTTGGCACCTTGTCCCCTGGAACAGTGCAGCTGTGATGTTGGGCCTGCCTGTGCTTGTGAATGGAACCTGAGTTCAGAGTCTGAAGATGAGCTTTTTAAGCATCCACACTTAGCAGACTGTTATAGAAATGATATCCCGTTTGGTCACCATCCCTCAAAGAGAAGATGAAGTTGGAGTTGGTTCTAAGAATAGCTGTGAAGATTCCTGATCTGGCCTGAGATATCCACTCTGTCATTCTCAGGTGGTATCAACCATGTTCCCAAAGGCAGCAGCCAGTTATAAGAAGGATTTAGGCCAGAAGGGAAGGATACCATTTTACATATTAGCACAACTCTGAGAGTAGGTTCTTGCTGCCTCTGAGCCCCAGTTCTCTTGCCTGTAAGACAGGGAGGACCATCTTGACTATTTGTAGCTGCTGAGATCAGGGATAGCTGTCTGCATGGAGTGTTTTGAGAACCCCAGTGGTGACTGGTGCAGTTTGTTGTGCTAGGCAATGTTTTCATAGTCCTGGCATTATTTTAACATCAGTACTGTCAAGTTAATTTTTGTACCTTTGCCTGCTCTTCAAATCTGGTGAGAGTTTAAAGTTGTCCTTGGTGAGCATTGCACACAAACCAGCACAGGAGCACCTCAGTCCCAGCACCAGGGGCACCTCTGTTCCAGCACCAGGAGCACCTCAGTCCCAGCACCAGGAGCACCTTAGTCCTAGCACCAGGTACTCAGTGCAGCACTGTGCATATATATGCCTTGCTCTTCACACAGAGGTAGCCATTTGACAAGTTACATAGTTCCTATTTTCCAGAGGAAAGACAGGTATGTATTAGAAGGGATGACAGTCTGAAGCCTGGGCTGCTCTCCCAGGATGGCATCCTGCATCTTCAGTTCCCCAGCTACATCCCAGTACCCCTGCTCTGTTAGGATGAATGGAATATAGTCCTTGTGGAGGAGCTGAGTCTTTGTGGAACACCACATGGCTGTCTGTATAGTCAGCAAAGGTAAACGGAGTTGCTTGGATGTAAGCCCTGTGACAGGTCTGTGAGGAAGGTGTAGTTGAAATGTCTAGGACAGAGAGAGAAGGACACACAGTCCCAGTACAGGGTTCCAGACTGTGTGGTCCAGAGGGGCAGACAGATGTGGCCGGCAGCAATCCCAGTTGCTTGGTTTGCTTAAAATGCTCTATCTTCTCATGAGATAAGGTAACTACCCACTCTGAGTCAGAGGCGGTGTCACTTGAGCTTGTGTGTGGATCCATGAAATGCATGCTCCTGCAGTGCTGGGGAGGGAAGTTAACCCATGACTAGTACATCTGTGTCTCCTGCTGTTGAGCTTGTGGCTTCTTCAGAGGAGTGTTGGAGGGACATTCCAGGGGCTTTCCTGCGTGAGTGTCCCTGGCTCAGTTTGTTTATCTGTAGCATGGAGTTGCTGAGGCAGGTGGTCCATGAGACCCTGCTGACCCCAGTACCCTAGGTGCTTTGATTATAGTAATGGACACATTTATGGGCCAGGATGTAGCTGCCTGTTAAAAGCCACCATTTCCTCTTTATCTCTGTGCCACATTAGAAAAGAATTACATTTTTCAATTTAAATGATTGCTTGGTGAAAATGAGCTAAGAGAAAAAGGGTTTCCTGGGTAGAGAGTATCTTAAGACTTCTCTTTATAAAACCAGAATTCTAAGATGAAATGATCAAGAGTCCTTTGAGAATGGTACCCGGGAGAGGTAGGGAGAACAATTAGAGTCCATGAGGATCACTGTCGAGGGGATGCTAATTAAATGTGGGACCAGAGGATGCCTGGCTGCACGCAGGGCTCTGCTGCATATCTCTGAAGCTCGCTGGCTTCTGTCTTTGCTTACTTCCCTTCCTGCTTGCTGAGCAGATATTAAGACTGAATACCAACTTTGTTTTAAGGTAGTATATACTTGGAAATGGCAGGGCTAGCTTTTCTCATGATCTTGGGCCAAGAAAGGGTTCTTTGAAAAAGAG
Organism: Rattus norvegicus; assembly: GCF_021556685.1. NCBI lineage: Eukaryota > Metazoa > Chordata > Mammalia > Rodentia > Muridae > Rattus > Rattus norvegicus. The sequence continues at coordinate 51,656,961 of NC_141539.1, forward strand.
AGAAGAATCAATAGCTTACTGCTGAGGACCTGTCTCTCTGGAGACCCTTGGTGCTCCTCACATGCTGGGGCTCCCAGGCACCCTTCCGACTAGTCTGTGGTGGCAGGCTTATTTTCAGAGTCCCTGCCTTCTTCAGATGTTGAATGTGAGTGTCTCAGCGCTGCCAGACCTTGTCTGCAATTTCATACTAGTTTTCCAAGTACAATGTGTTTTGAAATGAAACATTTTGTATTTAAGCTTAAACTTAAATGCAGCATGTTACTTAATAACACAGCACATTCTGAGAATTGTGTGGCTAGGTAAGTTTGTCATAGCATCATAGAAAGTGCTTACATACACTAGATGGTGTGGCCTGACAGATCTCATATAGGCTGCTTCTGTTAGGACCAAGTACAGAAAACCTTAAGGCTAACTAGCTCAAGAAAGAATGGTGTAATCCAAATGCTACTGCCCACTAACATGTGTAGGTTGTTTAACACTGTATCTGTTCCTTGGTAAGTAGATCAAAGCTTAGTGAGGTAAATATGTAAACCAGTAACAGTTAATTATCACTAGAGTATGTAGTTGTATGTGGCATGCTCTCCCAGACCAGCAACAGTACTCACATAATTAATGTGTTGTGCTGTGACGTCACTAGGTGATAAAGACTTTGAGCCATTTTAATGTTCATCTTATCCCTGACTGAATTAGCAAGGATTTCATTACCTTATCTAATGAGTTTTAGTTTTTCTGGGATGAGCCAATGTCACATTGGTTGAGCTGCGTCCTCTGGCATTGCTGTGTGCTGAAGATGACTGCTCTGGGAGACACTGAGATGGATGGTGAGTTAAATGAGTCCATGTGTGAACATTGGAAGACTGTTCTTAGACTTCTTTTGGTTTGGAGTTTGTATAGTATTGATTCATTGACATCACTTTGTTGTGGTGAGAGATAAGACGTCCACATGTTGTGCACACCGGGTCAACTTACTCAGGCTCCTGTGACTGATTTGGGAAGCAGTCCTTGTGTCATCATGTTAATTGGATGATGCTTCCTTTTGGGTACGAATAGCCTACATTTTATTCTCTTTAAAATTTCAATGCTGCCTATTTTAATCAATAGTTAGTGATAAACAGAGCATAAAGAAGTAAATTCCCTATCTCTAGTTCATTTCCTTTTCTCTTGACGTTTGTGGACAAAAAGTCTAAATGGCTCTGTGACCCCACCTAGAGTGGATAGCATTGTTTGGCGAAGGGAGGAAGACCACAGAGTGGCCTGACTGAAGCAGCTTTGAGAGGCACAGACAGTGAGCAGGAGTCTATGGATACTTGGGGCTCAGCTCATGGTTACTTGGACAAGTCACATGACTTTCATCATTTCTATCATTCTTTTACACACAAGAAAGCCTCACAATGACAATGAAAATGGTGGTGGCAACAAGGACACAATGATACTTTTCAGTTCTGCAGTGTCAGACATGAAGACAAATGCTTTATCTGATCACAAATTTTGGAGTGCGTGTGTGTGTGTGTGTGTGTGTGTGTGTGTGTGTGTGTGTTGTGTGTGTGTGTGTGTGTGTGTGTGTGTGTGTGTGTGTGTTTTGCGTGCTTGCATGCTATGCTCACACGTGGATGGAAATCAGGACAATATAGTGGAGTTGGTTCTCTCCTACCACGTGGGTCTGTGAGATGCAAATCAGGTCATCAGGATTGGCAGCAAGTACCTTAACTGAGCTATCTTGTTGGCCCTGTTTTTTGGTTTTGATGGAACTGTGGAAAGAACCCAGGGCCTTGTGCATGCTAGGTGCATACTCTTTCACCAAGCTACATGTCTAGCCAGTGGACTGTTTTTCGGAAGAGAGTTTGTCTTGTGGACCGAGCTGGCCTCACATGGACAATCTTCCTGCCTGTGCCTTCTGAAGGCTGGGATTACATACATGTGTCTTGCTTAGCTGTTCCTGTGTTCTCATTTCTGTTTCCCCACTGAAGAATCACTAGTGACTTAAGCAAGCAGCACAAGATAGCTTAGCTTTAGGACAGGTGCCGTCAGGCAGGAGGCTTGTACTGATTACAGTTATGTGCTGCGGTCTTGAAGATGGAGATCCTGAGTACTAACTATCCCAATCCTGCATTACCACTGGAAAAGGCTATGCAGCAGGAGTAGGTGTAGCAGGATTAGAAAGCATCTCGGTGTGTCTGTGAGCTTGTCCACAGAAGTTCCTGTGTAGATGGCAAGGGTGCTGGGTTTGGGATCCCAATCTGCCAGGTAGAAAAACGCATGAGAGTGTGCTTTGAAGGGGCCAGGCCCTGAGGATGGCAGACTTTCCATCACTGAGAATCAGATTAGAGCTCCTGCTCTGGTGGGTCAGCTAGGTCTCATGGCCCACACTCAAGTGGCTGTCCACTGCCTTCCCTGCAACATTGTATTTTGTATATTGTCTTCACAGCCTTGCCCTGGTGGGAGTGCAGGTGGTATGAGGACCGTAAGGCAGGTCTCACTTGCTTTATACTTCCTTGACAGTCTGACTCAGAAAGGTTCACTGTGCAGCATTGCTCTGTGTGCTCTGTGTGCACGGCTTTTCAGCATGTGCATTTGTGAAGGCGACTTACTGTGTGACTGGTCTGTTTCCTCTGAGGACGGAACTTGTTGGTCATGGCTTTCATGGTGTCTGTTGTTGCACAGCTCTGTACATAGTCACCAGCTTTTCCCTTTGTGCCTTTCTCTAGGAGTGTCCTATTTCACTCGTCACTGCTGTTATCCCAGAGGGTTTATGCTTTGCACAAATATGTGACTTTATTGTCACAGTGTGACTGATGTCGTATTTTCCATGATTTCCTTTTCTACCAATAAACCTCTTTTAAGATGTAAATAAATGTCTTCTGAAAAGTAATTTTATAATTTTTCCAGAGCAGTATGTTTGTGATTTTGGTCCTTCTGAATTTGTTGTTCCAGAAGAACAGCATTTGGCACAATGGCACAGGCCTCAAGGATTTGCTTCTGGGATGCACCTTTTGTAAATAGACATTGTATTTCTTACTGTTTTTGTGGGCCTGTGGAATTGAGCTGTAACTGTTACTTCATGTTTTATTTGTAGTAACTTTTACATATTGGAGTTCAGAGGTCATGAGTTCAAAGGTATTAGACATGTGTCTTTTTATATCTTTAGGGTGGAATAAAATTCTAGGGACTCAAGTATTGTCTTTCTGACTAAATCTAAAGAGTCCTAATTATTCTCTTTCTGGGTGCTCACCTTGGCACCTGGGTATCACAGTGAACTCAGCTTAGTGTGGATCTCACACAAGCTTGGAGATTCTGTGTTGCAGGAGACCTGAGTCTTTTGAGTAACAACAGTCAAGGAGACTTTGGACTGTAGCATTTGTTTAAGTGCTGGTGTTTTTTACTGTTTAGTTGTGGGTAGGGAAGGCTTGACTTGCATCTGCCCAGACAATGCTACTTGGACAGTAGATGTTGACTCAGAGCAGAGTGTTCTTATCATTCTCTTTTATGTGAGCCTGAGCCCTGGATACTAACTATGCTTCTCGCAAAGGCCTCTGTGTCCCACTTGCGTCATTTCTCTGTCCTCATTGACTTTCTGCAGCACCTCCAAATTCAGAATCATCTGGATGTGTAATTAATGTGCTGTTTACTGCTCCTTCCAGATCACTAATGAAGATGTTAAATAAGGCCTGGTCCCAGAGCACCCCGTACGCCCCTCAAAGCTCGGTGTTCTGCCATTTATCAGTGTGCTTTGTTTATAGTCCTTCCTCCTGGTCTCAGCCCATGGGGGTGCTTTGACAAAACCCAATCTGAATTAATTTTTCCAGTAAGATCATAAAAAACACTGTGCCTGTTTCCTCCTGTTTCCTCCCTCCACTCCAGATGGGTCATTTGCTGTGCTTGCCCACAGCCTGGTACTTGTTCTCTGTCCTTGGCCTTCACCTCTCCCGAAGCATCTACACTTCTGCTTTGGTGATACAGAGTAGGAGCATGCAGTCTTCCTGACTTTTAGAGGCCTGGCTCTGCATTAGGAAGGTGGCCTTGAGGTGGTTCCTTTCCCCAAGTATTGTGTACCCTTTCACAAAGGTGCTGGTCCTCTCTGCTGTACAGCAGCCCTCCGTGGATGGGGTTTAAACAACAGAGACTTACTCCCTGATGGGTCTGCAGATTGGAAGTCCAAGAGGACAGTCTAGCAGTTCATGTCTTCCATGGCCTTCTCTGGCTTGTATGTTCAGCACTCTTGCCTCTGTATTCTCTTTTGCCTGTCTTTTATAAGGATACCAGTCATGTCAGGTCACAGCTCTACCCTGTGACTTTATTTAACCTTAATTCTTCCTAGAAGCTTGTCTCCATACATGGTCACCTGGGACTTGGGGCTTTAACATATGTCCATCTGTAACAGCCGTGATGTCTTTTTTATTTGTTATTTATGGGGAGCTTTGGGAAGGGGCCTTCTGTCCTCATTAGGTTCTCACACCAGAGGTGAGGCAGTCTACCTATCACCACTTCTGCATTCCTGTGGTTCTGTGATCCATACCCTGTGCAAAGCACACATAGGCCCCTATACCCTGTGCAGAGCACACATGGGTCCCCAGATTGCACACATTCTGCTCTGTGTTTCTGATTAGAAGTGACATCCTGCAGGCCACACTGTATTTACTACGGGCATTTTGATCTGCTCACTGTAGGTTCTCTCTTGAGTATGGCAAGGTGTTGTGACCAGAAAAGGTGGAGCCTCGTGGGTGAAGTGGATTCCAGAGTGAAGGAGCCTGGCTGAACAGCCAGTGTCTGCTGTGAAGCTTCCTCTGTGGTCTTTGGCTTGAAGTTATTTCTGTAATAGCTCTTGAGGGAGAAAACAGTTATTAAAAGACTTTCTTGTGAAAAGGAAACCCCAATTAAGACAGAAAAACTTGAAACTGATGAGCAGTTACCTTGAGGAAGGGATCTCTGTTCATGAACCATGCATGTGCAGGCTATGAGAAGTGAGTAAGGTTCAGTCCAAACATTGCAAGAAGGTGGGATGTACTCTGAGAAAATCTGAGAAACAAGTTGCTCGGGCTGTCTTTCTGCACAAAGGGCATAGAGCTTATGTACAGAGACCTGGGTGGTGAGGGTCATCACTCCTAATACAAAGAGAAACAGACCTCATAATACCAAGGGAGCAAGTCTGAGAGCACTGCATGCTGATATGGGATTTTTGTCTAGTTTAGTTTAGTTTAGTTTAGTTTAGTTTAGTTTAGTTTAGTTTAGTTTAGTTTGTTTGAGACAGGATCTCCTTAGGTAGTTCATAGTGACCTGTAACAGAACTCACTAATACAGCCCTGGCTGAAGCCAGGCTGGTTTCAAACTCAGAATCTTCTTGCCTCAGCCTCCTGATTGCTGGATTACAGGTACATAAAAACAAAAACTCCACAGCTCTAAAGTTGGCTCTGAATTTTAAGGAAAAAAATAAATGAAGGAGCACACTAAAAAAATAACAGTAGAAACTGAGTAAAGTAAGTTTAGAATCCAGTACCATAATTGATAGTTATCCAGTGCTATGCACTATATATGGGTTTATGTGCTGTGATTTTTTATAGACTGGCTTTTCAGTGGCTTCATTCACACCAGTACCACTGCAAATATGTAATGTATTTTGTTGTGACATTATGGTGGAAATAGTAATCACTAGGTGGCAGAAACTCTTCAGTTCTAGTAGAAACTTATGGGACCACTTTTATATTCAAAGGACACTGTTGACTGAATCATGCATCTGACTCATGACTTAGTTTCTGAGTCTGAAAAATCAGGTATGACTGTTGTCTGTGAGTTCACATTGTGCTTGGCCTCATTGTTAGTGTGAAGCGTGTTGTGCTTTGGGTGGGAATGATGGTAGTGATGGTGTAAATGGTGGTTATGGGGCAGGGTGAGATGGTGAGGAGTGGGTAATGTCATAGTAGTGATGATGTGGGATAATGTGAGGATGGTGGTGGTAATTGGGATGCCAGTGATGATGGAGTAGTGGTGTTTGTAGGGATGGTGGTGGTGATGATGGTAGCAGGGATAGTAGTGAGGATGGTGGGAGGTGATGGTGGTAGTGAAGACATGGGGATGGTGGGAAATGATGGGGAGGTGTATACGTTCTTGTCTGTATGGTCTGTGCCATACAGCTGAGTGCTGTGTGGACATGCTTGGGCAACTTGCCGGGGAAGTTGTGAGTGAGTGTCAGACTGCGCTGTCCTGTGGATAGAAGGAGGTTGACTGGCAGTTTGGTGAACACCTCAAGTTGGGCCTCCGGGGCAGTATAAGGTGAGATAGTGTGAAGGGAGCTAGGGTAGGCAATACAGGGTTGAAGGCTTTCACAGTGTGAGGCTGGGCATGATAAGGTGACCCAGGACAGGCACTATGGGTGTTGTGAGATCATCTAACCTTATCAGAACACAGAGCCAGGGCCTTTGGGATCAGGCTTGTTTCCAGGGGACTGGAGAGGAACAGGAAAGGTTCAGGAATAGAAACAGTAGCAGGCCAAGACAACCTAGACAAGTCCCCAGTCTGAAGTTAGGGTTGCCTAGCCTCCTCCCCAGGCTCTCTTCTGCCTGTCACTCTGGACCCTTGTCTCAACACAAAGTGGCAGAAATAGAATAGGCAATGCCTTGAAGCTAGGGAATCTCAACAACTGGACTTCAGGAAGACCAAAAGATGGGTTGGTTATGTCCTTTAAATTAACACCTATCAATAGAGAGCTGTGGCACATGGTTGGTAAATTAGAAGCGTCTGAGCTCCATCCATGGCTGCAGAAGGGCAGCAAGTGGCAGCAGATATGAGGTGGTCAGCATCCATCCCTGCCTTATGCTTGGGCAAGAGCATCCCACCCGAGAACCAGCATGAATTTTTCAGCAGAGGAAGGTGAAATGACAGAAAGAGCGTAGATCATGTCAGCATTACATCCTCAGGAAATTAGAACCACAGGAGCTGACAGCACGCCCGTGGAGATGAAATACTGACTGTGTTCAGTGCTCCTGCTGGGGCCTCCTGGGCTGGTGGAGAGTGGGATTGTGTGCAACAGGGATAGGCAGGATGCCCTGCTTGGAGCTGTGGATGGGGACCACTCGAGCTCTTGGTGTGGCACCTGATAATTGAGACCCCAGGGTTATGCATGCTAGCAAGGTCTGCCTTTTCCTCATCTCCCTACCCCACCAGGAGCACATTATCTCCCAATTTCCTCCAAGGCCCCTGCTTGGCCCCTTGACACTCACCTGAAATCAAGCTGCACACCAGATCAGTGTGATCCAGCCTGAGTACTGGTGCACATCAGAGGTGGTAAAAGAAGGTGGTAAATGTAAGCTTTACTCTGGCTTGTTGTCTCTCTATCTCTGTACCCCAGGCAAGGGCTTGGCCCTCTCTTGGATGGCTCATCTACAGTGGATGACACATGCTCTGTCTTGTGAGGACCACACCATCTCTCCTTCCTTTACTTTCCTCCATAGAGCTCCACAGTTCTCGGCTCATATTTTACAGATTATTGCTGAAAGTGAAAAGTATATTCAGCATCAGGCTTTGTAAGATCCCCAAATTAGCCTTCTATAAAGTTGTGGTGAGGCAGACAGCAGCCAGACTGATTGAGACTCTCTTCATAGCACCTCATGGGGGAAGGAGCGGGGGGGGGGGGGGCGGCTAAGTCCCTTGCTGTGGCTCCTCAGAGCCTCCTCCTACTTTGCTTTTGGCTATTAAGTCTGTCCTACTTTCTATTCATTGTGCTACAGGCACAGCCATATTGGAACATCCGTAGGCTAGCCAGTGTGAAGTCCTGGCCTCCCTTGAAATTGTGTGGGAAAGCCAGGCAGCAGGCAGCTGTTCACCAGAGTAACCTTGGTGCAGGGTCATGTGCAGGGGTATGGTGGTGCTGGAGGGTGGTGGGAAGAATCAGCCAGGATGGGTACTTAGAGAAGGCTGAACAGTGACTCAGAGCCAAGGCCTGGGAATCCCCCTAGTGGCCATCATGATGAATACAATAGGCTTCCAGGGAGCTGAGAGGTAGAGAAAAGAGAAGCTAGTGCCAGTAGAAAGGTGGTGGTGCGATAAAACTGTTGAATTTGGAGCAGCACCTTGAATGAAGCAGGTCATCCTGCAATAGCACGTGAAGCTCACTGTGTGACTGACTGGGAAGACAGTCTTCTACAAACAACGCAGGGAGATTCAACAATCTAGTTTCAAGTTCTGTTTTCTGCTTTTAAAGTCAGCTCTCTGCTCTAGCGTGGCCTTGTGTGAGCTCTGTCATCAGTGTAGAAGTCAGCAGGACCTGTGATCTTTCTACTAGGTACTGCCAGGGATGCCCTTTTCACACTAGAGCTAGGAGTTCAGGAAGTGGTTTCTCTTGCTGTGTACTGAGAGGCTTTCAAATGGCTGGAAACCTCAGGCCGCCCAGGGAGTATTCTGTACGCAGTGTCTTGAGTTCATTACACTCTGGAGATTTTGCTGCAGTGTGTGCAGGCTCAGGAGTCCCATTAAAAAGTCTTCTACATTCTGCCTCACTGCATCTGGCAGCTACCTCTCCCCAAGTCTTCCTGTGGTCCTGTCACATCCTAATTAATGTGTAGCCCCACCTCCTGGCCTCTTGACCCATTTGTTCCTATCCCCTTGTGTTCTAATGCAAACACCTGCCACTGCTGAGGCCTGGGTAATGTAAATGGAATCAAACACTGGGGGAGATACCTGATTATCCCCTCCCTTGGCGCTGAGACTGTGTCTATATTGCACCCCTCAGTTTGTCACCTGAGCCAGCATTTAGTCAGTCTGAATTGGGAGGAAAAACTTTGAACTGTTAGACCAATGTTGCCAGACCAGATATGTCTTCTCAGAGTTGTTTGTTTCTAACACAGTTCTAGTCTATTAGGCAGGTGACAGTTGGGCCCCTGGTCAGTTCCCAACTGTTACCCTCCACTTGCTGATCAGCCTGGCCTCCCTGGAAAGGCGAGAAAGATTCTCAGGTTTAGCAGCTTGGGTTGAGAAGTCCCAGCATTCATACAGATCCCATGGCTTGCTCATGGGTGAAGCCCTGTGCCTTGTTAATGAGATGAGAAAGAGATGGATGTCTATTGTCATGTACTGTATCTCATGGAAACAGTTTCAAACCCGGAAGGTTGATCTGCACCTAGGCTCCCTAGACTATCCTAAACAGACTTGGTGGTCCTAGCCCCCCAAGTGAGAACAGGCCTCAGTACTTTTCTTATTCCCAAGACAGATTTCTCTGCCTCTCTTTTCCTTTCCTTTCCTTTCCTTTCCTTTCCTTTCCTTTCCTTTCCTTTCCTTTCCTTTCCTTTCCTTTCCTTTCCCTTCATTTCCCTTCCCTTCCTTTCCTTTTCCTTCCCTTCCCTTCCCTCCCCTCCCCCTCCCCTCCCCCCTCTTTCTGGTAGAAATTGGTAGTGGCAAGAAAGAATTTGGATGGAATCACTGGAGCCCATTCAGTGTGAACTCTAGTGGCTAGTTAGAAAATGGCATGTAACAGTGCCTGGGGGTGGGAACAGGGACATTGCAAGGCCTCAGGGTCACAGAAAGAGAGTCCCACAAGGCTCTCAAGCCCTTTTAGGAACCAGTTATGACAAAGCCTCTGAGAGTTAGTGATAGTACATTGATGCAGGGGGGTGGCAGGTGGTAGGCGCCTATGTAGGGAAGGAAGCCTGATAAGGACCTGAGACTGGCTTCACACCTACCACTGCCTAAGGGTAGGAAGCACACCTACTAGATGAAGCTGTTGTTTTAGCAGACTTTTGGTGTCCTGAAAAGATATGGTAACCCAGGGCCTTCGTTTTGCTTATGGGTAAATTGAGAGGTAAAAAGCTTTGGTTGAGGTTTCACAGGTAGAACTGCAGAAATGGCAGACATTTGAGTGCTTCTGCCCTGAAGTAGAAGGGGCCTATTTCTTACAGTCTTTGTACAGTGATCTGCCCAGAGCCACCAGTTCACTGGAGTGTCCTGTGCCCTACTGCCTGGATCACTGAGTATCGTGTGGCTTCAAGGTTTTGTTGAAGAGTGTGTTGGAAACTGAGTGGTCTGAACTATTCATTGTGTTTGTCACCCTGTGCTCTGAGTGCTTCTGCAGTTGGTCCACATTGCTGGGTGCAGACCGGTGGTGGTGATGCTAAGCCTAGAACAGAGTCAGTCTTTTGTCTTTACTGCCCAGACCACTCCCCTACCTGTGCTGTTACGATGGAGACTGCTAGGTTGGGGGACATCTTACAGGTGTCTGTCCTTCATGATTTGACCAAACCTAAGAAGTGGTACTATTCTGTACACGTGGCAGTGTATTTGGGTGTGTGCACCTGTGAGCATGTGTGTGCACCTGTGAGTGAGTGTGTGTGTGTGTGTGTGTGTGTGTGTGTGTGTGTGTGTGTGTATGTGTGTGTGTAAGGGAGGGCATGCTATCCCCTGGGTAGAGCCAGCACTGAAGTGCCAGTGATCTGGTTGAGGTGAGGTGGGTGGATGCTCACATTATCTGTGGTGATAATGTGACAGAGCTGAGGCACAGCTGCATGGATAAATAGTTGCTACTAGCTGTATTGAGAAATGTTTGCTGTACCATGGATGAGTAGGAGAGCCTGTGTTCCCCATGTAGCAAGGCTGCCTGTGAAGTTGGGCCTAGTAATATAATAGGCACGAATATCCCAGACCTACCTCATTACAAAGCCTCAGATACAGAAGGGGCTGCACCCTTCATTCCTTGTTGGGGGGTGGGCACTGAGATTTCTCAGACACCTATTGTTCACTGAGCTCTGCTGTACTGCCTCGTAAGTGTGTGACGTGAACAGTGCTGTCTCATTCTGGCTAGGTGTGGTTAAGAAGCCTGACTCCATCTGTAGCTGACATCTAAGAGCTAAGTCTTCACCTGCAGCATGTTAAGAGAACACAGCCCCATCCCCAAACTTGTTCCCACTCATTAGCTTACGTGTCTTGGACATGGGCAGGCACAGAGTAGTAGATACAGGTTAGGATGCATATAAGGCCACAGGGCAGTTATGGCTGACTGTCAGGCTGTGAAACAGGGGACTGTGTGTTCCAGTCCACTCTGGCCTCTGATGTTAGTATCTGATAGGAGGCTGGCTGTCCCATGGGCATTTCTGATCTACATATGACCTTTTCTTCCCAATATGTCCCGTTCAGTGCTGCCCTTTACCAGCACTTCTGAAATCCACCTAGAGCCAGGCTCTGGACAAATGTTCATTACCTCTTTCCTTCTGGACTATCCTCTGGTCCTGGGAGTGTGGAGGAAGCATGTGGAGAGCTGGAGTGGTACAAAGATGTTGTTGAGGTTAGCCTTTGGCAAATCAAGTCAGTCCAGAGTGTTGGGGTATGATAATGATTCCTCAAAGGAGGCTCTTTGGGGGAGTGAAGGGAAACAGAGGGCCCCTGGGAAAGGGAATGAGGTGTACTGTGGCAGAAGAGTATGGCTGCTTTGAGCTTGAAAAACCAGTGCTTCAGGTGGACATCTGGTAAGATTGGTTTAAGATAACTTGTCTTATTTAATGTGGAAAATCAGCTTATTTTATTCCAAGTAATCATTTTTGTCTTCTAGATCAAGCCAATAATGTAATGTCTATTTTGATTTTTTTGGGGTGGCGGGCAAACTATTCCCTTCTCTGTCTTAAACATTAAGTTGTTCTGGAGTACTAGAATTATTATGATATTGGCACTGTTTTCTTCTGTTCTGTGCTGTTGTGGAGGGATTGAGGGCACTTGCTTGGCTGTTTAATTCATCACAGGGCTGTTAGAATCAGAGAAAGTACAAGTATTAGTCACTTTTGGATTTGGGTGACAGTTTTAACCTGAGACTCAATACCCTGGGGGACATTTCTTAGCCTCTTTAAGAAGTACACATATATAGAAAGCATTATATACTGAAAACATAGGAAGTGGAAGGGCATGAATCAGGGTTAGGTTGCTGTCCCTTATAGCCTGGTCAGTGCACTAGAAGAACTAGATCCAGAAGGCACCAGATACGTATGTTTACTATGTACATTTAAGATGATGAACCTTTAACAGAAATGTACAACTAACCAGCTGCTTGCTGGACTGGTCTTACTCACAGGGGTCCTGTGGACCCTATGTGCTGGCTTCATCTCAATCGGAATACTTCCCAGGTAGACCTACTTATTGGGAGAATAGCCTTTTCCAGTGTTCCTAACATGTAGCCGGAAGGGACAAGTCTTGATGTAAGGCATCCTTTCCAGGATGGGGCTGCAGGACAATGTGGGCTTCACGGCCTTAGTGCAGCCCACAATCAGGTCTGGGTCAGCAGAAGAACGCTGTGTGTCTGGGTCAGCAGAAGAACGCTGTGTGATATTGCCTGAGGGCATGCGTATTTGTCTGGCTTACTCTCTATTCGGTGACCGGTTGAGTCTTTGAATGTGATAACTTCTGTTCTAGAAGGATCATGATCTACACATTTGTTGTACAGATTGCAGGAAGAGCACAGACAGGATTTGGGACCATTCTTCTTCCATAGACTCATCGTATAACTTCACATGTGTTTTAAGCATGTTTCTTGCTAAAGATGAATAGATGGAAAATTCTGGTTGCTTTTTAAACCATTATCTTAGGAGCCACGCATTGCATTAGATAAAGGATTTTTGAAACATACAGCATCACTTTTGTAATGAGGTTTGATCTACATCATAATGCATTCAGCACCTAGCACATCCTAGATGACTCTTGAAACAGACAGCATAGGCACTATAGATATTCTGTGCCCAGCACACGGGTACACAGAGGCATTCAGGTATGTAATGAACTTTTAAATAGTCACATAGTACAGCATCCCATTTTGCACTGGTGTGCATCCTAATTATAAAAACTTAAGCTCTCATCCTCTAAGTGTGTGTAGTGATGCTGGGTGGGGCTGTGGCTCTGCTCTGAGCTCTCACCCGATCCTGCATTGTCTCTACAGTTGTGAGTAATAGCATTTGGTGTATGAGCTTCGCTCATTAGGTGGGCACTGGCTTTCCAGTGTCCAGTACCAGATAAAGGCCCTCTCAGAAGTGTGAGCTGAAGTTACCCTGCTCATCCCTGGTCTGTAGCCCAAGCAGATAGGCAGGCTCCTGCACAGCTATAGGAACACCTGCCACACCCATGAATACATGGAACTTGCTGTCAGGGGGTCTAGAGGGTTAGACCAGTGCTCTTCAAACTTCCCACTCACAACCTTTTCACATGAGCTTGGGTATATGTACATCAGACAAACATATAAATCAAACATTTGCTGGTATTAAATTAAAGCTTTATTATGTACAAGTTTTTTTGGTATACATACTGCCTTACCATTTATTAAAGATTAAATTTGCATGCTAATGAGTGTGTTTATTTTTACAAAGAATTCATCTTGGCCGCATTTTACTTTTCATAAGCCAAAACTTTATCCACATCACAATTAAAGTACTTAATAGAAAGTCAGGCAGACAGATTTTTCTGAGTAAAGGCTAGCCTGGGTCTATCTATCAAGTGTCAAGTCAGCCAGGGATATACAGAAAGACCCTGCCTCAAAAAAGAAAAAAAATCCTTAGCAGAAAGGGAAAAGTAGTAGAACCAGTGCACAGAGCACCACATTTTCTTTTTGGCCTCTAGGAGGCCGCAGTACTCCTGACATTGTACCAGGGCCTCTGCCTTCTTAAGTAGACCCCTGGGCTTGGGACACCAGTTCTCAAGTCTACAAGGTCACCTCCCACTGCTGTTTCATTGTAGCCTGCTGAGTATTTGACACTGCAAGATGTGGAGTGTCTTCAGTTTGTCAGAGTTGATGGGTTCTCTGACTTTGTGCTGAGCAAGCAGTCACCAGCAAGAACGTGAGTCTGGAGGGCAGGTCCTGGAGGGCTCAGGCTCCTGTGTCTCTTTCCAGGAAGTTTACACAGATGCATGTGGGGTTCCAGGAAGGGGCTTGGGTGTGTTCCACATCTCCCTTGTGGTCTGGCTTCAGAAGGGAGGGAAGGTGCAAAAGAAGTTCTGTCATGCACATAGTTGCCCGCCTCTCCCAGGATTGTATAACTTGGGTCTTTGGAACTTGCTACCTTAATGAGGAAAGTGAAAGTGGGGTACAGAAGTGGGGCGTGAGGCTCTGCCTTTCACATACCAATCCCTGGGACTCCCTCCTCATTTTATTTTCCATTGATAGAGGTGTGTGTGTGTGTGTGTGTGTGTGTGTGTGTGTGTGTGTGTGTGTGTGTACATGCATGTGGGTGGAGGCCAGATGTCAGATCCCCTGGAGCTGGCAGTTATGAGCCACCTAACTCAAAGGTGCTGGGCCTTTGACTCCGGTCTTCTTCACCAACACTATGTGCTCCTGTTCACT